>NW_011888935.1:2523874-2537212 GCF_000151845.1 Pteropus vampyrus | reverse complement strand
ATGACACTGTTTGGTGTCATAAACTAGACAACCGTTCCTACAAACGGAAACACCAAATGAGCATCGATCATTCCAGAATCCTAATTATCATTCTGAGTTCAGAGACTCCATAAACTTTAATTAGTTTGTATTAAATAGTATTAGTCCTTTAAATTAGACTATGTCTTTGAGGGTTTTTTTTTAAATGGACATTTTAGGTGATTACTATCGCCTAATCATAATATTTTGCAGGCTAAAAATTTTGTGGGCGTGTATGATACCCACATAAAACCTCTAGGCCCAGATTATCTATCCATATACTCAAGTTAAACAATTAACTACTTTGTGTAGAGATTTTGGCCCTGCTTAAGGGTACATCCTCTACGTACCCCCGCGTGAAGGCAAGACCGCCAGCTGCCACCTGGGCAGCCTCATGCTCCGTGAGACCCCTCATTACTCACAAAATTCCATAGGGAGATGCCAAACCTACCTTTCTCTCCATTTCTTCTCAAAATACATGTAGGAAGCTTCTCTTAGTAATTTGGAGATGGGATTCTAAATAGACAATATGCTATGAAGTTCCCTATGGAGTATTTATTTTTTATAAAAATCTTAGTTTTAAGGAATATCATTCAAGGAAGATTACCATAAAACTATGAAGTCCACGTCTTCCTCTTGACTCTAAAAGAGTTAAAGAGAAAAAAAAAAATGCTTTAGATTGAATTGTTTAGGTTTCTCATATATGAACTATGCTTTGGCAGTGTGCCTGCGACTCGCATACAGAGAGGGGTCACGAGAGGAAGTCATTCTAAATTTGCGGTCTTATTTACTGCAGAAATATTGTTGAGGGTGTTGATCTCCATGGGAAATCACAGGAGATATTTCTCTCAGCTCTCAATATCAGGAAGAACTATCCACCTCTGAAAACGAAAATAGTTTGTTTCCATTTTTAGACGCTCTAAAACATTGTAATCAATTCTGTTTCATTTCATCTGGCCGCCAGGAAGCTCAGGGCCAAAACTGGAACCCACTTCAGGCAATGTATTTCAAATATTTTGAGTATTAATTCTGACTCCATTTTTATTTTCCTGATTTTATTTCTCTCTTTTGATTTCTTCAATTACCCTGTAGCATTGGGTATATATTTTCAGATACAACCTCAAATAATTTTTGGAACAAAGCGAAGGATAAATAACATGTTAATAAATGACCTTGGCAATGGGGAAGGACTGTCCTTTCACCTCCATTGTCTTTACCTTTCGTCCCTGCCCTTCTGGCTTGGGCAGAGCAAGCTGGCGCATCACTCTACAGCTCCCTCCTTTAAAGCAAGAAATCACTGAAGCTCCTGTGCTGGCCGTACCGGGAAGGTGAGGTCGGGGGATCGTGGTGGCCCATCGACAATGTCAGTCAGTAATTCACAAGAGTCGATGCGTTAGAGACCTGTTTCAAATGTTGGTGACGGGCCCTTCCGGCTCTCAAACTGTCTCGTATTCTGTAATTCTCTGAGCGGTCATTCAACTTACAGGTTAATTCTAGTTTTGTAAATTCCTGGTACTCTTGACACTACTCTCCTCTCTGTGTTCCTTGAAGCCCTTATCTATGAGAGTTCCTGCTGCTCCGATTCTTCCAGAAGGTTCTGTCCTACACTAAAATCCGAACGAGGACACCTCGTCCCTGTTCCACGCCTCCACTGCAGAACAAGAATGACGTTAGCAGTACACTCGCATCGGCCATCCTGGTCCCTGCAGGAGTGATTCTTCAGGTGGGCGGGAGGAGAGGAGAATGTTAAATGCATTTTTCCTCTTGAGAATCCTCAAGCATTGGGATTACATTTAAAAATATATAATCAACTTCAGAATCTTTGGCCTCCCTCCCAAGATTTTAAGTTTTCTATGAATCTCGGCTTAGTCCTGTTCTTTAGGGCAAGGTATACATAAACGAAAATATTTTCCTCTTCTATGAAACACACCTTACATTTCACATGATGAATCACATGTGGAGTTTGGATGAGGCTGTACCAGCCTCAGCAGATTTCAGAAAGGGTCCTTGGCTGTCTGTTTCATTCACTCGATCGATGTCATGGGCCAGGTGTAACGCTCGGTCGCTGAGGGTGACTGTCAAGGAGCTTAGGATCTGACAGAAGGAAAAGGAGAAGAAGAGAGAAAGAATCTCAACACGGAGCTCCAGCGGAGGGGTAAGGGACACAGGAGTGCCTCAGGGAAGAAAGTCGTCCACGTTGGGGGCACTTAGAGAAAGGTCAGAGGATTGACGCGAGCGGTGAAAAATAAGAGATTGTTTGCCAGCATAGAGATGGAGGGGACGACTCACCGGAAGTGGAAAGATGTGGTAGAAAAATCGGCTTGGAGAGCTTCCCAGGAATGTGCATTGTTTTTCTTAAAAAGACTGAGAAGAGACGAAGAGAAACAAGAAAGACAGAAAGCCAGAGAGAGAGAGAGACAGACAGACAGACAGACAGAGGGAGAGAGATAGAGTATGCCGTACAATTTTTCATGGAAAGCCAGTTTCTCCCCACACCAACAACAATAACAAAGTATGTCGGAGAATATTTCTGTCCAAATATTAGTTCGAAAGAGCACAGACTCGCTGGCCTCCCCACACGTCTCCGTCTGGCGCTGGGAGTGGAGCATTCCTCGGTTGCCTCACATTTTTCATGTTTTTACATGGTCTCTGAGACTCACTGCCAAGATCCTCCTGGCCCTTCAGTGATTTCTTGCTTTAAAGGAGGGAGCTGTAGAGTGATGCGCCAGCTTGCTCTGCGCCTGGAAAGGCCACATCTGCTTGCGTGCTCCAGTCCCACGTGCAGACCTCCTGCGCCCAGACACAGAGCAGCCCACGGGGCAGATGCAAGAGGTTGGCACCCTGGGGCCCCGGGCAGGAAAGATTGCTTCCCCACCATGGTCGCTTTAGTTGTTTCTCCACATGGACCCACGTGGGCACCCCGCTCCACAGGCCCCGTGAGAACCCGCTGTCGCATCGGGAAACGTCGCTCCTGCCGTCACTAAGGGGTCCGTTCCCCGTCCCTCTCCCTCTCAGCTTCTCTCACTTTTACAGCAAACTAAAATGAAAGTTTCCGGGCACCAAAGATCAGAACCGACACTCTTGCATCTCAGGCTGAGATGAGGTTGTTTTGCTCATGAATTTCTACTTGCTAGTTGCACTTATGCGTCGCCTGAGAGTCTATTACATCCCCTTTGTGATGGTTATTGTATGTGTCGATATTCCTAGGCCACGGTGCTTATATATTTGGTCAAACATTATTCTGCATGTTTCTGTGAAGGTAATTATTAGATAAGATTAATATTTAAAATAAAGTGGACTTTAGGGAAGCAGTTTGCCCTTCGTCATGTGGGTAGGCCTCACCCAATCAGCGGAAGGCTTTGGTAGACTAAAGACTGACTTCCTCTTAGCAGATCTGGCCTTTGGACTTGAAATGCAGCTCCTTCCTGTGTCTCCAGCCTGCTGGCCTCCTCTGAAGGTTTTGGACCTACAAAGCATCCACAATCACGTGAACCAGTTTCTGAAAATCTCTCTCTATATTTATCTATCTATCTTTGTCTCTGTCTCTCTCTATATACACATAAACACACACATATACACACATACATATCTTGTTGATTATATTTCTCTGGAAAACCTTGACTAACACACCCTCTTCCCGGGGTAAAGCAAGGGTGCTCTTTTTAGCCACATGGTAATATGTACCCCAATCCCCCGCAAAGCCCTCCAACGAGCTGTGCCTCAGAGTTCACGCACAGCAGATTGAGAGTTGGGCAAATTGCAGGGAGGTCATTAGAAGGGCCTTAGCTATGTATATGTAAACAAGAATGTAACCTCAAGGTAGGAAAATCCAGCTTGTGAAGATAAACATACCATTTAATTAGAGAAGGCAGAGGGGCTGATCCTCCCTGACATGGCTTACCCAGATAACAACAGCTCAGGAAAACACAACACCACTCTTTGTTTGTTATTCATTGGATTTTCTCGATTTTCAGATATCGCTTTAGATTGAGTGTTTTGTTGTTGTTGTTGTTGTTGTTGCTGTTGTTGTTTTTGATAATTTGGTCTGTGATTGTTTCAGTGACCTAGTTCCATCGATATTGATGTACACAAAATCTCTTGTGGACACCTACGAGACTTTTTATCTAGTAGCCTTCTAACTATTATTGGAGACTCCTTAAGAAAATTGTTTCTTCAACTCCCTAGATGTGCTGCCCTCCCCTGTCCTTCTCCACGGGTCCTGGACGGTCCCCTCTGTCAGCCCAACTCTGCTGTTCCCCGGGGGTGAGACCCTAACTCAAGCAGGGCCAACGAGCTCCTTCTCTAGGAGTTTTGGACTTGAGACTGAGAGAATCACATTCTCAGTCTCTCTCCCTCTCTCTGGCTAAATCTCAAAGACCTTTCAACAGCTATATTTTTTCTGTCATAAGAATAAACCTGTTGAAAAATTAATGTGAGGAGTTAGGATTTTAAAGACCATAACTGAAGTTGTTCCAGTGGCCCAGCTGTTTTTCCAAACTAGGTCTCCATGAGAGATGCTTCTCTCCTTATAATAAATACTCTTTTCCACTACGCTGGTCCAGGTTGTGTTTCTGTCACTTGGAGTCAAAGAAATTTAATGTAATGTTGGAACAGCATGGTATCTATGAAACCAGCCCTCTGTTCTGCTCTTAGGCTGGCTCCAGTCACATTATCTCAGACAAATAGAAACTCGCCTTCTGACGCAGGGCGTGCCACAGGCACTTTATGTGCTGGAGTTTGACTCTAGAGCTGGGTTCTTATCTACCCTCAAAAAAAAAAAAATGTTTTCCTTCCACTGTACTAGGAAAATATACTTACATATGTAATTTCCTACAGAGATGATCCATCGTCTTAGACACCTGCTTGATATGTAGGCTCTCAGAGTCAACACTGCTAAAGCTGAGGAGAAAAAATACTTGGGGGAATTCTAGAAGGATAAAGAGGAACCAAATCATGAAATCTGAAAACGCTCGAGTTCTGATTACTTCTCCCTCCGCTTCTTACCTTCTCTCCGGAGGGAACTTCTAGAATTGTTTCTGAGTTCGACTTCGTTCCTGCTCATCAAGCCTAAAAACGTCAGTTTTCTTCCTATGTTGGTTTTTCCTTCACGAGGAACTTTTACACATTTAAGATATTCAGAGAATAAAACAACCTCCTTACTCATCTTCCACTTCTTGTTCCCTCTCATTCAACCAGAAAGTTATTTTTAAAACATAAAATTAGACCACAGACCCCTTTGTCTAAAACACTCCATTTGTTCTCATAACAACACTTAGGATAAAAAAACAAATTTCTGACCAGTACCCCCAAAGCCCCGTATGATCTGAGCCCTGTACGCCTACCTGCCTATCCCCAAATCATGTCACGCTTGCCCTCACTCACCCTCTTCAGACACCCTCGTTCCTCTCAAAAATGCCTGGGCCCAAAAAGCGTTGCTCTAAATCAGACAAATTGTACTTACAGGGAAACAACTGACAAGGCCCAGGTCTTCTAGAAGCTGGTGGAAGGGTTGAGATGCCAGTCACGGGGAAGGTTCTACCCCAGGAGACAGAGATCCTTAAGATATCTGGCCAATACTTGTTATTTTACTATCAATACATGAGAACGCAAAGTGGGCAGCTGCCTAATTTTTCCCTTGCTCTGAGAGTCCTGGGAAGCTGACCCAGCAGAACGAAATAAAGCAAAACAAAAACAAAACAAAAAACTAACCTGTAAATAGTGACAGCTGGGATTCCTCTAAAAAACACTCAGCCAGGTGACCTTGGAGAGAAGACCGCTGCTCGGCAGGGCCCATCTACTCCTTCGGAACTTATAAGAGACTTTTACTGGTGCCTTAAGTATAAACACACAGCTAATAATAACATTGAATATAAGAAAGGTCTATGATATGAAGGTCACAGATTGAAACTAAACCAACAAACAAACAGGAAAAAAAAATGCCATAGAAAAGATAAGCATGGAATGAAACAGAAGAAAGTTTCAAAAAAAAAAAAAAGATAACTAATCCTCAGAATCTTCAGAAAAGAAAAATAGATATAATGTCCACAAAACAGGAAAAAGAGGCTATGAAAAAGCATTTATTGAATAAAAACAAATACATGGGAATTAGGAAAAAACAGCAGAAATAAACATTTTAATAAAAGGGTAGAAGATAAAGTTTAGTAAGTCGAGTGAAAAGTATGACATATCTGTTCAAAAGATATAAGAAAAAAATATAAGAAAATTAGATGATCGATCTAGAGGTCCAACATCATTTTTAATGAAATATTCAGAAAGAGAGAAAAAATAAAATGGAGGGATAGAAATTATTAAAGAAATAATTTGAAAATGTGTCAGAACTAAAACAATTAGCTTCCAAATGGAAGGACACACAGGGCATGAGCCTTAAAGATGCTCATCAATTCCTACAGTCAAGAGCTGAAGGAAACCTTAAAATTTCCCAGAACGTGAAAAACATAAAGATAGGGAATCAAACTATTGTTGATTCCATCATGTTATTACAGCAACTGCAAAATAACATAAAGTGCAGCATCAGAATGTTAAAGATAATGAAATCAAAATCTTAAGGAAGATAAATGTTATTCTAACAACCTAGTCAAATGATCCACTGCTTGTAAGACTAGAATAAAGACAGCCAGTTCTCAAAAAAGATATTTCCTATGACTTCCTTCCTAGGAAGCTACTACAAGATGTGCTCCATCAAAACAATGGCGGAAAACAAGAAAGAAGAAAACAAGAAAGAAGAAGAGCAATGGAATGATAAATACACTATGGCATTTTCATACAATGGGATACCGAGTAGCAATTTAAAAAAACAAACCACTATTATATGAAACGATATGGATGAATCTCCTGGATGTCAAGTGGGAAGAAACTTTTGAGATATTGGAACTATTTCGTATCTTTTTTTTTTTTTCTTTTAAAGTGAGGCAACCCTTGGTTGACCTCACAGATTTCAAGGAACTTGTCAGCTTACAATCCCTTATTTTATTTTCATTTTTCATGCCTACAGCACCTGGTCTTCCCAGGTGGTCTCCCATCCAAGTACTAACCAAGCCCGACCCTGCTTAGCTTCCAAGATCAGAGGGGATCGGGCTCGTTCAGGGTAGCATGGCTGTAGACGGAACTATTCTGTATCTCGATATGGCTTGTGGATCTATGGATATGTTCATAAATAAAAATTAAACAAAATATTTATCTAAGGCTCATGCACTTCCACTGTATATGATTTTCTTCAACAGAAAAGTTTATTTGGGGCACATTGTCTAACTTCCTCTTTAAGCCTCTTCAACACTTGGGTCTCCATATCACCACTACTTCTGATTTCCAGTGACCGTGGGGTATCCTATTTACTCTTGTCGCTAAGCTGACGCAGGCTCCCAGCTGTTCAGCCCCATGACATCTTTCAATGTCACACCATTAAACATCCTCGTCCCTAACCACTCAGAGTTAGACTTCAGCTGTCTCGAGCTTAATCATCTCATAAAAACACACCGTTCCAGACACCCTGGCCTTCCATCAGCCCGAAGCAAAATGCTTGCTCTTGGGGAAACTGCATAGACTATTTTTAAGATTCCATACTGTCATCTTATTCCACATTCTAAGTTTGCTAAAGCCCTACTCCTCTTCCATGTCCCCGAAAACCCAGTAAAAAAAAAAAAAAAAAATAGAGACAGAAAAGATGGCTCTATAAATTTCTAATCTTTTTTCCCCTGGCGGCACAATTTTCATTTTATCATTTTATAGTTCTCATATTTTTTCTGCCTCTCCCTTTCTTTTACACTATTCTTATTTCTTCTTTTCTCTCTAACTATATGTTATACTTTAACATGACATATGAAGAATGAGATAGCTCTAGATTGATTTTTTTTGAATTAATATAAATTTTAAAGCACAGTTAGGTTTACAGGAAAATTGAGCGGGAAGTGAAGAAAGTTCTTACACTTCTTTTTCTCCCACGTTTTCTCTATTACTAACATCTGACATTGGTGTAGTGCAATTTTACATTGATGAACCAATATCGATCCATCATTATTAACTAAAGTCCATAGTTTAAATTAGGGTTCACTCTTTGTGTTATACCTTCTATGGGTTTTGACATACACATAGTTAGGTATCGATCATTACAATATCACACGGAATAGTTGCTCGGCCCTAAAATTGCCCTGTGTGTCAACAGTTCATCCTTCCCCTATCCCCGTCACCTCCGCTGAAGGTCTGGCAATCTCTATTTTTACTTTCTTCCTAATTTCCCTTTTCTAGAATGTCACATAGTTAAGTTGATATCTTCCACGTGCAATATGCTTCAGGGTTCCTCCATATCTTTTCATGGCTTGAGAGCTCCTTTTTCTTGATAGCTGAGTAATATTCCACCATCTGGATGGACCATAATCTGTTCATCCATTCACCTATTGAAGGAGATCTTGGTCACTTCCCAGTTTGGGCAATTCTGAATAAAGCTGCCATAAACGTTCGTGTGCAAGTTTTTATGTGGACATAGGTTTTCAACTCACTTGGGTAGATAGCTGGGAGTATAGATCAGACGAGAAGATTATGTTTAACTTTGTTACAGAATCGTGTCTTTAACTTTCTAAAAATAAAGAAATGAGGCATGTCTTTGGAACAGGACACTGCAAATAGCCTTTCTTCCATTACTCCTTCAGTCCTGCCAATAATATGTCTCATAAGAGTTAATGTTTAAACATTTTATCCTCTACCTTTCTTCTCTCGAAGGAGCCTCTGAACTCCCCTGGACAACAAATCAGAATCAAGTAAACCTGGGTGGTGAGGAAGAAAACCCAATTGCCTTGAATCAAATTCCACCCATCAGATCCCTCTCTTTAAGAAAAAGGTTAATGAGCTTTGAAATGAGTTAGGTCATGTTGGACTCCAAGATCCAAGTTTGACTTACTAGCTCCTCGTGGAGGTAACTTCATCTCCCAGAGACCCAGTTTCCCATCCTTAAAATGGTCATAAGAGTAACAGTATAACGGCGTTGGAGAAAGGCATTTGACGAGATGGCGTATGCAAGTACACAGGACAAAGAAGCACATGGGAAACACTCGACAGAAGTTTATTTCCCTTCCTTTGATTAACATTAGTTGAATACCACATTATATTCCCACCACCACCACCTTCCTGGGCAAAATCAGTGGATGGCCTACTCCTTCTCAAGAGACCAGGGAATCTCTGATAAGACTTCCAAGTGACTTTCTGAGAAGTCTTAAAAAGCCTTCTAAGAATGAATGGCATTCTGTGGATGTCATTACCCTTCAGAGAGAACTAGACATCGGCAGCTCACTCCATAGCTTTACTCCTTAACGTTCCTTAATATATCACCCTCTCTGCATTTTAAATGAGGTTCCAGAAGACAACGCGAAGAAGTTAGTGCCCAGTTAAATTGTAATCAATTTTGTGGTTCACTCCCCTTAACCTCCTCAGGAAATATCAGTCTTTCTGCAACGTCATCTAATTTGCCCACGGAATTCAACTCAGACCTTCAAACAACACTGTCACGTGGGATCCTCAGTTCCTACAAGGACTGCAAAGGTCAAATGAAAGGCCCACGCCGCTGAGGCTGCTTGGAGCCCTGTGAAACTGAGACTTGAGAAAGTGCCGTATTTCACAGATGCGAGTGTAAAAATCATTTTTCGTGGAAACGACCTACCTTTAGATGTTAGATCTACTTACCACAGGGAGTATCAAGTCAAATTAAGTGACTTAACAGAGACGGAAAGTGACAGGATTTACTGATCACATCCAGAGTATGTCATATTTCTTAGAGCTAGCTATTTCTGTGCTTTTAGTTTTATAATAAATGACATCTCCCTTTCATCTCCATCAGTGATTACCAGGAGATTAACAGCTGCTTAAATGCGCCAATATTATGACCTTCTGCCAGTCACAGATCCCAATATCCTATCCCCAAGATAATTTACCCTCCCGATTCTCAGGGTTATATTTGCATCACGGAGCAAATGTTTGTTCTTCCCCAAAAGAGGGCATGACCCATATTTTAATTGTCCATATACTTTGTAGCACATGGTGTTGAATATCTATTGACGAATGCTATATTCTCATTGTAAAACAGGCAATTAAAGATGCAAATTCTCTCTTTGCAATGTGATTACCAACCCGATGGTTAATAATTTGCATTTTACAATTTGCTAGATTGCAGGAACTGTGCAGAGTATTAAAATAATTACACAGACCCTGACATTCTTAAGAGATACATGCTGAGACATTTGCAAATTCCCCAAATCACAGATACCATTAGAGCATCGAATTTCTCTGTAAAGTTCAGCCGAGTATCACCAAAAACTTTTAATGGAGCCCTTAAGACCTTTATAATTCTATAAATAGAGGACTAGATTCATTTATAAAGCTAGTAATAAGAATTCAGTCTGAAAATTTTATGGCAATAGTTTTTGAATTGCCTTTCCTCATTTCCTTCTGAAGCACATGGTCAAAGCATGCGTATTGTGAGTCCAGGACCCTGACGACCTGGCATTCTCACGCTGCGATTTATCCCCAAGTTCTATTTCGCTGTATAAGCATCATCTGTTTCTTAGCTTTCTTAACTTTCTCCTCACTTGCATGCCAACACTCTTCACTGGTTGGCTTTATTTTTATTTTATTTTATTTTTGTTGTTTAGCAGGGGTATTTTCCATAAAAAAAACAAAAACAAAAAAACAAAAAAAAAATAGGGACTTTCTCACTTCACAGAAGGTACATGGATGGGAAGATGAGCTAAGAACCACAGAGTCAGGCTAAGATGAGGGTGCTTGGCATCGAGCCCCAGGAAAGTGGCTCACTCCTGCCAACCAGCCTCTGCTGTGTGTAGGACTCAAGCATGCTCCTCAGCAAAACCCAAATGATCACGCTATGTGGACCACTGGAGTTCCTTAGCGGTCATCAAAACTGCACGTGTTAATTCTCTGAATGCCAGAGGTTTTATAACGACCTTTAAAAATCCTGTTATAATGGGAATATATAGCCTTTTTGAGAGTGGGAAGGAAACTAAATTAGTGAGCCCTGTCATCACTGGGTTACTTTCTGTTCTAGAGACATGACATCATGTAATTCTCCCTGTAACTTTATGAGGTAAGTATATTATTCCTGTGTTTACAAGAAACTAAAGCTGTAAGAAGATATAAATATTGCACGACTAATAACTGGCTGGGAAATCATTCAACGCTTGATTTTTCTAACCTAACAGTGTATTTTCACTGGAACCTGGCTGCTCGAAATGTCCTCAGATGACAGCATTAGTATCACCTGTGAGGTGGCTGAAACTGCAGACTCTCGGAGACGTTTAAACCAACGTGTAGATAACCACAGATTGGGGGGCCGCCAAATCTTGTAACTTGACTAGGAAAAAATGGAAAACTAAAAAGCTGAGGCAGAGGAACTGAACGAGTTGACAAAGCTGAGTCCACTACTTAATGAGGCAGTCTAACCTTTGACTCTGGGAACTTCGTACCCCAACCTCACTTAGGTTGCTTCGAGTCCCTCTTCCAAACATACCCCTCTGCTAGTCTCTCCCACCCCAACCAGTGACATGGCTCCCATTGCCCGGGCCCATCCTGGGGGTCATGTTTAATTATTCCGTCTTCATTGTCCTACAGAAATCATCACAACTTCCTTTAGATTCACTTCCAAAATAAATACCAAAAGTTAAACCACACTCTACCAACACCTCCCGCATCCAGAACACCCCACCTCTTTCCTGGGTCATTATAGGGTCTCATAGCTCAGTATAGCTCTGATCTCCAACTCCTGCCAATCATTCATTCCACAGAAGTCAAGGTGGTATTTTAAACGACATTTTTAGCAAGATTCCTTTCGGATTGAGAATAAAGTTCAAAGCCCGTGATCCAGCAACCCTTTTTACTAGCCTCTTTTTTTATCGACCGTGCTTGTCCGGCCTTCTCTTTGATTCTGGAGCAGGTCAGACATTCTTCCCTCAAGGTCTTTGTACTTTCCTCTATTCGGAATGCTAGTCCCCAGGCCCTTCTGTGCCTTCCATCATTTACCTATCATGTCAAATATCGGCTCCTCGGAAGAGACCTACCTGACCACTTTAATTAGAGCAGCCCCTCCTTACACGTGACGTTTATTCCATTACCCTGTTTCATTTACTTATTTTTCCACAGCAGTGCGGCAGGCTGGGTGCTCCAGGAAGCAGAGACTGAGGAGTGGTTTTGCAAGCAGGAAGTTTATTAGAGTTTCTGTCGATCAACACCCGAGGGAGGGCGGGCCAGTGTGAGGATTGGGCCAAGGGAGAAGCTGAGCTACAGCTGTGTTTTCAACAAAGGTTTCGGCCAGTCCCACAGTTAAATTCTGAAGCTTCGATGGCCCTGTAGAGCTATGCCAAGTTTCGGCAAGAGGTGACAAGCTTTTGAATCCCCACATCAGTCAGTTCCCGAATGTCGGGTGCCCCAAGGAGATGCAGCAGCTCTCCTCAGTTAAGACAACTCCCAAAGAAAGCTGACGGCTACCGTGACCTCTTCGTAGTGCTCCCAGCAGCTTGGGGGTGTGGTTTTTGTACTGAATGAGGCTATAGGTAGCACCTCACAGAGCCCACCAGAGTTCACCCTTAGGATCTGCTGCTTCGCATACATTCTGGAAGCAGCTTTGTTAGGATGCTGATGTATCGTCTCAGGTAAAACTTACTGAGTTTTAGTGGCATGAAATACAGCCCAATCATTGCAGCAGGTCTTGAGATCACAAGTGAAACACACTGTCTTTCTCTTCTACTATCCATTCTATGTTCTCCGCCATCTCATCTAGTTCTTCCACAGGTCTAGGTGTCTTTCCTGGTGACATGAGCCAGACTCTCATCCCTGAGGAGTCGGAGGTCCTAGTCACCACGTCCTTCTCTGATGATGGCTTCTGAACTTGTCTGTGACTGTCAAAATTCAGCAAACGAGTATCGAGAGGCACCTACATGAATCAATTGGGTACCAAATGTATCTTCCCTGCCTCCATTGTAGAACAGTCACCCAATCTCCCAAAGTGCCCAAGAGCCAGCTGTAGTTTATAATTTAATAAGACTCTTGCTGTGTCCTCTAGGGGAAGCCTCCCCCATTTAGGATCTGGGACCACCAAAGCCACAGACTCCAGAGATGCAAGGAGAGAAAGACAAATTCCTCAAGCAGGTAACGTGAAGTGATGGTAAGGGCCATTCCGACCTCACCCTGTTTTCCTGCCGCATGCACTGCATTCTACCTGTTGGAGACGCAGCGCCATATAAAATTCACTGATACCGAGCACACACTGCTTCCTAGATGGTGACCGCCCTCCTCCTCGCAAGGTAT
>NW_011888935.1:2507523-2523824 GCF_000151845.1 Pteropus vampyrus | reverse complement strand
GATGGCTTCTGAACTTGTCTGTGACTGTCAAAATTCAGCAAACGAGTATCGAGAGGCACCTACATGAATCAATTGGGTACCAAATGTATCTTCCCTGCCTCCATTGTAGAACAGTCACCCAATCTCCCAAAGTGCCCAAGAGCCAGCTGTAGTTTATAATTTAATAGGACTCTTGCTGTGTCCTCTAGGGGAAGCCTCCCCCATTTAGGATCTGGGACCACCAAAGCCACAGACTCCAGAGATGCAAGGAGAGAAAGACAAATTCCTCAAGCAGGTAACGTGAAGTGATGGGAAGGGCCATTCCGACCTCACCCTGTTTTCCTGCCTCATGCACTGCATTCTACCTGTTGGAGACGCAGCGCCATATAAAATTCACTGATACCGAGCACACACTGCTTCCTAGATGGTGACCGCCCTCCTCCTCGCAAGGTATGATCTCATAGCTGTGCCTTGAACGTGCCACTTTATCACTCCGCCCAGCAGCAGCCTCCGATGGTGCAGTGTGCGATAGGACCCGCGGATCTAACCATCGAGTACCCACCCCTGCATTCCCTTTCCTTGAAAATGGGTCCCTAACTCTGATGCAGTGTTTGAGGTACCCGTGCCCATGGATCAAACAGATCTGTAGACCCTCAAATAGTGGTGCTGGCTGAAACCTCGTGGGAAGAAAAGGCAAAACCAAATCCAGAATATATTTTTATTCCTGTCGAAAAGGAGCCACCACTCCTTGCTGAGAAGAAGAGGTCTAATGTGGTCAACTTGCCACCCAGTGGCTGACTGGTATCCTCAAGGGTTGGTGCTGTGCTGGGGACTCAGTGTCGGTCTCTGCGGCCAGCTGGTTGGACGTCTGTCAGGCCCGTGCCCAGCATTCATTGCTGCCTCCATGGATAGTGTCTTTATTCCTAGCTAAGTAGCAGGTGGTCCAGACCCCGAATTCTAGTTCAGTGTGTTTCCTTGGTCCCTGCTCATACTAACTGTTGCAGGTCAGGGCTCCCCAGTAGGAGACCGAGGCAGTGACTAGGAATTAGGAAGTTTATTAGGGGATGCTTTCGAGTCCTTGCCTATGGAAGGAAAGGAAGCAGGATGGGGTGGAGGAAGAGGCTCAGCTATGTTGTCTCAGCAAAGGTCTTGGCTGACCATGCAGAAAGCTCGTATGGCCTTTCAGAGTTGTCCTAAGCTCTGTGAGGAGTCCATCCTTTATACCTCTATGCTGACCAGTTATTGGAGACAGACTGCCCCAGGAAGGGAACATGACCTTGGGCAGGGTGACTTTCTTCAGGTGAAGTAATTCCCCAAAGGGGCCAGGAAGTGAGGGCCCTCTGCCGACAGTGCTCTCACTGGCCGGAGAAGTAAGAATAGTGGACCTGAAGGAGAGCGTGGAGGAATCATCCCAGAGTTCATCACAAGCATCATCCGAAATCGCTGTGCTTCGAAGAAATATATTCTCTCGTTTATTAAATAGCTCCCTCAATTAAAACTAAACATCATAAGGACAGATACCCTACTTACCTGGCATGTAATAGGTACGTTCTCAACAAACAGTTGCTGAATTTTGAATGAATGAGTTTAAAGCCGATTATAACCCCTATCAAAATCACCAAAGATAATCTACAGAGTTTTACATGAGGGAGCAATTGCATTGTTAGATTGGGGTTCTTTTGTGTCTTTCGCCATTTTCTCTTTCTTTTCTTTTCTCTCTCCCTCCCTCTCTCTCTGTAATCCAAAGCCAGAATATAAAGGTCTAGAGGCCACAACCAGATACCTTTGATTTTTTAGATGCCATCTAGAGACTAGTAGATATTGGGGGTCGGGGGGGGCGGGGAATAAAGTAAAAAAGGAAAGAAAAGGAAGTAACCTTGGGAGTAAGCTTACCCGTCCCTGGGGGAATTACTATTCGGTGGTAGTTGTCGGAGAAAAAACAAACTGAGGACCGCGGCGTGCATCCATGTGGCACACCAGGGGACAGCCAGCTGCCCCTACAGCCCCTGCAGCGAGGTGTAGGCCACGTCCCTTGTATCTGGAGCCAGGACAGTGTCGGCACCAAGAGGACTTGCCCTTGCGCAGCCACTGCTGCTGTCAGAGAGAACGCGTTTTGGAGTAAGTCCTTCCCTTAGCCTGGGGCGAACGTGTAAGGGTGAACTGGCAACCCCGGGACAGCTGCCACGAGCTTCGGAATACGATGGAGGCGTAGAAAAAGCCAGATTTAACGACTAGGATTTCTGGAGCAGCGCAGACCTCAAGGGCTATGGTTCCGGGCACCAAAGGCTTATCATATTAAAATTTATGGAAGGGTCTGGGCCTCCGCCCATATTGACTCTGTTACTCCGACCTCAAACTACGTTTTAAAGAAAATAAAAGGGAAAATTATATTATTTTAAACTCATTTATTAACTATGTGCACTTGCCAGTTAGATGAAAAACCAGATGCTATCTTATTGCCAAAAGCCAAGAGGAACTGAGGTTACATTTGATATACAGTTACTTTGAGAAAGCCATATATAAATCTAGTTAATATTTTATATCTAGAACTACTAGTTATATCAATGTACATTTGTATACAGGTATTTAAGGATATACCAGATTTATATATAAAGGTATATAAGGATATATCAGATGTCAGCTGATTTCCAGATCTGCAGTTTGTAATATTCAATTGAAAATAATACTCTTCAAGACCATAATTTCTCACTCAATTGCTAGGACCAGTTTATCCAAAACCTGCGTTTAATAACAGCGTGAGATACGTGGAAAATACACGGAAGAGATTTTTATGGACAGAGCTGATGCCAAAACTAACCTGAAAACTCAGGGCACCCGAAGCGGGGGTGGGCATGGCGTGTACGCGGGCAGGCTGCGTGGCCGGACGCCGCTCTCGGCTCAGCTGCAAGGGCCAGGCTGGGGCTCTCTCATCGGCCCTGCTCTCTCTTCTTTGGCTTCTGCAGGAACCTGGATAAATCCCTTCTTGGTCTAGAGGCGTGTGTCCACCTTCTGGTGTCTGTCCGGGGGACAGAGAGGAGCCGAGGACTGGGGGTGGCCCTGGAAATCCTCCTTACACTGCCTTTGGTGCCATCAGGCCATGTGCGTGGTGAGGGGACCTTGCCGCAGGGACCAGGCGCCTGCTTCTGCCACCGCTGAGTTGCAATTAGCAGCAACCACCAGCAAAGCCAAGGTTCTGCACGCCAGACAGGCTCTGGGGCTCCTCGGGGCTGAGGCCAGACTGGGATCATGAGTGTGACACAGAACTTGTTGCATTTAATATTAAAGAAACAGGAGGCAGCGGCATGTCCCCAGGAGGCGCTCTGCGCTGGACACCAAGGAGTCGAGCTTATGGCCGCCCCACCTTCTCCTTCCTGCCCTGATGTCTGAGGCCATTCAGGAATAAAAAAACATCTTCTTTTAAAGAGAGTTACGGAAACAATGCGTAATAGTTGCTAGTGACATTTTACTAACATGATTAGCAAACAAACGCCACACATCATAAATTGCAAGTGCTTGAATTTAGAGTTTCATTTTGTCCTTAAATTTTCCTTCCTTCGAACTCAGAAGCCAGTACTTCAGTGCAAATCAACTCATTTGGGGGGGGGGGGGTGAGCAGGGGAGCAGTGCAGTCACCAGGAGAGCAAAGGTCAGGCGTTCACTGCAGACACTGGTATGCTTCCGTTTTACCCCAGTTGTGCGTTGATGGGAAAAGGTTTCGTGGTGGTAACTGCCTCAGTATGTACTGCTCCTCCTAGGGTGTCTCTGATTCCTCTCAATTTATTTCACTGACAAAAAGCGTGTTTCTAACCTGCCTGCATCACTGAGCCAACTGAGAAAAGGGAAACGCGAATGAGTCCCATTCCTATAAATTTTTGAAGCCGTTATCGACGATAAATCTCGATGACAGATGACAGCCTCAGGAGCAGAGAGGACAGCCCAACCTGTGGAGCCCAGTGGGAAAAAGGGAAAGAACCATCACTTCTTGAATGGAAACCTGAAGAAGTCCCTCTTTAGATTAGAATATGGATTTTGAGACTCTCTTCACGATCAACCCCGATCAAAATTAATAAGTCCTTTTTTAAAGGGTTGAATAAGATCTTCTACCATTTCTGCTCTTCTCGTTCTCTCTTTAACATTTTACCCGGTTGGGATCAGAGTCCACCGAAGTGATTGAAATGATGTTTTCGGAGGAAAAGCTCGTGGGCGCTTAGTACAAACATCTCTTACACCTATAACAGGGTGCGTAAAAAGTCCATGACATAAAACGGGCTGTTACTTCAACCATGAGATGAATCTAACATGAAGGACACTGAACATCGTCTGCTCTCGGCACCCCAGGCACGCCTCTCACCCAGCCTGGCCCAGGCCCCGCCTCGCTGCCACTGCCTTGGTGAGCTTGGTGACTCCTGGGGCATCTTGGGTGCAAAGAGCTTGTGTCTCTTCCGTCTCCTCATAGAGTCAGACTGGTGGCTCCACAGTTAATCACGCTCCGAAGCCGAGCCGTGATGGGTACGTGCAAAGTCGCCGCCCCAGTCTGGGCACAGGATGCACCACGACACCGAGGGCAGTCATAAAGCAGGGTCCCCACGCTGATTCTGGACCTTCTAGCTCCGTGTCAATTGCCCCCTCCGGCTCCTGAATTGTGCTCTGGCCCTGAGCTTTGCTAACTGGGACTTTCGGCTCTGTCCCTTCCCGGTTTCTGCATCCCGGCTCTCTCATTGTCTCAGAAGCAGAACTTCCAGCAGTGACCGTCGGCCGCATCCTGGACCTGGTGTGTGCCTGGGTCCCCTCGAGGTCTGCTCTCTTTTCCGGGCAGTCCCGGGTGGCGGTCCGAAGGCCATTGCGGAATCCGTAGTCTGGTCACGTGTCCTGGAAAGGAGAAAGGAGACCAGACACGCTTGTCTTCCGACGTTCCTTCCCCACCGCGAAAAGCAGACTACACGTGTATTTTGCCCTTCGGACTGCATCTGCGTGTCGTGGAAGTTAATGTGTGTGGCGCATGCGTGGATGAGCGCAAAGCAGCCACGCAGAAGCTGCGGGCCAGTCTCTCCCCACTAGAAAGAAGCCTGCGACACGAGCTGTAACTGTGAAGTCAGGAGGCTGTTTTGTTTTCTCAAACGCTCCATACTCCACTTCTAGGGCGACTCTTGTCTCCTTCGGACACGCCATTCTGGAAAACCATCACCTACTTCGCTGTTTCAGAATTCAAATCTGCTCAAACATGGTTTGGATGACTTTTGCTATTTCTTTAGACTGTGCACATATTTTCAAATATTCTTATGTAAAACAGACAAACAAAATCACACAACCACAACCTTGTCCTATTAGGGTGGCTCTGAATTTAAAACCACCAAAGTCTGGGGGAAAAGTCAGCCGTAAAGTTAGCCAAAAAGTTAGAAAATATTGGAGAAAGAAAGATGGGAGAAGGGCGGGGGGGGGGGTGTGCAGAGAGTGTGTGTGTGTGTGTGTGTGTGTGCGCACGCACGCTCACATGTGTGTGTTTGTGAGAGAGAGAGAGAGAGAGAGAGAGAGAGAGAGAGAGAGAGAGAGAGAGGTTCCCCTATAACTATAAAGGATGCGTGTGTGTGCATGCTTGTTCGTGAGGATGGGGGTGAGTGTGTATATGGCAGACTGAGAAAGAGAGACAATATCTTAGGTGTTCCAATTCTTTGCTAAAGTAGTAACTCTATGTCTCATCGAACAAAGAATGCAAATCTAACAGGCCATGCACGCTCCAACTTCTACCCCGATAGGAATATTTCTCAGCCTCAGTCTTGATTGGACACACAATTTATTACTTATCTGCCTACCTACCTATCTATCTATGAAACAGACGATGCTGTCAGCTAGAAGGCAAACGGAACGTCTTTCTTGCCCTGGATCTCATAGAGCCTCGTCGTCATCTCTGATTTCTGCTGCCACAGAAGACCAGCCCACGAGGGCTAGATGTGCAGACTTGGGAATGCTTTCGAAATTGTATTTTTGAGAAAGAGGTTACTTTGCAAACTGGTCGATTTGCCCCTAAGCTGCAAACTCTCCCTTCCCCACCCCAGCCACTCTTGCCCTTCCCCACAGCCTCTGGTCTCGGTTTCCACTTTACCATCCCTCAGTCCTCTCCCTGACTCTATAAAGATAAGCGATTATTTTCATCTTCAAGCAGGGTGCTGCCTCTTAGGGGCCCTCCAAATGCAGCGGGTCTGGGAAAAGGTGGAAGATTTACAGACCGACGGTCCCCTGGCAGATCCTGGGGGATATCAAGGGACTGATGCGCATAGTTTTGCTAGGTATAGAAAAATCTGTAAGGAGAAAAGAAGAATCAAATCTTCTTCCTCTCCTCTGGAGGAGCTGGTTGCTTTTTTCTTTCCCGTTGGCAGATAATTCCACTTGTCGATGCCTCCAAGAAAGACAGACACATTTTTGATTTGTGGATTCCAGTATTTCCTAACTCATACTGTGTGTGATTCCTGGCCAACCTAACAGCGGACTAAGTTTGCAACATTTCCTCAATCCCCAGGGGGCTCCGCCCATCAGACTCGATGGGGATCACGTGAGGTGAAGTCAGGACCCAGGTGCTCAGCCTACCTTGCTGCTGCTCATTCCCAGAGGTATCTCTCTCCTTCTCGCGCTGTAATTGGCAGAACTACCTTCCCAGCTTGCCAGTCCTGCCACCTTGCCACATTTCGGGGGCCGCTTTTGTGCATGTTCATGATTTTTTTTTTTTTTTCATTTTAATCCCTTTGGTAGATGGTGGCAATATTTTAGAGTAGATTAGTTGGGTCTGTTTTGCCCTGTCACTTAAAGTCAATTCAGCTTAACAATCATTTATCAAACCCTTGCTGAGGACAGATATAAAAGCAGCAGAGGTTACATAAAAGGTTAAGACATAGCTCCCAACTAATTGGGTTGATAATTTAAGGACAAAAAGGTGGAATAAGATAGGTATCTTAGGATACATAGATAAAACATCATTCCTTTACTATTACACTGTTGGAGGTTGGCCAGTGGGAACGGGTTGCTGATGAGAAAAGGCGTGAACAACAGAGAACAGGAAAGGGGCTCTTTATTGTATTCTATACAATAAACAAGTCCAAACCCGAATTCTGCGAGGGCCCTCTGCTCCCACGGCTACGCTGGAACCCGCCGAATAGCGCTTTGCTGGTCGATATGTTCTCAGGGCCTAAGTGTTAAGAAGCTGTTATGTTTTTTTAAGACTTTATATTTTTGAACAGTTTCAGGTTTATAACAACATTGAGAGGAAGGTACAGAGATTTCCCACATGGGCCCTGGCCCCACATATGCACAGCCTCCCTCATTATCAACATCGCTCACTAAAATTATACATTTGTTATCAAGGATGAACCTATATTGACATATCGTAATCACCCAGAATCCATTGTTTCCCTTGGGATTCACTCTTGGTGCTAAACATTCTATGGATTTGGACAAATCTATAATGACATGTATCCATCATCATCATAATGTCATACAGAGTATTCTCACTGCCCTAAAAAAACCTATGCTCTGCCTATCATTCCTGGACCCTGGCAACCATTGATCCTGTTACTGTCTCCATGGTTTTGCCTTTTCCAGAATGCCACATAGTTGGAATCATATAGTATGCAGCCTTCTCAGATGGTCTTCTTTCACTTAGTAATACTCAAGATTCCTCCATGTCTTTTCGTGGCTTGGAGCCTCATTTATTTGCAGTGCTGAATAGTGTTCTATTGTCTGGTTGTACTGACGCTGAATAATCCAGTCACCTACTGGGAAAGAAACACTCAGTTTTTTTCCTTTCTATGAAGGGGAAAAAAACATTTCTTCCCTACTCTGCCTTTCTTTCCTGTGCGACTCCTGTACTGCTCACACGAATCACTTCACTTCTGACACATCTGCTCACTGTGTGGCGGGGAGTTTTCCTCCACAACTATAAGCAAGTCTCCAGCACCAGCTGGGTGTGCAGGCGGGGCCGTGGGCAATTCTCGGAACTTTGATTTGGTCAACATAGGCAGTGAAGGCAGATTAAGGAAGACGAGAAGTCCCTGAGGTGGGAATATTACTGAACAGCTGAATATACATGAAGCTCAGAAGGGGGACCGGGCTAGAGATTTTGCCTTGGAAATCATTAACATACACGTGGCATTCAAATCAATGGGAGTGGACAAGGTTCCAGGGACAATGTGTAGGGTGAGAAGGGACCAAGGTCTAGAGTAAAACACTAAAAGACGGAGAAAGTCAGCGACATGTCCTACTGGTCCAGAATTGGTGCTAAGCCCTTAGTTTAGGCCTTTGAGATCTTCTAAGGGAATGTTGAATTGGAAATGCACTTAGTCTGACTTTGGTGGGATATATTTATGTGGCTCACAGGCACTTCCATGCATACTCAAGTCTCTGCTAGCTGTCCTAGCGTAGGAATGGCTTCCTGAACTTTCCTACCACTTACCATGCCAATTATGGCAAGATTTGTGAGAGAATGTGTGGCCAGAGGTCATGTGGTGATATGAACATTGCACTTGGCACTGGAATTGCATAGGTGGCAGAGAAATGAGGTACAAAATGTTTGAAGCCAAAGGTTGGTCTACGGAAAATTCCTCCAATTATAAATCATGTGTGAAAGATAGTAGATTGAGGTTTTCCCAGATTTGACAACAATCTTTAAAATGTATGTGATCATTCCTATGATGAATTGTAAAACTGGAAGAAACTGTTTTAAATATTATCAGTAATAAAAACAATTTTTATTAGCCGCACTAGAAAACAGATAGGATTATCTTTCTATTATTTCTACAGAAAATATTTAAAGACATTGTCATATGAAGAATTAAAGAATAAAAGAATATGCAGGCATGTAATTAATGTAATTAGGTAGTTATGTAATTAAAAACATGTTACTTATTTCTGAATTTCTTGATGTTGGTGGTTCTTGTGAGCTTGCTAAAATTTTTAATTTATTATGCCCTCAGGTAAGAAATAAATAGAAAAATCACAGCTTTAAGCTCAACAAAATTTCTAATATATCAAATGTAATTATCCTAACCACACCAAATAAAAAAAGCAGAGATTTTAAGATCACATAAGATATCAAAAAATAACTACACTGTCTATAAGAATCCCAGACTAAATATGAAAAAGCAGATAGATGAAAGTGAAAAGATTAAAAAAGATAGTCTGTGATAACACTAAAATATATCTGGAATTGTATTAATACCAGACAAAGTGGATTTCAAACACAAGAATATTAGCAGGGATAAATTGGGTCATTTTATAAGAATAAAGGAAGCAAGTCATCGACAGGATATAATGATTCTAAACGAGTTTGTACTTACAGAACTTCAAAATACATGAAGCAAAAACAAATAATACTGAAAAAGAAAGAGACAAATCCACTGTGAGTGTCAGAGATTTCAGTTCTGTTCTCTCAATAACTGACAGAAGCAGCAGACAGAAAATCTTTAAATTCATGGAATACTTGAATACTTGAATACTTTAAATACATGGAACACTTTCAGACGATTCCATCCAACATCAGCAAAATATACATTTATTTTACAAATGTACATGGAACATTTACCAGACGTATTAGTTTCCTAGGGCTTCCATAACAAACACTACAAACTAGGTGACTTAAAACAACGGAAATTTATTGTCTCACAGACATAGAGTTAGGCTTCACCCTAATCCAGTATGACCTCATTTTAACTTAGTTAGACTTGCAAAGATCCTGTTTCAAAATGAGGTCATGTTCACAGACATCAGGGGTTAGGACTTGCACATATCTTTCTGGGGGTTATAAGTAAATACGCGACACCAGATTAGACCATATCCTGGGCCAAAAAACAAGTCTTAGTAAACATAAAAGGATTAAAATAATATAATGTACATTCTCTGACCGCAAGGAATTAAATTTAAAATATTAGTAACAAAAATATATTCAGAAGATCTCCAAATATTTGAAAACTTAAACAACACACTTCTAAACAACTCAAAGATCAAAGAACAAATCACGAGTGAAATTAGAAATTGAGGTGAATGAAATTGAAAACATAATATATCAGAATCTGTTGGATCTACCTAGAGAGTACTTAGAGACAATGTACGACTTGTATTAAGTGCTTGTAGCATAATATGCTCACATTAGCAAACCGGAAAGGCTTAAAATGAATGATTTAAGTTTGTGTCCCAAGAGACTAGAAAGAGAACTGCAAATTAAGCCTGAAATAAGCATAAAAGGGGAATTAAAATAGATAAAAATAAAAATCAATGGAATGGAAAACAGAAAACCAATAGAGAAAACCAATGAAACAAAAAGCCGTTTCTTAAAAACAAAATCGACAAAATTAACAAACGCTAGCTAGACTAATTGGGTAAAGAAGAGAAAGCACATAAACTACCGAGTTCCTTGAAGGACACAAATAACCAAAGGCCACCTGAGAAGAATTAGCGGACCCAGATGACTCCCATGTGTTTAAAGACATTGAATTATAGTTAATTTTCCAAAGACATACGGTTTTGTAAGAGTTCTCTTTTAATATTGATTCATATATTTTAATTTTTTTCTCTAGTTGCTTTTCTCATATTTTTTATTAAATTTACCGGGGCGACATTTGTTAATAAAATTATATAGGTTCCAAATATACAATTCAATAATTCAGAAGAATGCAGAAGAATGAAACTATACTGCTATCACCAGACAGCAAAATTAACTCAAAGTGAATAAAGACCTAAATATAAAACCTGAAACAATAAATCGCATAGAAGAAAACATAGGTACCAAATTCATGGACCTTGGACTTAGAGAGGATTTTTTGAATTTGACCTCAAAGGCAAGGAAAGTAAAAGCAAAAATAAATGAATGGGACTACATCAAACTAAAAAGCTTCTGCACAGCAAAAGAAACCATCAACAAGACAAAGAGGCAACCAACTGAATGAGAGAAGATATTTACAAACAATGCCTCTATTAGGGGCTAATATCCAAAATACATAAAGAACTCATATAACTCAACGACAAAAAAATAAACGATCCAATTAAAAAATGAGCAGAGGATTGGAGCAGACACTTCTCCCAAGAAGGCATAGAAACAGCCAACGGACATATGAAAAGATGCTCAACTTCACTGGCTATTAGGAAATGCAAATCAAAACCACAATGAGATACCACCCCACACCTGTTAGAATGACTGTTATTGTCTAGTTGCTTTTCAAAATCTCATCTTTTATGTTCTATAGCCTCATAGTAATGTTGTCTAGTATGTTTTTTGGCATAGGACCCATTGTGTTTCCTAAATCTGAAGACTCATGGTCTTCATGAATTCTGGAAAATTCTCCCCCATACCGCCAGAAGTGGAACCTCCACCATTAACTCTTTACTTAGTGTTAGGCAGGCTCATATTCGGACTACAACTGCAGACCATGTCTAGGCATGTAACTCTTCCTCAGCTCAAATTCCAGTTCTCAGAGGCACTCAATTATTGAGACTGTTTCACATTTAGACAGACTCTTTTAAGAAGCCACCAATGCCTCATCTCCAACCGGAGGGATACGGAAAACTGCAATCGTGAAGCAGACACATTTTTGAGTATCTGCTGAGTTCGTCCCTTTCTCTGTAATTCCTCTCTCTCTCTCCAAACCCCTGCTGTTACATTAGTCCCATATTACCTCTTCTCCCTTAATTAAGCGCATTGACATAAAGATGGGCACCTCGCCCAAACTGAGTTCCCTTTCTTAGAATTTGGAATGAGCATACATGACACTGAGCGTGTTATAGAAGGAAAGAAGAGGGAAAAAATAAAAAACGAATGCAGCCAAGGCCTTGGGAAGGAAGGGCAGAAGTGTGAGTAGCAGAAACGCCAGCTCGTAACATCCCCAGAACTGACACTCTCTTCCTAAAACGATTATATTCCATTCGATTTGAATCCTTCCCCACCGCCAAAAAAAGACCCACACAATTTACTTCAGTTGGTGATGTGGGGATATCCTGTCTGAACCAGAAAATCAACATCCCCATAGCAATCCCATTTTCCAGTCACAAAACCCCAGTCCTTGTGCCTGACAGTGGGAGAGAAATAAATGTTTACTTTCAGAACAGTAGGTCTGTCGCAGAATTGAACGCGTTTATTACGCATGAGAATTCTAAATTCAGTATCATAGATCTCGTCTTTAGAGATATAGCCTGGTACATGTAGTTGTAAATGTATGATTAGCATGGCCATAAGATATTTAAAGAATTTCACTCCAAGAATTCACTGCAAGGATAACACCTGCTCCTTTAAGCGGTTGAGTGTCCTACGGAGCTCCTGAGGATCGCTCCCGGCTCCCAGGTTGATTTGTCAGTGATCACAGTAATGGTTTCCCTTCCTGTTCTTCAGTCACAATGAAAGGAAATAACAATTCTACTTTCTCAATGGGCAAGAGTTTTCATAAGAACGTGTTGGTAAGGCAAATTGAGGCCTCAAACGATCGAAAGGAGCGAGACGGGTCAAACTGTGAGTCCTAAAAGGAAAAGGAAGGTTATTATTAATCCGAGAGATTGAGAAATGTTTGCTTCTGCTTCTCGGCCGTGTTGAGAAATGAGGAAAGGAATGCAGAAAGGAATGCCCACACGTTGCCGTCAGTTCTTGATTATTCCACCAACCACAAGAGCAGTTAGACCAAAAGCATAAAGCACGCTGATGTTGCTTTCAGAATTGGAGTTCGAGGCAATGCATCAGTTTACATATGCAAGCAAAACTCATACTAAATTTATATTATTTCAGCTCAGATGAGCAGTGCATGCCAGGACCACGGCAGTGAGTAAGGGGTGGCGGGCAAAGAAAAGACAAGAGCATGGGGTAGGTACCTCAAAGATCACCTCAAAGCATTCTCGTAAAGACAATTACAGTGAGTTCACGCACACATCTAATTCCATCGCCTCTCACGCTCAATTTCATCATTCTCATAAGTGGTTATACATAAAAGAAAAGTAATGACTACTAATAACAAACACTTTTTTTTTGTAAAAACTTAATTAATTATAAAATACCTCTTCCTCCCATTCCTTTTACTGCCTTCTTTATTAAATTTGCAGTGAACTTTTAATTTAAATGTTGACAATGGGAACTTACGAACATTTGAATTTTTTTTTTTTTGATGTTTTACCTTTTAAGTTTTAAAGAATCATAAGAATATAGTTATTTGGCAATTTTCAAATTCTAACGAAGTATCATTCGATGAAATATACTAACTCCACTTCTTGCCTCATTTTGAAAGCTTCATAACGCAATAACTCGTAAAGTTGAAATATGGAAGGAGAGCGGAGAAAGGCTCTATTTCTTTTTTCGCTTTCAAAGTTCCTATATCTTTTTCGCCAGAAAATGGACCCCGGGCTTGTTTTCAAAGGCATGTCAATTACTGTTTCTGTCTCTCTAAAACAAAGGCAAGGGAAAAAGATTACTGCTTCTCAATGCCTGTTAGTTAAGACACAATGGAGCTCTTTTTCTCTCCTTTTCTTCCCTTTTTCTTTTCTTTTTTTCGAGCAGAAGGGTTAAATGGTCAGCCAATTTGTTTCTGTCCAATGAATCTGTCAGCATGTGAAATCAGGTGAGTGGACAAAGGGAAAAGTTGCTGGATGCTGGCCATTATTCCCCATAGCAGTAATTAGAGCACTATTACTTAACGTTTGAAATCGTCCAATAAAATTCATAGCAAAGTTTCCATCCGACATGAAGATCGTGCCTAGTGATTACTCAAATGGCTCAACGATCTAAAATTTCATTTCTTAATAGGTCAGATTTCAACAGCAGCATTCCTATTTCATTACTGTATAAAAACTCTGCTATACTGTACACATGGCACTGAGATTTTAGGTACTGATTCTCAGCTCTGCAGAAAGGACGCTCAGAGCATCCCCTAGTGCAGACAGACTGGTCTCTCCAGGTCAAGTTTGGAAGATTAATATTCTATCTCCTAGACCAATATTTCTCACTTAAGTAAATTATGACCTCCCTTTAAAGGGAAAAAAGCTTTAAATAATCTATTTTATTTTAATAAAAGCATACAACTAGTATAAACTCCTTACATTTTAAATAATTATACAACTACAAAACCAAAAGGAATTTATAATTATATACTATACATATTAAAAGAAAATTAGGAAAATTCAAATTTGCAACATTAATTTCATGCATGGTGTCGGCTTGCTGAAACTAGATCTCTGATGTAGAAAAACGTAAACTCGGGTCGAGTTTTCAAATACATTCTCTCTAGAATGACGGTTACCGGGGTTGGGAGTCGGGGAGTTGGGGAGCTCCTGATCAACGGGTCCAAGCCTTCAGTCATTAGATGAACAGGCTTTGGGGTCTAATGTGAAGCTCGGTCGCCATAGCTAATAACTCTGCTGTGTGCTCGAAATTTGCTAAGATATAGACCTTAAGCATTCCCACCACACGCAAATAAAAAACGGTAACTATGAGAAGTGATGGATGTATCGTTTAACCTAAATGTGGTAATCATTTCACAAAGTATATGTATGTCAAATCATCATGGCGCACACTTTAAACATATACAATTTCATTTGTTAATTTTACCTCGATAAAATTGAAGAAGCTTAAAATGTAAAATATACTTCCTCCCACCAAGAATAAGTTTCCCCATACTAGAGAGAATAAAGCCTAACTCCTTAGCATGTCATTTATAGTCAGATCCCTTTCCAACCACGTGTCCCTCTACATCCCACCAGCTTCCAACCGGAAGACTTGCCATTCTCCCAGAAAAACCCAGTCCTTGCGCGCACCTGTGGCTCTGCCCACACAGTCTTCTCGGCCTCCACTCTCCTCTGCTTGCCGACATTCTAACTTTGCTCTGAGACTCAGCTCAACGTCATCTGTTTCATAAAGGCATCTTCCATGTGGTTCACTCATTTAAAGCACACGACTGAATGATTTTTAGCGTAGTTATAGAGTTACGCAACCGTCATCCAATTTTAGAATAATTTCATCACCCCCAAAGAAATCCCATCCCCATCAGCAGTCATTCCCCCGCTCCTTACTCCCAGCCGTAGGCAAACATTAATTTACTTTCTGTCTCTATAGATTTGCCTGTGCTGAACATTTTATCTGAATGGAATCACC
The DNA here is from genome assembly GCF_000151845.1 of Pteropus vampyrus. Lineage (NCBI taxonomy): Eukaryota > Metazoa > Chordata > Mammalia > Chiroptera > Pteropodidae > Pteropus > Pteropus vampyrus. The sequence continues at coordinate 2,508,742 of NW_011888935.1, read as the reverse complement.
CAATATGTGATCTTTTGTGTCCATGTAAGTCTTGTACAGGCAGAGACCAAGTTCTATTTGTGGGAGGAAATGTTAATGAGAAGGATAGGTGCCATAGCAGAAAGACAATGAGTTTGGAGTCACACAGACCTGAGTTAAAATCTCAGTTCAGCTATTTACTGGTTGTGTGACTCTGAGCAAGTCACTTCATCTGTCTGAGTCTCGATGTACACATCTGTAGAATGGGAATAACAATTCTTCTCTTGCCAGATGGCTGTAAGAATTGGGAAAAAGGATATAAAAAGTTCTTAGAAAAGAGATTTCTCAATAGATGGGCCTTTTATTTGTATTTATCTCTGTGTACCTACTGTAACTGGTATAATACATAGTAATACATATTGAGTAACTAATTGATGGATGAGTAATGAAGAATTCTAATGCTTTCCCTTCAGAGTGCCAATGGACTTTCAACAACCTAGAGGAAAGAGATAGCTCTCCCAGGGCCAAATCTGTCCTGGAAGATCTAAATTAGGTCCTTTTGTTTCTCAGCCACCCTTCTCCCTCAGAGCTGGTCAATGGAGACAGACAACAGAGCCGATAAACAAATCTAGGATCTAGCATCAGAGGGTTTCTGGCTCTGGGACCGGCATGCTAACAGCACTGTGAAAAGTCAGCTCTTCTACCTGAACCTCTAGTTTTCATCTGTATGCACATCTTCATCAAATCATCATGTCTGCTGTCCCCATTACAGAACAAAAAAGAAACCCGAATCTGACAAATATTTTAATTCTACTTAAGATAGACGAGCACTACCATCTGAATCATGAATAGGAAAAGGTGCAGGGAGAGAAAGGCACAGAATAGGTATTGATCCAAAGGAAAGAAAAGTCCAACCACATAAGCCAATTAAATTATACCTAGAAATATCTAACTAAATTAGGGACCTTCACCGTGAGAACAAGAAGGCTCCCTTACAGGAAAGAAAGGCACGAGCATACCAATCCAATTCCCCAAAATAAAGGGAAGCAAGATAGAAAAGAAACAAGTCATAATAATAAGTTTAGCTGAGTCACACTTATAATAGAGGATGGAATGATTGAATCAACAGCCTGCAAGAAATTGAATAGTCTGCCTTCAAACAAAAAGGGAACACAAGTAATTCGATCTCTATGGGAGAGAAAAATGGCAGGAATTTTAAAGAAGAAAGGATCTAATTTCCAAAGGATGGTAGTGCAAGTTA
>NW_011888935.1:2477549-2507473 GCF_000151845.1 Pteropus vampyrus | reverse complement strand
GTTTTCATCTGTATGCACATCTTCATCAAATCATCATGTCTGCTGTCCCCATTACAGAACAAAAAAGAAACCCGAATCTGACAAATATTTTAATTCTACTTAAGATAGACGAGCACTACCATCTGAATCATGAATAGGAAAAGGTGCAGGGAGAGAAAGGCACAGAATAGGTATTGATCCAAAGGAAAGAAAAGTCCAACCACATAAGCCAATTAAATTATACCTAGAAATATCTAACTAAATTAGGGACCTTCACCGTGAGAACAAGAAGGCTCCCTTACAGGAAAGAAAGGCACGAGCATACCAATCCAATTCCCCAAAATAAAGGGAAGCAAGATAGAAAAGAAACAAGTCATAATAATAAGTTTAGCTGAGTCACACTTATAATAGAGGATGGAATGATTGAATCAACAGCCTGCAAGAAATTGAATAGTCTGCCTTCAAACGAAAAGGGAACACAAGTAATTCGATCTCTATGGGAGAGAAAAATGGCAGGAATTTTAAAGAAGAAAGGATCTAATTTCCAAAGGATGGTAGTGCAAGTTATATGAGTTTTCTATAAGACTTTATTTTTTTTTTTACAACCATAACCCTGCAAACTATGTGAATAATTGAGGAATAATCATTTAATTTGGCAACTGACTATTGAAGCAGTTTAGTTTTATGAAAGAAAGAAGGAGGGAGGGAAAGAAGGAAGGAAAGAAGGAAGGAAGGAAGGAAGGAAGGAAGGAAGGAACAGAATTGACCTTGGAAACTTCTGCTATTTCAACATTTTTTATAAAGAGCCAGAGAAGTTACCTTCTAGCTGGAAACAACTGTGTGAAATTCAGATGTAGAAATATCAAATTGGTTCACAGAATGCTTGAATTGACTAATTCTAGCCCTTACAAGCTGAGGTAATACCCATTATTGACATAGAAATTGGCTGAGCGTTCTCATCTCAAATTGCTCTGTTTAATTTATCTTTTCCCAAATAATTTATTCCATGATGAGAGAATGCTTGCCTCTGATCCAAAAGAAGAGGGCCAATAAGTTTTCTATCCACTTATCTCTTTAAAAAGGAGACAAAAAAGAAAAATAAGAAGAAAATACATTGATTTCTAATAGATCCAGTTCCTTATACCAGTGGCCTGCTCACATATGTTCATAGACAAGTCATTTTAAAACCTCATGCCATCAACTCACTTCCCCTTTGTGTAAACAAATATTCTCTCAGGAGATAGAGACACCCGAGACTCTGTTTTTATATCAAACATGCACAAGTGGGAAGAGCTTCTAGAACTCTCTAAGGCTATTTGCCCACGGTCAGTAAGATGGTCTCTGAGAATCTAGCCCTAAAGTTAAGAGTGGTGTATATGTTTTTTTCATGTCATTCCAGAATCCATCAGAGATCTTTTGACAGTATTTTCTAGCAGATTCAATAGCAAAGGCTACCTGAAGACCAGGCCCAACACAGTTCCAGTGCTTAGTCATCTGCAGCTTTGAATTAGCCTTTGTGTAAGAAACACTCAAATCTGAGACAGATTTTCAATGCAGAGCATTCATGGAAGGAATCCTGCTAGTGCTCAAAAGCTTGAGAATTGGGAAAGAACAGGGAAAAATTAAGTAACTAAATACTGGCATTCAGTTTGATGCTAAGTATAACCGAAGTGAATCAAAATCCAAATAATTGACATGATACTCATTGCAAGAAATGAACAAAACACAGACATCCTCCAGTGTAAAATGATGGCACAGAAAAATTGTTCTGATTCTCCAAGCTTCCTAATTCCTTTAATATTCATAATTATCCTGGTTTCTTGCCCAAGCATTAAATGTGTTTTAGATTTGTTTTTATGTCCTTAAGATTTCTTAAACGTTTTATTTCAAGAACCAGAAATCTACTGTCCAGGCCAGGAGTCACTCGACTCCTGTCTCGTCTTGGACTCTCCTGGTGACTTGTTCATTTACCTACGTGAAGAGAATATTTTTTATGTCTCCCTCTTGTTTCTCTTTCTAAACATGGGAACAATAATATGGTATCTACAATTTGCCATGTCAGGGTTACGCAAACCATAAAGTTCTTCAAACATTAGTTCATGGAGATTCTTCTGAATAAATAAGAAGAGCCGTTTTATCTTGGTAATGTTGTAACACACTAATAAAATATGGATGTAGAACATTATAGTAATCATTTCATAGTGGCTAACAGAGCTGAAAATCATAATTACACACATGGTCCAGCCCTCAAGATTTCTTATTCCTGCCCACGATCTTTCCCACTTCTCAGGACTGAAGAACTCAGCGATGCATTGTTTTTCCCTTATCATCAAAATAGTTTATGTTAATAAAAATTCAATCCACTAAAAGGCTACGATCCCTGACTCAGATATTTTTAAAACTGACCAAGGTATCCTCCAGCACCTCAGATCCCTATGAGTCCAGGGTATATATGTAAATCTGACTTACTAGTTAATATTATAAAGGTTAGGTCGATGGGCAATCTAAGTCAATTCGTAAAAAGGGCAGAATTATAAACAGGGGAAATCATATGTGATCCATTCTACGTCCATTATCATGGGGCTGAATTCACCAAGATGTTGGCTTTCTGATGTCCTAAGGACACAAGGCTCCCACTAGCAAGTGAAGTGTTGGCCTGCTCAGTTCTCTGTTCATTTTCTAAGGAAGGTTGTGAGGAATCACAAGATTTTACGCTTTTAATCCCCTACCTTCCAAAACAGCTGGACTTCAGTTCTGTCATATAATATTGAACAGATAATTTAATCCTTCTGAGTCTTGGTTTCTGATGATAAGATGGGAATAATCATACCAACCTTAGAGAGTTGCAAATGCTTTTGTTGTGCTCATCACAGTAGAGTTTGGTTTGTTTAGATTCTGTCCCCGAGCTTCTCGAGGGCAGAAACTGTGTCCCATTCCTCTCTCTATCTTCAACACCTAACACATGCCCAGCAAATAGGACATTCAATAAATGTTTGTTAAATTGTGTGAATCAACCATTTGCACAGCTGTAGCTCTTTGAAAACATACTGAATAATATATATATTTTTGTAACGGAAAAACAGTAGTTTTAAATTCAGAGGGTGTAGCAGAGTCTACCTTTAGCAAACAGTTACCCTCATTCCTTTCTTCAGTGAGAGTAGATTTCCTCACCTCTTGAATTTCGGCCCTGGCTATGTGCCGTGGCTAATAGGATGTCAGCGGACGAGATGTGAGCCGAGGCGTGAACTGTGCTTGCACAATTGGGCTTGCTCTCTCGAGCTCCTGCATTTCGCCACGTGAAGAGCTTGTCCTAAATAACCACTAGTCCAAGGAGGGTAAAAGACACTCGGTGCCAAGGCATCAAAAGCCACGCTAGATCGGCCCAACCTCAGCTGACCTTTAGCTGTGTGAGCCAGAAATATTTGTTACTCTGTGCCACGGAATTTTGGGTGGTTTGTTAGATGGCACTCTTGTGGTACAGCTAATTAAGAGAGTTGGTGTTCCCTGAAAGAATACGTACCATGTACTGTGGTATTAGTTCTCGAAGTGGACTACGCTTTTAAACTATTGAATAAATTGTTTAATTGAACTCAGTAGATTACCTACTAATGTAAATGTGTTCTTTGTGGATGTTTCCAGTGGTATGATGAAAATTGAGGAGCTGGGGACAATTTCCTGAAACAAGGTATTTTTCCCCAACAAAATTTACCATGAGATGTACTATTAAAATTTTGTTTACTGAGATTTCTCTTTTCCACTGTCAGGCCGCCCATGAATGCCTAGTGCTGGCGTTTTGGGCAGAAATATCTGTAAACCAGGACCAAATTCTTATTTCCTCAGGCGACGGGACATGGGGGAGTCTCTGTAGGACCATGACGTGGGCTGAAGGAGAGAAGGTAATGAGCAGGACTTCTAGCCGTGGGAGGTCCTGGCGTGCAGGTCCCAGAGGATAGTGATACCAAGGTAGATGGTACCTATAGATTTCAGATTAGATAAGTGGAAATTTTTGAAAGAATCTTACCAGCCTCAAACGTTCAACATGGTATGGGCATCAGTCAGAGTTTTTACAGAGACAGAAATGGACATAAGTAGTAAACTTGGTAAGTCAGTTCAATAGCGGTTGGTTAGGAAATCTACTTTCCACTTCATACGGTTGCTATAAATTTAAAATAAGATTATGACTATTAAGTGGTCAATAGAGTGCCTGGTATATGGAAGCTCTCAATAATTATAATTATTATTACCACGATTACTATCTCAGTTTTCTTTTGATTAATTTTAAAACTCAGCCAGACAGCAATCACCTCTGCATCTCCATATAAGTTATTCAGTCACTTGGGTACTGAGTTTATTCATCTGTAAAATAAAGTGGTTGGAATAGATAATCTTTAACGTCTTTTTCTAGATCTAAAAATCTCTGGTTTTACATTAATAAGAATCAATCACATCTGTCTTAATTAAGGTTGGATATTCACCGAGGGGCTCTCCTTTCTGGCCACAGCTCTGATGTTCTGAAAATTTTATTTCTTATTTTTCCCATCTAGATTTTTTTTCTCCTGTGGAAAACATTTTCTGGGGGAAAAAGTTGATTGGACTTTAGGTCAGTTTCTACTCTTAGTTATGCCTGGGAACTTAGAACTGGGGTACTATAGAGAGAAAAACCCAAACAGGAAAGTCGTATTTTCCATTCACGGGGTCACACTTCCGTGTGGTTTTTCTCCAAAGCTTTCCTCAAGGAAAATGAAGTTAACAGAAGTGCGACAGAAAGAGCCCTGCCACGTTAATGGGATGGGTCGCATCACAATAACGTGATAGATTATTTAGCATACACTAAAGAGAGGACATTTCAAGTGGTTCTAGATTTAGAAACTGCACATATTCAGTCAGATACCACCAACTTCACCGAAGGTCCACTGTCTAAAACTCTACGGAATGACATTTTTGTTATCGGTGTAACTTCTCTCGTCTCATGAACAGTAACTTAACGATGAGAAAGCAAAACAGAGCAGAAATGAAAGGCACACTTGGTGGATTTACTGCCGACTCTGCTGGTTTTCTTCCGAGACGCCCCAAGTCTTTGGCCGAGAGCGCTCCTTTTGCTGGAGGGAACGTGGTCTCCGGCCCCACCTGATCCATCTCACTGCCTCTTCCCTGTACCAGGACCTTTCTCTTTCCTGCATCGTTCATTTCCCCATTCCGTTGGGTCTTTGTTTCTTGTACACAAAAATGCTGTTATTGCTCCCACGTTAGCCATCGACGCCTCGCTGGGTCCTACAGGCCGCTCTAGGAACCGCCCATCCTCTGCTTCCGGCAGGAGCGGTGACAGGCGCTGTGCTCATTCGCTCAGTGCCCATTCTTCTCCTGTCCTGTCTGGGGCTGACTCCCGTCAGGTCTCCTGCATTTCGAGGAAATTGCTGTTTCCTTGACCACCTTTGACTTCTCCATTGCCAAACTCAGAGGTTCATTCTTGGTCTTCGTGGATCGTTTCCCCCCCTTTTGAAATCCTCTCTCGATTTGACTTCTGGAACCCTGAGCTCCTGCCTCCATGGCCGTTCCTTCTTGGCCTTCTTTCCTGAATCCTCCTCAGCTGTTGGAATCCCCGGAGCCGGGTCTTCAGACATCTCTTCACCAATTAACACGTGCTCCCCAGATGATCTCGCTCTTTCTAGGGCTTTCGATACCATCTATGTGCAGACCGGTCCAACATGTCTCTGTGTCCAGGTGTCCCCTGACCACTATTCGTAAAATAACACCCCCTCCTGGCATTTTCTGTTGCCTTTCTCTGCTTTGTATTGCTTTATAGCACTTCCTTTTTAAAAGTCTATTAATTTATTTGTTTATGATGTTCCTCCCTGACCAGAACGTAAACCCTAGGAGGGCAGGCATTGGGCCTTGTCCCCTGCTGTGTCTCCAGGACCCAGATAGGCTCTAGTATGGTATCTCTTAGGTACTCAATAAGTATTCGTTGAGTGAAAAATTAATGCCGAAATTCATTCTTTCAGATAGTTCGACACTCATTTATTTTATGTAACAGTGCCCAGCAAGCAAGAGCTGTAGCTCTCAGGGTTGGGATCAGAGTATGATGCTTAAGTTATTTACCCCTCAGCATACCAGAATGAAGAGATGAAGGAGGCTGAGCTGAGGGGTACAATGAAGGGGGGGCTGGAGAGTGGTAGCAGTTCTAATCTGTGTCCAAACCGGGGATGGCATATCCAGTCCCATCCAATGCAGGCGCTGGTTTTGGATGGGGAAACGATGAGGTGGGAGGGCCTTAGCCTAAGGGCACAGCTTCCTGCTATCAGCTGAAGAATGCAGATAACAAGGCTCCAAAGGGCAAACAAGGTTATCCAGGGATGCTATCAGATGTCCAGAGCAGAAGAAAATTTGTAGAGCCCACGTGAGACCTACCATCTTAATGCCTGTCTCCTCCATCTCATGGAGGATCACAGCTGCCTGCAGACGGACTGATGCTCAACCCCATATCAGATGTAGGGATGGGTGGGGGCAGGCACTGTGGGTAACACAGAGATGAAACAAAACAAAATCTCTGCTTCGAAGTGCCTGTAGACTTATTGAAGATGGAAAGACAAGTAATAGAAGTCAGAGCGTTACATAACGTTTAATGTGCTCAGCAGAGCCATGGAATCATAGCAAATTTCTATCTGTAAAGGAGGCTATTTCTGGATTATGTTTAAATATAGAACTAGTCTCTTGGGTACAAGAAAAAGAACAATTTAACCGTCACAAATCTTTCCATCTGCAAAATGTAGACTTTAAACAGAATTCTTTTTTATGTTTCCTTCTAGTCTAAATTGCTATGATTTTTTAATTCACATACATGTAATCCTATATAAGCATAGATAATGAAATCTTATTAATTTGGATTTTGCTCATTTGGAATTTATGATCAACCATCAGAGTGAGGCTAGTGACATTCTAATTTTAATTTTGCCCTGTCAGTGACAGTAGCTTGTTCAACACACGGCGTAAACAAATTATAAAAGGAATGCTCACCAACTTTAAAGAATAAACTGTCTTCAAAGTGTTCAGAGCTCCTACTCGTGAACAAAAGGGGACATCGGCCACTCGGACTAGTGTTTTGATACACGTCATACAGATCTGAGCTAGGGACCCTCGCGAGAGGGACCCTGCCCGTGACTCACCTCACCTGGAAGCCTCAGGAGTCAGTTTGACTTGACTGATGGGGAAACAAAGGCCACGCATGCCTAGAAGAACCAGGGCCTGGCCGCTTACCCCCCAAAACTGCTTACGGGGTTTCTTGCTCTGGCAGTAAAAAGTGCTTGTGAAAAGTAAATTAACCAAAAGGATATATTCTTCTTTATTAATAAGCGATTATGTGAAATTCATTCATTTAGAAAAATGTACTGAATGCTTACTGTGCAGGAGGCGGTATTATATATCCTTGTTACATTATTGATTTTTCTGTAACGCGTGTTTATTTTATCCACAGCTCTTGAAAATAGGTTAGAAGAATTATTACAGTGAATATTATTATACAGTTAACTCTAATGGGAATTTCAATTTCATGGCCTCAGAAGGCTGCATGAGGACCTCATGGGCAATTGGGAATGTTAGCAAAATAGAAACTAAGGTGATCAGAGAACACAAAAATTTAGCAAACGCATTTACTGCTAAGGTCAGAATAGCTAAAACTCAGAACAAGATGCAAACTGAAACAAGCTGGGAAGGGCATAGAAAAATAGATCCCAGATACCACGCAAGCAGAAATTTTCATCATCCCTTAGGAAAATGATGACAAAATGAATCCTGAATGGGACAGAGATCAGGAAAGCAGTACTAGGAGCCACACAACCCATGGATCGAGTCAAAAGACTAACCAGGACAGGCCACGAGGTTGACCATGTGGAGCTCATTTCCAGCCCCGTGTCTTTCTCAGTCTGCTCTCCTCATCCGCTGTCTGACTTCTCAGACACTGTCCATCGCTCGGAGCCACGCTGCGGTTTAGATCCTCCTCCAGGCAGCTCTCGACTTCCCCCCACCCAAAATGCCAGCCACTGCCTGCACTTCCTCTGAACCCTTCCAGCATCACGGCTTACACTAAATGGCTCTTCAATGGCTATCGCGTTCTTCTGGATTAGACTATGGTTTCCTTACTCGCAAGACTCACGCCTGAAACCTTTTAATGATTTATGAACTTACTTCTGAGAAAAGTCTCACAAGATGTAGAAATTACATCACCTTAATTATATATTTAATGAACTGCCTTTGTGGGAAAAAATAACGTGGGAAAGTGAAACCATCTCGGAACAGCTGGGGAGTATGGTCTGCAATCCCCATAGCACTAAACTCCTTAGAAGCCATAAGGAGGCACTAAACGTCTGACTATGTATCGATTAATTGATGAATGGTAATAAGGAGGTTTTTCTTTACTGATACCTTTTATTCTAACTTATATGCTAATAATGTATGAAGTTGATTAATGCAAGAAATCAGATAATATGTCCCAGAGTAAACTCAAGACACTCGCCGCCGCCGCCCCCTAAAAAACTGGCCACCTGCATCCTCTGTCCTAATTAGCGACATCACCATTCGGCAGGGAACCAGGCCAGGAACTTGGTGGTGCTCTTATATTCAATTCCTTTTCTAAAGATTCTGAGACCAATTCAAATTCATATGGGGAGAGGTTTTCTCCACACCTCAAAGCAATTCTCCATACCTGGGTATCCTACCGTTCAACTCAATTCTGACACTGTCTACCTGGAGACAGCATCAGATTCCACAGGTTAAGGACTCAGTCCTATGAGACTGCCCCGCACGCCCCTGCTTCAGATGCCTATCACAAGTCCAGGTTGTCACCAGTGCTTCTGACCAACTGGCTATAGACTGCAGGTTCCAATGGTCCCCTCCTTGGTTCAATTGAATTGCTAGGGAGACTCACAGAACTCAGAGTAACATTTTATTTATGGGTCAGTGGTTTATCATAAGAGAATATAATTCAGAAACAGCCACATGAAGAGATGCATAGGGCAAAATGTGTGGGAAAAGGCTCAGCGCTTCCATGCTCTCCAGGTGTCTTGCTTCCCAGAATGGTCACCAACCTGAAAGCTTCTGAACCCCATCCTTTGGGGTTTTCATGGAGGCTGCATGACATGGTCATTATGTCATCAACCAGCGGTGACCGATTCAACCCCCAGCCATTCTCTCCTCCCCAGAGGTCTGGGCATGGGGACCAAAAATTCCAACCTTCTTGTCAAAAGGGTTGGTTCTCCTGGCAACCAGCCTCCATCCTTAGGTTACCTGGGGGAGCTTTCCAAAAGTCACCTCATTGACATAACAAAAGACACCTTTGGCTTTCCTCACTTAGGAAATGCCAAGGGTTTTAGGAGCTCTGTGCCAGAAATGGGACAAAGACCAAATATGTCTATCTCATTATAAATCACAGTCACATCCCCTAACACTGTCAGCCTCTCAGACATGCTCCTCCTCTCTGCCAGCTCGGCTTCCTCCTTGGTTCAGGCCTTAGCATCAACTCTGTGGTCATTTCCTAACCGGTTGCCTTATATCTGGTCTCACCTCTCTCTGATCCATGCCACATACAGCTTGGGATGATCTTTCTACGGTACAAATCTGTTTGAGTCATTCTCCTTTCTATTGTAATGATTTTTAATGCCTAAAAGCTATCGTCTTACCTCTGTTTCATGTCATTCAGGGCCCTCATAATCTGGTCACTGCTTTTCCTTTAATTTCAACTTTGGCCATTCGCCTATATACATCACGCCTTCTTCCCGTGCTAAAAATGGTCAGACCTGAAATACTGTGCCATGTCATCTCGCCAGGTAAACCCACCTTTGACCCTGCATCCATTTAAACTTTTAGACCTTACCCAAGAACCAGTTTATTTTTTGCCCATCCCAGCAAAGCTGATACTTTGGTCACCACTGTGCCCGGTAAATGCCTTCCATATACTTGTTCATATACCCGTTTTAGCTAGATCTTTTAACTAGAGCTTCTCCATTCTCAGATGGGTAGGGAGGGTTAGAGCAGATTCTGGTTTCGGGGAGAGACACAGTCAGGCATTTTATATATTATCATCACCACAATAACCACTCGAACGTTTGCAAACACGGGTGAGTCAATGATGAAAGAATCTAAAAGAGAAGGAATTTCAGGGGAAGAGAACAGAAAGAGCCAAGGGTGAGAAGCGGCAGTGAACTTGCCGTCATCCGAGACCAGCTCAGGGCGCTTCTTTCCTGACATTGCCAAATTGGAGGTTTTTATGAAGGTGCTAACGGTGAGAGAAGGAGCCATTTTGAACAAAGCGGTGACTCAACAAGTAAAACATAAAAATGAATCCGAAAAATAACTCTAAGACTTCTGCCTGGGATGTCAGAAGATTAGTAGCACCTTCGCAGAGAATAAGTGTCCACCATCTGATTTTGAAAAAATGTCTACGAGTTAAAAGCGAATGGTTACCCACAACATCCTTGCCAAGCTGAGGGCTTACGCCACCTGCTGGCAGTTAACCCAATTTTAGATTCAATTCTTCAAGCGGTTTAACTCTTAAAATTTGTACCTGCAAACCCTAGCTAGCTCAGTGCCAGGCACGAAGCAGCTATTCAAACATGATTTTGTTGAATGAATGAATACGTGAATTGAATGGATAAATCGATGATTCAACAAGGCAAAGCTCTGTGGTGAACGAGCTCTGATTCGAAGGTCAAGGGAGTAGTTCCCAGGGTGTGGGGTGGCTGCCCCCGGATAGTCCAGGATGGCAGATTGATTATTTTGCACTAAAATCACCCGAGAAGCAGCAAGAACCAGGAAGAGCTCTCTGACTCACCTCTGTCCCCTTAAAAGCAAGAAATAAATCTCCATGACAAGTGCCCTCCCATTCCCCAAGGACTGAGAGATAACCTATCACAAGAGAGATCAGAGTCGAAAAAGCATGGATAAGCAAATCCTGTAACATTTTTACTAATTTACAACCCGAGCCCAAACCCTGTGCCGATGCCTCACTAACAAAAGCCCAAAGCAGCTTAGATTCCTTTCTGATGAGCACTAACTTCCTTGTCTTGTCAATTTCTCACCAATTTATTGTTTCTTTGCCTAAAAAGTATAAAAAAAGTGCCTAGTTGATCACTTCTTGGAGCCTTATTTTATGATCTGAGCATCATGTCGTGATTCTCTCATGCTCACATGTTAAATTGGTTTTTTTCTCTTATTAATCTAGTCTTATGTTGATTTTATTATTGTGTAACTAGTCCAGCCAGAAGAACTAAAGAAGGGTGGAGTGAGGAGATTCTCTTCCACTCCCCAATGGTAGGCACTGAGTTCCACACTATTAACTCTGGGGTGATTCTAAAGAAGTCACCAAATTTCTGTGACTCTGTTTCGATGTTCATAGAAACCCTAAGTCAGTCTTTAAGGACACGTCCAGCTCTAACATTGTTGACTGAGGCTTCTGTTTATCCGTCTTAAAAAAAATGAGGTGGTGATACTTGATGATGTGTAAAAATCCCTTAAAGTTAAAATATCATGATTTTTAAATGTATACATAAATGTGATTTTTCTGGAAAATTACTAGCCAAGACCAAACTCCTTGAGAGTCACAGCGTAAGGTTTATCAGAGGGGATGTGCAGACTTTTGGCAGTTGAATTTGAACTCCTAGCTAGAGGAATCTTTATGGTTCTGACCTTTTAATTATATTAAAAGTTCCCTTTAATTATATTGTCATCTCTCCTCCTCAGACATATTTCTAATCATGGCTTGCTAGCTGTGATTCCCCCTGGGCTGACCCACTCCCCCACCCCCCATGGTCCCCTCTACAGTATAATGACCACCCCCTCAAATCCAGGCCATGCTCATGGGTGGAAATCGAAGAATGAACAACTACCACTATGTGGATTTTTTAAAAAGGCTAATATTAGGCTTAATATATGGAATTATAATATTATATGTTTATCTAACTTTCTCAGCTAAAATGCAAGATCAGGATGAAAAGAGACTTTTTAAAAATTGTACTCCTAACACATGGTCTTGCATACAATAGACACAATACTTTTTAATATTGATGTTTATAACAAAGAGTTAAAAAAGCATGAGCCAATTCTAGGACCAGGGCGGGCATTATACAAGATGATTATGGAGGATATGTAGCATCAGAAAGCAAGAGAGTGCTAAAAAAAAACTGATAATGATGGAGTTAGGTCAAAGGGATACAGGGGTCCAACTGAGAAAGTTCCAAATGGCCAATCTGAGCAACAAAATTAAGTAATATTGGATTATAATCCAAAATATAAAATAAATGTCCCTGAGTCTCTACTGATACAAAGTGTCAAATAAATAATAAATGGAGAAGAGTAGACAAATCTATATAGAATAATTTCGAATAATGTACGCAGGTCCTCTGCCCTCATAAAACTGGGGCGCAACGCCCCACTTCAAAGAGTGAAGCGCAGAAAGGGGGGATGAAAGAGTCACTTTCTCGAGGAGAAACCTGACAGATCCGCTTCCACCGGATAATCAACGGCGCTGAGTCACGCTGATAGATAGCAACAGTGCTGAGTCACGATGATGGCGCTCACTCTTGATATGGCTTTACTACTCTGGTCTTCCTCCCAAAATTCACACCCCAAGTCTAACCATTAGAAAAACATCAGAGGAATCCCAAAGCAGGGACATTCTACAAAATACCTGAGCAGCACTCTTCAAAGCTGCTAGAGTCATGAAAAAATAAGGAAAGTCCGAGAAATTGTCACAGCCGAGAGGAGCGTTGGGAGACGGAGACAGGGTGACCGAATGTTCTGTGGTTTGTTTCCTGAACATGATCCTGGAACAGAAAAAAAAGGACATTAGTTGAAAACGAAGGCGATCTGAGTAAAGTATGGGCTTCAGCTAATAATAATACATCGATGCTGCTCAGTAATAGTAGCCAACGTACCAAATGAATGTAAGATGTTAGTAACAGGAAAACTGAGTATGGGATATATAGGGTATTTGCAATTCTATATAAATTTAAAAGCTAGTCTAAAATAATTAATTTTTAAAAGGCATAAGCCAACCCTCTCAGCACCATATGGCGATTCAAGAAAATGTCAAAGTGTTATTAACTACCTTTTGGAAAATTAGACAGCAGAACGATATATTAAGGAAACGGGGATTTTTCAATGTAAGAAGGAGAAAGATAAATGATGGTTTAGGCACAGTTATATATATTTTTTCACTTGAAAAAAAGTATTTTATTAAAGAAAATATAGGGAAAATACAGAAAAAGAAGCAAGGGGAAATAAAACTTTCATAATTTCGCCACCAAACAAAACCATTACTATTTTATTTTCAATTTTTAATACGTATATATTTTTTGTGGTTTTTCTCAGGTTGTCATCATACTTGACATGCAATTTGATTTCTTAGATGTTTTTCCCTCTCTTAATTGAATATAAATCTTATATAGAGCTAGTTATTTGGTTTCATTCTGCATTTTGGACAGAATTAATTTAAGCAAAAAGGAACTCGACGGCTTCCCAAGGCTATACGAATAATCCAGAATCTGCTTGACTTCTCTAGGATGCTGTACGAAACCAGGGGGGGATGCATATGATACTACCCAGGAGCTTCAGGGTACATCTCTCGATTTCACTGTGGAGGAGGTGTGATATTTAAGAAACAAAATGAAAAAGGGGCAAAGTCCATCGGCAGGCTCTAGCCGCAGAAATAAGGGGACGGGCACTAAGAGCAGTGGAGTTGGAAAATAGTTTAGCAGAATTTAGAAAGGGTTATGTGCTTAAGGAGAGGTATGGACAACTAGACAATGGCAAGGAATGAGAAGACCAGGAGGGGCAGTCTATTTTGCAAATTTGTGACTTGTGAACATGTTAGCAGCAGAAGAAACGTGATTGAGTGGCAGGAAGTATTCACATTATCGAAATCTCCTTAGTCACTTCAAAGTAGGAGCTCGAATTCAGACAATACTGTTTCTTAAGATTGGATTACAGTGGCTGCTCTCCAGATTAAAAAGCTTGACATTTTTAGACTCAGCGAGATCGAGGGAGCTAGAAACAGC
Organism: Pteropus vampyrus; assembly: GCF_000151845.1. NCBI lineage: Eukaryota > Metazoa > Chordata > Mammalia > Chiroptera > Pteropodidae > Pteropus > Pteropus vampyrus. Next base: position 2,493,449 of record NW_011888935.1, on the reverse strand, counting down.
AAGCATTCCTGAGTATATATTGCCTCCCAGTGGATGAATGTGAATGATGCATGAGCATTTGTAAAAGAAAAGACAAAGGCTTATGACAAAGATGCTGGTATTAAAGCTTTATGTTCAGTGAAGACCAGTTATCAGATGTAACCCAAACCCGAATCACACCACTCTATTAAAATTCCAGAGTAGGTTTTAATACACATTTTCAAAATATTCTGATAAACCCTATCAGAGGCTTTCAGCAACGAGAGAGTGAGTGTACCTACCACCTCGATAGATACTAAAGTCTCATTAATGCTAGTGAAACTTACTTATGTCCATAAATTTCAAATAAGACAAGTCAGAGATACGTAACTTATAATAGGGCAGAAAGAGGGTTGTCAAGGCAGAGATTAGAGATTCAAATCTTGACTCCCCGGGCTGCTAAGAGCTTTGACATGAAGTCTGGAAGGAATTACATACCTTGATTTTCTCTTCCTCTGAAGCAAATAAATATACATAGGGATATGTAGAGAATATGGATGCAAGTTCGGTCATTTCAATCTATATTGAGACCGTGGTTAGGTAGGGATCTCTTAGTGGTTCAATTTGGAGGAGCACTTCTCTTGGGGGAACTCCATAAGAATCTTCCAGTATTCTGTAGCCAAGTCTAAACCTATTTATTGTTTCCTAAAAAAGAATTAATAGAATTCATATGATTTGAATGACATGGAAAATCGAAGGAAAACTAGCCTGTGGCTTTACTCTTTGCTATGTTTATGCAGTATCTTCACCAAGAGGTTTATCCCATTCCCTTTGAACGCCTAACAACTAACATCTAACAAAATTAACAATTCCTCGGTATCATTTAATACCTAGTCCACGCTCAAATTTTCCAAACATGTTTTATAGTTGGTTTCTTCTCACCGCAATCGAAACCAGGGCCACTCATTGCCTGGAACTGTGATGTTTCGTAAAGTCTCCTTTAATCTAGACTAGTACCCCTCCCAAACTTAAAAAAAAAAAACCTCTTAACCAGTTGGGAAAAGTGGCTCTCTTTCTTTCACCGCTCTGAATCTGTGGGTCCTGAACTCAGTCCTCCCTCCCCCATATTTCCTACAAGTTGTTCGTTAGCTCTAGAGTTTGATTAGATTCAGACTCAACATTTAGGGAAGGAATATTTAAGGCAATTCCATGCTATTTCCTGTTCGACACACTGGGAAGCAACAATGGAGTTGCCTCACCACGATTAAATCATAGTAAGGCATTATCTATTGATTCATATTGAGGGTTTTTTTTTTTTCATTCTTCCTCCCTTCCTCTACCCCTCTATCCCCCCTTTCTTTTGTCAAGAACATGCATTGAATTTTATCAAGCCTTTTAACCTCCTTGGAGATAGTCACATGATTTTTCTTCTTATAATTATTGGTAGGATGAATTTATAAATTAAACAAATGGATTTTCTAATCTTGAACTAACCCTTCAGGCATTCTCAAAAAGAATCCCGCTAGTTTATATTGTATTTCTTAAATGTTTTGGATTCAACTTAATGTATTTTTAAGATTTTTGCCTTGATATTCAAAAGTGAGATTGGCCTGTAATTTTTTTTGTTTGAAAAATGTTGATTAGATTTTAGTATTGATATATGATTGCTTCATAAAAAGAATTTGGAAGTTTTCTTTCTTTTTCTATATTTTGGAACAATTTAAGTAGCACAGGATTTATCAGGTCTTCAAAAGTTCGGTAGAATTCCTTGATGAAATTAATTAGGTCTAAAGGAATTATTGAGGGAGAGGAGAAAGCAGGAACAGATTTGACAACTTTTCAGGGCGTTTAAGTATATTTGCATGAATTATACAAAGTAGTTTTTCTTTCCTTCCTCCACCCCCCGCCTCCCACTCTCTGTTGCAAAGATTATTTCCCCTGTGTCATTTTGTATATTGTGAACTTATACTTCCTCCAATTTGGTCTACTAAATAGCTTGTCTATTTTTGTTGATTTCTTTAACTAGCTTATTTTTTTTAGTTGTTTTAGTTTTTCTCTCTTCCAGCTCATTAATTTCTTCCTTTATTTTTATCAATTCCTTCTGTTTACTTTTAGTTAACCCTTTTTTGTAATCTGTTGAGTTGAAATGTAATTCATGTATTTTTTGTTTCTGTTTCTAAAGGTATTTAATACTTAATAGAAAATGTAAATAACAGTGAATGTAATATAATGTAATATAAGCAACTGATGTTCCTTGTAACACCTCTTCGGCTGTATCCCATGGATTTTAATTTTTTTCGTTACTTTCTAGGAATTCTGGTTCATTGTGTAACCCCTTTTATTTCGGCAGCTCTTACGGCATAGCTGCTCATCTTGCTCTGGCCCTGCTCCTGTTGGTGATTTGGCCACATCCACCCATACTTTTGGATTCTGAGGGATTTCATGTCACCAACTTTTGTGTGTTTTGTTTTGTTTTTTTTTCTTTTTCTTTTGCTGTGTCATTAATTCGTATGTTTGGTTTTCAGTGAGAGTTTCAAAGCGATGATTCAAAACTGCTACTGTGATCACAATAAATTAGTAAGATAACCTCAGTTAAAACTGCAGATATTTTAAAAAGAAGTTAAAGATTATTGCCACAGAACCTACTAACAATTCCTGAAACCTCGGTTCCTTTATAAGGGTTCTGTAAGAAACGACCTTTGCAAGGATAGTTTTACAACCCAGAATCATTTTGTTCTGTTCCGTTTTATTTTGTAACTAGAGAAGAAGGGACTTTTTCCCTCTATCACGTGATTTCTCTTATTTCCTTCACGAACAATTCGAACAGCCTAGAGTTTCATGGCCAGACATAGGAATCCCGTAAGCACTAAGAGAAAAGCAGGCCTGAGCAGCTCAAGACTTACCAGTGTGAAAAGTAAAGGAGAGAATAAGAGTTTTAGTGAATGAAAGCTGAGACATACATCACAATGACTGAGTCTTCAAGCCCACATCTCTCTGAGGGGCACCGCGGGGTCCCGATAAAAGAGACCCCCCACTTGGACACTCCAGCGAGGATGATCTGCAACTAATCACCGAACAGTATCGGGGCCAAATTGTCTTCATGTACTTTAAGTAGATGTGATATTCCAAAGATTATAAATTAAAATCTACATAAGTAAAATTATATGAATAAAAACAGAATGAAGAAAAGATAAAGCGGAAACACGTTCCCTCTATATATGTCTTTTATTTCTTCTAGATTGGAAAATTCAAGATGTGATTTCCCACGAAGTTGTTCCAGAACATGAGATTTTTTTCCTGTGTGGAGTCTGCTGAATGGCTAAAGTTGAAAACCATGGCCCCAGATTCCAGGCACAAAAAAGCAGAATTTGGTAATAGGTGGACCCCTAAACGACTCCTGGCACCCTGAAACTATCACCTACCTGCCCAGATTCAGGCTTCGAGGCGGGGAGCTGGCGAGAATTATTTTTAAGAGCATTGTCAGAGTCTTGAGCGTTTCCGATCCCTTCTCATGGATCTGCCGCCTCCCCCAGCAGAGCCCGCTGCTGCTGAAAAAGGTTCGGAGCCGCACGTGCCCGTGCCACCTCAGCAAACCCAACGTTCCCGTTCCTCTAAACACCCTGCCAGACCAGAAGAGCACTCGGCATCCCCAGATGCCAAGCCAAGCCCGGGCTCTAGACCTAGGTCCTTGTCCCTCTCACCCCAAGCAAGGGGGACTGTGTAACCCAAGCGATCAGACGTTTTCTATTTTTCTCTTCCTTGTTCTTTGTTCTTTAGCCTATAAAAGCTTCCTGCCTTCAGGCTCATTTTGCAGTTCTCCAAATGGAGACTGTCTGCTCCATGAAGTGTTAGAGCTTGTGTCACCTAAATTGTTTCCTTTAATCACTTTTCAACAGAACTAAAGCTGATCATTGAAGAAGCTTTACTAAACTTAACCCGTGGTCTCCAAGTTTGGGGGTTGCGTGCACTGTGACCTGTGCCTGACTCTCCCATGACAGGCTGAAGAAAAGATGCTGGCTAGTGGTTGGAGCTGCCTAGAATAACAGGGAAGAGAGAAGGTTAAATCGGGAGTAGTCTGTACAGCCACGATATGGATGGGCAAAACCAGGCTCGAGTTTGCTAGAGGACCACAGCTGGACTAGAACCATCTTTAAAAAACTTTGCCCAGGAGAACAGAGCGGCTGTGCGGAGTGAACCATCAGAGCGGAGTTAAACGGGCAGCTGGACACGGGCACGTGGAGGCAGCGTGGATGAAGTCTCCCGCCCACGCAACCTCTCTCTCGCCCTTCCTTACTCTCAAAACTGGCAACAGCGGGTGGCAAAGATGGGCAAGGGAGGGGACACGGAGAACAAACCAAGCCTTATTCCTCGATGCCCGTCTGGTCCAAGCTGGGGAGAGGAGAAGCTGTAAATTTCGATCCGATTGAACTTGTCAATACTCTAAAATTCAACACAAGTTAGAAACAGGGAAATCTAACGATGGGTAAAGTAACATGGCTGAGCACCTTCAAACAGATCTCCATCACTAATGTTCTTTCCTTAGAATGACTTTAATGTATCCTTATTATTTAAATGAATTCAGCTAAATATTGAAGCTATAAAGGTACCTGGTAGAACTTGACAATACGCACACATCTGGACTTTGTATTGGATCATTGAAGGATTCCTTCCTCACCCTCCCTCCGTTTTTTTCTTCTATAGATATTAGCTGTTTACAGTGTGTTAATATCTTTGCTAGAGACCAAATATATGAAGAGTAAGACATGGTTCTTACTCTGAAGGAGCTCATATTAATAGTAGACAGGGAAACAGCAATATTCAAAAATCAGTAAGGACTAGGAAAAATAATGCACAGGACGTCAGCGAGGCAAACGACCAAGGCACATGTTCTGGAAGAGGTGACCCCTGACCCAAGTCTTAGAGGACGACCGTGAGTTATTCAAGGGAAGTGAGGTTGGAATCGCTCTGCATACAGAGCCGGCACTAGGTGTAAAGTCAGGAGGCAAGAGAAATGTGGCTGTGGGAGATCACGGTGACCTCTGTAGGCCCGATGACACAGAAAAAAATCATTCATGTTTTTACATGTAGCAGAACTTTCCTTATTTGGTAGAAAGTAGAACTTTGCACTGACACGCCCCTCACCCTGCCTAATGGAACAAAGGCTACTGAGCTTCTATATATGGCCTGGCATACTCCTCACTGTGCACATACCACAGACAATGGAACTTCGGTCCTATCTCCATGAGGAACTGGGGGCACACGAGAGGGCTGCATCCATTCACTTAGGAGTGTCTATTGTATACGTCCTTGGTACTGCTCATTTGCTAGTTTTGTAGAAAGCCTAAATGAAAGAAAGTCACCTTGAACCCAATCTGAGTTCTAGCCAGTCTTGGAACGCAAACCAATTTTTGTGGTCTGACCTAACTTCACAGCATGTTCTAGGAAATGAGAAAAATACGGAATGGCTGAAATATATGGCACAGAGTTGGGGGGAGCAGTGGAAGTTGAAGAGATAAGCAGGGGGGAGATCATGACAGCACTTATAAGCTTCAGTGAGTAGGTCTTTATCTTGGAGACAGTGGAAAACCCATAAAATAATTTCAAAGTCCATAATATGACCTGATTTTGGAGCAATCACTATGGCAGTGTAAGAAAGGATCCAGTGGGGGAGGAGTAATTAGGAGGCCGCTCCGGTGTTGCAGGTGAGAGATGAAGGTCGGAATGTCGGCCGTGGAGAGAGAGAGAGAGACACAGGCACAGATGGGACACTCGCAAAGTCGGCAGGGTGGGAAGAGAAGGGCTGAGGGAAAGCGAGGAGTTGAGGAACACTCGGGTTTCCAGATGGGCAACTGCACGAGGAATTTCATTCCCTGAGACGGAACAGCAGAGAGGAACAGGTTTGCCAGAGAAAATGATGAGTTAAGCTGGGAGGGTTTGTGTTTGAGAGGCCCGCAGGACACGTCTAACAAGCAACTCTGTAGCCAAGTCTGAATACGTATTTAAAAGCAGAAAACTCAAAAGAATTCATGTACCCTGTGAACGTGAACTACCAATTATGAAAACAAGAAGGATGGGGAGGCAGATCAGAAAACACGAGTCTAGAACACACGCTAAAGGAAAGTCAAATAGGGAAGTGCTGGTGAGACAGAGAACTGAGCGATGTGATCCAAAACCAGAAATTAAGACAATGGAAGATGCCGAAAGCTCAAAACTCGACTGTCACCATGACCAGACCCATTTTCTACAAATGTGCTCATGAGAGTTATTCTTTTGTTAGAAAGAATGTGGTATTTTGAGCTATAGAGTCTGCTGGAAATTTTAACTGTTTAATAAAATACAGTGGACATACATAAAGTAAGTGGACACTCCAGGCTTCTGAGAATTAAATAAAATTAAAAAACCTGCCCCCGATACAGAGAGGATATACTTCGCTTCAGGCACTTGGCACAAAAACAAAGGGAATGTGATATAAGCATTTCTTTGTCTTCAAAGAAAATACTAAGAAGAGTATGAAAAGTTTGTCTCCACACAATTGACATGTGATCATCATCATCGCGAGTCCGAACTAAATGTGTCAGTCAGGAAAAAGCGCTGGCAGATTGCCTTTTCCTTTATTAAGCAATGGCCTAGCACGGAGCCATGCCATCACGGATGTCGGCTGACTCATCTTTGAAATCACAAGTTTAAAAACACTGCCTACAGTGGAAATGTGTGTGTTCCAGGCCAGAGTTCTCAGACACATGTGGTAAGCTTGTGGATCACACTTCCCATTCTTTACTGCACGATATGCAAACATTGTTGAGAGAAATCTATAATTCCGCTGCGTCTCATGGTTTTGTGTAAATTTACATTAGCTGAGTGAGGCAAAGAGGCTATATGTCATACATAGAAAATACAAATTTATTTTTTACCATTTAGCATATACACACAGAGATCCATATATACACACACATACTAACAGAGATAGGTACCTGCGAGTACTTTATATATAAAGTGCTGGGCTTCCTCAGATCGGTGGCATGCTCTAAGAGTTCACATGAAAAGTAGGATAAATACATTGTAAGTATAACTTTAGGGCAATCAAGTGAAAACAAATATCAAATCCCACTTGATATGTAAGGTGATGTAATTCAGATGTCACAGTCATCTTATGTTCCAGCTTCTGAATCCATCGGGTATTATTTATGTTTTTATCATGTGACATAGAATAAGTTTCTCTAAATTTCTCCCCAAAAATCTACTTATAGAAAAGCGGTTACTGGAGATTCCGTAGAGGGAAATCCAGGTGGCCGAGGGTCCCTAAAGGTTTTTATGTACTTGAACTACAGTATGTTACATCCGAAGTTAAGGGCAACATGCTCATTAATGTTTAATGTGCTCCTTTTTCTTCCGTACAGGGAAATACAGAGATAAAGGCTGGTTCGACTTTATGTCAGGAAAGAGCAGAGCTTTCTGTAGGAACACTACAGCCTAGTTTAAGATCACTTTTCATGTGTTTTATAAAGCAACAGAGTAGAGCATATTTAGTCACTATGCTGCTCTGCACAATTTAAAATTACAATTAAATAAATTTTTGTTTGATAATTGGCACCTCCAAAAAAAATCATGTCATGATCTCTTACTTGATTTCCAAACCTAATTTGTCTTCTTGATAAAATGACAGCTGATATTTCCTATATGTGGTTAAGCAGCAATGCTTAGATTGAAAACAAAACTTATTAAAAATCATCATTGTGGTTGCAGCCTAAAAGTCCCAGAAACCTATATACAAACGCTTAAGAGTGACAGCAATCGTGTAGAGGCAATACGATATGATTATTTAACAACCTAGTCATTCTGTTTCTGAATTACTAAATCAACATTTTTTCACCCAGTAAAACCAAAGGAGACAATGTGCTTTGCTATAGATAATTCAAAATCACAGGTAATCACACATAATTTTTGTTTTTAAAAATATTTTCATGCATACAGGGAAATACAGCTGCCTAATAGTCTGTGAATTTGTAAACTTGAAACAATATAATGCACAGTGAAGAACTGGAATGTTATCGACCTTTCTCAATGTGTAGTTATTCCTTAGTCTTTAGTATAACCATCAAACAAAAAGAGTAGTTTCATGAGTTTGAAATTGCTACCTTATGTTATGTGTTTAATGTCTTCCCTCAATTGAAGGAAATGAGGTATTTTATTTAAATTTCATAGTGAGCTATGAGTTGCATAGAAGAATTAAACTAACCAAAGAATCAGGTTTTGATAACCTTACAACACATATCGTAGTGTTGAAACTGTTGGTTTATTGACTGTCACCTTTCAATGGATATTAAACATCTTGAGGGTTAGGACTGTATTTTTTTAACTTGTCCTAATACCTCAACAAAATTTTAACAGAATGTATGAGTAAATGATATTAATGAAAAATTGAAATTAAAATTTTAATTTAGATACCTTTGATTAACTGTAAAATCTGAAATGCGATTTGGAGTCGAAGATGTGCATTCAAATCCACTTTTTCACAAATTATGCGATTTTAACCTCCACATTGGTGAGGCTCAATTTTCTCATCTGAATGAAAGGGATAACACATCTAAGTATGTCGGAATAGCTATAAAGGTAAAAATGAGGTCACGTACATGGAAGTCCTTTGTAAATACCAAATGAATGCAATTTTCTGTTATTCTACTGTATATTCATGTAAGAACTATATGTATGAAATAAGAAATCTTAAGATGTAATGTGACAGTTCACATTAAAATATATACTATACCATTTTTTCCCAAATGAAAAATAACTTAATGCCTCTCCTCTTCAGCCTACAAATAAAACCCAACCCCCACAAAACACAAAAACAAAACAAATGAAAAAAAAAAGACAAAACACACCCTTCCTTCAAGATACAGCCTGAGTGCTTTATCTTCTCTAGTAAGTTCTGTCACAGAAGACACTTGTGCGTCCCCTTCCCCGGTGAGTCTGACTCCGCCACCATGAGAACAGATCAGCATGGCTAACCCATTAGTTTCTCCTCAGTCCTCATCTGATCTCTGAAGAATTCTTCTTGAAGAAACCTTCGCATGTTCACTGTACCTCTCACGTGTCCACTGGCTTCTTTCTTCAAAACGACTATACTCGCAATTTTTTTTTTTTCTTACTTCTTAATGCTTTTTACTGGTTCAGCTTCTTGTTCTTCAAATGCAGGTGTTGGATGAGGTTTCATCCTTGGGTCTCCTTTTTTCTCAGCCTATCATTCTGCTTCAATGGGCAGCCTACTCCAATAGCCTCTAAATCTCAATCTGTTTCCCGGCTCCCTCCTAGGTTCCAAGTCTATATTTCTAATTGTTGACCGAATATCTCCACCTGGATGTACTCTGTTCTGCATGTCAAACTTATTTTCCTTCTTCCTCGTCTCAAATCTCCTCTGTCTCTTTGCTGTCACTCTTGGTCGTCGGCCGAGCAGAAATCTTGGAGTCACCAATGATTTCACTCCCTCCCCACTCATCTCCATTATCTATTAACAACTTACTGATTCCATCTCTGAAAGGTCTCCCTAATCCACCTACTCTCTTCTCCATTTTAATGTCCAATACCTTCATTCACGCTTCATTATTTCCTTTATAAAGTATTCTGGCTGCCTCTGAACTAGTCTCTCTGCTTTGGTCTCACAATTTAAATCTATCCTGTTAAACACGATGTCAAGGAAATACAGACACTCCTCTACTTTTCATACCTACTCTTTGCCTGGGAAATAAACTCCCAACTCTTTGACCTGGCATTTAAGACCCTAGATAATCTGCTTCCAGCCTGTTTTTCCAGTTAACTCCTGTCCACACCCTTCTCCCTCTAAAACACATGATATGCTTTCAGTTTCATGCTCCAGTTCATGGTGTTCTCTCGACCTGTTACAGTAGTTTCTTATTTGTCAACAGCTCATACATCTTTCAGGCCCATGTGATCTCATTTTCTCTGTAATATCTTCTCTATCCTGCCTTCCAGAAAGAATTAATCCTGCCTTCTTCTGGACTCTTCTACTGCTATTAAAATTAAAGTGTTAGAAGTTTTTAACTCCTCTGGTGCATTAGATTCAAATAGGTAAAGTCTTACCTTTCTTTCACCTATGCTTCAGACAATGACTGACAAATAGAAGGGAACCAGTAAATACAGAACTGAACGGACCGATTCCTGATTTATGTAACAAACAGAACCAACTTTAAGAATACTCCTCATCTGTATAAAATGTATAAACCACATCATGCTAATTTTTTTGTCAGTTATTGTTAGAATCAAACGAAAATCATTTAGCTTTGGATAATACTGGAATTTTAACCTAAAGATAAATTATCCATTGTAATGGATTAAGGAAATCAAACAGCTAAATTTCTCCTTTGCAGTCAGTTTGGAAGAAGGCAGGAAACAGTTACATAAAAATCCAGTCAAGTTCCTGTAAAAATAAATAGAAATCAAATATGAGATCCTTCCTAGTACTATAGGAATATCAAAGGAAGGATCACTTAGTCTTTTAAAGTCTTTTGTATGTTAAAGGGTTAAAGATATTTTGAAGACTAAAAATAATATTCAGTTAAAAGTAACCTTAAGGAAAATTACATACATGCTACAGGACCAGTGCTAAATCGCTGTCATGAAATATTTTTGTAGAACTCTGAAAAAAAACTATCTCTAATAAATGATAATTTTACAAAATTACACTCTGTCCTGCTCTATGATGTAGATCAGACGTCAGTAAACTACAGCCTGCGGGCCAAATCTGGCCCGTCACCTGTGTTTATAAATAAAGTTTAACCGAAACACGGCCACATTCATTTGTTTCTGTACTGTTCCTGTCTGCTTTTGCTCTGCACAGTTGAGTAGTCGAGACAGAGACTGTATGTCTCACAAAGTCTAAAATATTTACTGTCTGTCCCTTTAAAGAAAATTGGCCAATTACAGATAATCAGTTGGAAATCTAGTTGAAAACCAAGCCAGTTTGTGTATGTGAGAGTATCTTATTATTCTAGAATTTAGAATCTTTATGCAAATATGTCATCTCAAAAGGCAAAAAAAAATTTTTTTAAAGAAAGATACCAGGATGTTATGGTCTAGCAATCCCTCTTCTGGGTATCTACCTGAAATTTTTGAAAATGCTTATACATAAATATATATGCACCCCTATGTTCACTGAAGCATTACTCGTAATAGCCAAGACATGGAAATAACCTAAGTGTCTTTTGACCAATGATTGGATAGAGAAGATACAGTACATATATACAACAGAATACTACTCAGCCATAAGAAAGATGAAATATGGCCATTTGCAACAACATGGATGGATCTTGAGAGTATCATGCTAAGGGAAATAAGTCAGATGGAAAAGGGTAAGAACCATATGATTTCACTCATATGTGGGATATACAACAAAAACAAACAAACAAACAAATTCATAGACACAGACAATAGCATGGTGGTAACGAGAGGGGAAGGAAGTGGGGGGAGGATGAAGAGGGTTGAGGGGGTCAAATATATGACATAAGGAGACTAAATTTTGCATGCTGAGCACACGATGCAATATAGAGACGATGAATTATAAAGCTGTACACCTGAAACTTATATAGTATAATGAAGCAATGTGACCCTGATGAATTTACTTTTTTAAAAAAGGATCTTATGATTGCAAATGTATAGATGTCAACTACAAAGGAGTGATAAAGGGCATACATACAGGATTTTTTTTAAGAATAAATTATTTTATTTCTGTATCTTCAGCGCATGCCTGCCTGATCGGGGACAAAGAGTGGCTGCTCTTGACATGAGAGTATGTCACTGCGAATTAACTTTTCTACCTAACTTAAGTAAAAAGTGGAAACTTAATTCTTTCTAGAGGAACAAAGGAGTAAAGTTCAACACAATTTATTTTTTAAAATCAAGGGAGGGAAAGGTAAAAGAAGAAGGAGAGAGGGGAGGGGGGAGAGAGAACCTACTGTACCTCATTCTCTGATTGATATGAAGCCAATCTGCGTGCCAAAATTAAGGCCATCTCGGACGTGGGAGAAGAACTTCTCAGGATGGCAGGATGTACAGAGGCTGAGATCCTGTTGCTGGTCCTGAATATTCTGTGGTAGAATTCCTCCCCGTTCTAGAAGAATCCTTAGGATAAAGATTTTTCACAGGACGGCAAGAGTTTATGTTACCAGTAATAGCCAACGCAGTATGAAAAAAGTATGCATATTGGTGTAAAAGAATTCTGGGAAAGATACGCTTGGAACAATGCCCATTGCTATTCGGTTTCAGAACACGGACTAGTTAGAAAATGGCAGATTTTATCACCGTTTATCACCTAAGTTCATATAGGAACTACAGAACTTTCCATATTGTCCTGCAGACATGGTCTGGGCACAGCATTTTGCAATCAAAATCGGGTAACTTTAAAGAAGAAACTTTAAAGCTACCAGAGTCTTTGTAGTCAAGATTCATTCGATTCAGACAGAGTGTGCTTTTTAGTTATTTGGACCTCCCATCTCCTTTCCTCATATTACCAGATTTTTCTCAGAAAACCTTTTTTCATAGACTTTATGATGTGAAATATGACCATAAATTAGTGACATTAATTCTACAAGTTACATTTAAGAATCAATTTCAATCCTTTCTATTATGTGCTAAATGAGGCAGAATCTGGGCAAAGTTTTGCTGACTGGAATAGAAACATGATTCAAATCAGACATCAATTTTCCTTTGTAGAAAGGACAAATAATTTTTCACAGCTATTAAGAGCAAAACTTCATAAATACAAAATATATTCCTCTAGTTAATTAGAGAACATAAATAATTTTAAAATATTAGCTTCCTGAGAGTTTATTATATTTGGGAGAATTTAACCTAGGAATGACTATAAAGTAAATAAAGTACATGCCAACTCTTCTATATGAACTTTAAAAGTATATTTCCGAAAACTATATACCAACTGTTTCTTCTTCCTTCGCTTTTAAATCAGCCAGGAAAATTTCTGTTATTAAAACTTAGGTGAGAATAGATTTCATATTTAAAATGAGCTTTTGCGTACATGTATATGTCAGCTATTGAAATATCTGCCACATGAATTTTTCTTGGATTTACTAACAGTTTAGAAGCAATAAGCGATAACCACTCTTGCAGTTCCGGAGTGACATCAAACACACCTGGTGGCTTTCCGAATGTCGACGTAGGGATCCGGGGAGTCGAAGAGCCGCACGCACGCAGGGTCAAGGTTATGAAATGCCGCGGCTGAGTCCCTTGGAAGAGTAAAACAGCAAGGCCCTACCGAAGGCCCCAGTACGACAATAATATCGTCCAAACTACAGCCATATTCTGCTATCATAGCATTCACTGTAGCCATAGCAACACCTAACAAAGTACCTTTCCAACCTGACGAATGGGAAGAAAAAGAGGGAAGGAAAGTTAAAACATGACAAAATTTCACCTTAATTTAAACCTAAGTTAAAAATGAGCAGTCAGTTTATGTGTTTTCCAAAGTCCAGAAATAATAAATGAATCACAAAATTAATAATGCTAAATAATCAATTAACTAATTAAAATACTCAGTTTTAAATGAGGTATACTATACATAGAGCCTGACACAGAAGAGACATTTAATGGGGGGCGGGGTCCGTCCATTTCCTTTAAAAAATGTTCTATACTTTTCATTTCCACTGGGTGTACCTTCTTAGTCTTCTCTCTCTCTCCTTCCCTCACCGTTTTCTCCACATTTTAAAAAGTTGTGGAAAAAACATAATGTTTACCGTTTTAGAGTACACACTTCAATAGTATTAAGTCTACTTACATTGTTGTGCAACCAATTTCTGTTTTCATCTTGCAAAACTGAAACCTCATACAAGTTATCAAACAGTAAAGCTCCCTCGCCACCTTCTCGCAGTGTCTAGCAGCCACCATTCGACTTTCTGCTTCTGTGAAACTGACTACTGCAGATACTTCATATAAATGAAATCACATATATTTGTCTTTTTGTGACTGGCTTATTTCACCTAGCATAATGTCCTCGAGGTTTACTCCAGTTGTAGTATGTGTCAAGATTTCCTTCTTTCTAAAGGCTGCATAGTATTCCATTGTATGGATATATCACGTTTGCTTATCCATTAATCCATCAATGGACGATTAAGTAGCTATGACCTCTTGGCTATTGTGAATAATGCTGCTATTAGCAACGGGTATGCAAATATCTCATTGAGATCCTGCTTTCAATTCTTTTGGATAGATACTCAGAAGTGGCTTGCTGGATGTAATTGTTTTAAAATTTTTGAGGAAACATGGTATCATTTTCCATAGCAGCTGCACCATTTTACATTCCCACGAACAGTGCATCTGGATCCAATTTCTCCACAACCTCACCGAATCTTGTTATTGCCCGTTTTTTATTTTTCTTTTTCTTTTTAATATTAGCCATCCTCTTGGGTGTGAAGTGATGTCTCTTTGTGGTTTTGATTTGCATTTTCCTAATTATTAATGATGCTGAGCATCTTTTCACATGCTTGTTGGTTATTTGCATATTGTCTTCGGAGACATGTGTATTCAAGTCCTTTGTTCATTTTTAACCAGGTTATTTTGCTGTTGTTGTTATGTTTCTTTAAATAGTCTAGATAATAACCCATTGTCAGATACATGAGTTGCAAATATTTTCTTCTATTCTTTGAGCTGCCTTTTCACTTTGTTGTGTCTTCTGATGCAGAGAAATTTTTAACTTTGATGAAATCCAATTTACCTCTTTTTAATTTTGTTGCTTGTGCTTTTGCTGTCATCCCTAAGAAACCATTGCCCAATCCAAGATCTCAAAGATTAATACTTGTTTTCTTTTACGAGTTTTATAGTTTTAGCTTTTAACTTTGGTTCTCTGATCCATTTTGAGTTAAATTTTTATATATGATGTAGAATGGTAAGGCTCTACCATCCGTTTTTTTTGTTTGTTTGTTTGTTTGTTTGTTTGCATGTGAATATCCAGTTTTCCCAGCACCATTTGTCAAAGCGATTGTGCTCTCGTATTGTACAGTCCAGGCACGCGGTCAGAAATCACTTGACCATATATGTGAGGGTTTATTTCTGGGCTCTCTACTCTATTCTATTGTTCTATATGTTTATCTTTATGCTAGTACCATAACGTTTGATTGCTGTAGCTTCATAACGAGTTTTGAAATAAGGAAGTGTGACACCCCTCGCTTCAAATTTCTTTTTCAATAGTTTCATTTTGACAGCTTTAGCTTTGATTCGATATTTTAAAACTTAATGTTTTAAAACCTAAAAAGTAACAAACAATATTATTTTTTATATCCAAGAAGATTCAAATTTTAAATAACTTTTGACAATGTCAAATACTAATCCCAACTTCTAGTCAACTAATTCTATTATTTTAGCTAGATCAAAAGAAAAATATGCAACTTTCTTATTTATCTATGTCCTGACAAGCAAAGTTGCCACAGATTTTCAAGCAGAAGGAAATCCAAAAGATCATTTCTCATTTCACATAGAATCATCAACACTGATTAACCTAAAAAGTATTTTAAAACACCTCCGGAAAACAGAATTCCATAACTTTAATATGTCATCAAAAAATTCTTCTTTGTTCTTATCTTCGGAGAATAGTTAAAGCCACCAGACTATAGTCATTAGCAGAGTCAGGAATATACTTGAGATTTTTCAAAGCATAAAACATAACTTTACCTTTGTTCGGTAAAATTTTTTCACATTAAATACCGCATTTGGTAAAACTAAACTAAATGCAGTTTTCCAAACATTTCTCGCTTTCTCTTACCCCCATACTTTTACACGTGCTGCTGCATCTCATGAGCGCCTTTCTGCAACATGTCCAACCTTCCTATGCCCCATATAGCCATGACTTCAAGGCTTCTCAACCAGAGCAAGTACCACTCCCTGGGAGTGTTTTCAAAAGCATAGAGGCTTTTTTTTTTTTTT
>NW_011888935.1:2473230-2477499 GCF_000151845.1 Pteropus vampyrus | reverse complement strand
CTTCAAATTTCTTTTTCAATAGTTTCATTTTGACAGCTTTAGCTTTGATTCGATATTTTAAAACTTAATGTTTTAAAACCTAAAAAGTAACAAACAATATTATTTTTTATATCCAAGAAGATTCAAATTTTAAATAACTTTTGACAATGTCAAATACTAATCCCAACTTCTAGTCAACTAATTCTATTATTTTAGCTAGATCAAAAGAAAAATATGCAACTTTCTTATTTATCTATGTCCTGACAAGCAAAGTTGCCATAGATTTTCAAGCAGAAGGAAATCCAAAAGATCATTTCTCATTTCACATAGAATCATCAACACTGATTAACCTAAAAAGTATTTTAAAACACCTCCGGAAAACAGAATTCCATAACTTTAATATGTCATCAAAAAATTCTTCTTTGTTCTTATCTTCGGAGAATAGTTAAAGCCACCAGACTATAGTCATTAGCAGAGTCAGGAATATACTTGAGATTTTTCAAAGCATAAAACATAACTTTACCTTTGTTCGGTAAAATTTTTTCACATTAAATACCGCATTTGGTAAAACTAAACTAAATGCAGTTTTCCAAACATTTCTCGCTTTCTCTTACCCCCATACTTTTACACGTGCTGCTGCATCTCATGAGCGCCTTTCTGCAACATGTCCAACCTTCCTATGCCCCATATAGCCATGACTTCAAGGCTTCTCAACCAGAGCAAGTACCACTCCCTGGGAGTGTTTTCAAAAGCATAGAGGCTTTTTTTTTTTTTTAAATTATGACAACCGAGAATTTTGAAGGCCAAGCAAACTATCGGCAGTGTAAGATTATCTTGTCCAAAATGTTAACAGCATCCCCAATGAAAAACACTGGCACCTAGCCAAACCCTACAAATTCCTCAGGAATCAGCCTAGGTACTACTTCTTTTGGGAATTCCACTCTGATTCATATAATCTGACTTAGATACTTCTGCTTCCATAATAGGAGTGTGCTGAACCTACCCCTATCACCAAGTAAAGTAATTAACTGCTCATTTATTTCATGCCCAGCAGAAAGGAATATTTTTTTCTATACTACAAAACTGGTAAAATCCTATATGCTTAGTTAAGTTTACGTACCAGAGTGAGCCACGCCGCATGCTTTTTTGACCGGATCTGCAAAAACTATCGGTATACAGTCAGCACCAAGAGCCGCTATTGTGACTCCCCTCTGATTTGTGGTTATTCCGTCATAAGATTCAGGCTCCTTCCTTCCCATGACCCAGACGTCATTGGCATGATCAGTCTAATAGCAAAGATGTGCAATTAAAACGTTTTGAAGGTAAGATTTCTCACACCATAAGCTTTTCTGAAAGTATTATTTTGTACAAAATAACATAACTAGTTTAAGATTACTAATCATTAAATATATCACTTCTATACATGGTAAAATACCAAATTTACTTATCACCTAACTTTTGGTATTATAATCTCTGCATATTTTATTCAAAGGAAAGCTGACTTTAACATTTAAAAATTCAATATTGTCCATCATGAACGCCTCCCATTAGAGATGGGTCTCTATGTGCAGTACTTTCCACAAAGAACTAATCCATGGAAAGAAATTAATTACCAAGTCAATAATATTTTTACTCTTCCTAGACTCAAGTCAAGTTAGAATTCTGTAAGAAATAAGGCATTATCTCATCGATTGTACCCTAAGTTCCTCCTGGTGTGGATTTAGAAAACCATGGCCTTTCTTTTCCACCATTTGGGAACCTTCCTTCCAAATCTAAAAGGGCAGTGGTACTGTACAATCTGAGAATTAACTACATTTTCAGATGTGAGAAGCTCCACGTGAAATACATACATCACAGAGCTGATTGTTAGGCTATGGTATACAGAGCTAAGAAAAACAAGCATTATCCTAAAGTTTTAGATAAAACACCGACCGGATGCAAAAGCTGAATAGCCTGATTAAAGCCCAGTAGTCATTAGCAGAGTCAAGAATATACTTCAGATTTTTCAAAGTACGAAACATAACTTTACCTTTATTCGGTAAAATTTTTTTGCATCGAATCCTGCAGCAGTCCCCAGCCGACGCAGGTTTTCTTGAACAACGACCTTGGGATCTCTCCGTTTGGAACTGCTGAAGAGATTGAATGAACTGAGAGTTGGTATATAAGATATCCCACCAGTCCTCGTAGTAAATCCATGTATGAAGATATCTGTTGAAGATAAGTACCGAAAATTAAGAATGTGCTCTACGAAAGACAATAAAAAGCACGATAAGCCCTGTCTCTCAGGAAGACCTCCCTGATCATCTCAGCCTGCATCTGTTTATCTGGTACGTAATTTCCAAAGCCCTTCCCTGTGTTATTACGCACCCTCCCTGTGTTATTACGCACTGCTTTATGTTTACCTTTCCTATGGGGTTACTGCTCTTCAAAGGGTATCTTCTGTCCCATTTTTCTTTGCTATACCCCAAAACATATAGCTCATAGTAAATATCATTTAACTAAGAAGTCAGTTTGACTGTTTTAAATGTCACTCTTCCGTTAAGGGTTAAGGTGCCAATACGTTAAGGTTTCAGAATTGCTAAACAGGAGATGATTAAGAGTCATAAAGCTCATTTTAAGGGCAGCCTGGGGATTTGTCTTAAAGCTGAATTTGTCTTAAAGCAAATTTATTTATTTAGGGTGGCTTTGAAGGGACTATCCCTTGATGTCCCTGGACATCCTTAATACGACAAGACTATCCATGACATTTCCATGCTTCAATCAATGTTAATGAGCACATAAACCTCAAAGCAGTCTACAAAAGAAAGGAGGAAAAAAGGTGAAAGGCTTCTTAACAAAAGGCTGCTTTTCATGTGCATGGTGAAAACAACCAATAACTGTTTAATGTACCTGAGATCAATGGAGATGTGATAATGGTTAACTCTCCTTTAAGTGCTGGCAGACTTCTCAAATATGTTTCGACTTCGTTCTGGATTTCTTCTAGTTCTTGAGCTGTGATCTTGTCTATTTCTGTGGACTGTTTCAAAAGACTTCCCCTTAAAGTCACCTGTAAATCTTCAAATTCAAAATTGTAAACATCAGTGAAGAGTTGATCAATAAAAGCCTTCATTAAGTTCTTCCGGTGCATGGGTACAATTACCTTAATGCTGCTCAGATTTTTTTCATCAATTTTTTGTTTAATGGTATACAAACAGGCAGCCATGCTGGGATTGCTAACAGTCTCAAATTCTCTGAAGAGAGTTGATAATCCATTGCTTGTTTCTACTTCATAGTTATCATGGTCACTGTCTCTTTCACAGCCGATGTTACCACAACGTATTATGCAAAGGAACTTGGCCTTGGCAGCGTGGTGGTGCTGAACAGCATTCAACGTCTTCAGCAATGTCTGATGATAGCTTTTCTGAGAGTTCAATTTCAAACCAAAGAGATCAATCAACACTGCTTCTGCCATCCTTCAGTAACCTTATGACGTTCTTCAAAGAAAACTTTTGTGCCCCCCCGCCCCGAATTACCTGTAAAGAAAAATTAGCATAAATAAGAATACAATTTTATATCAATTTTCTAATAGTTAAAACAGAAATTTGTGGCTGGGAAAAAATTGCATTGATCTAAAAATAGAACCAAAATTGTAAATATAGAACCCTCCCAGAAAAGCTAGCCCATTGTTTGTCATAAGAGAATCATGACAATTAATGCAAAGCCAAGTCTTAATCCATTTCCTGAAAGCAGATGTACATTTTCCCAGCAAAACAACAGTTCCTGTTTTTGTTTTGTGTTTTCATATAGCAAATTTTCAATAAGGAATTACTTGCTCACTTAGACAAAGTCCTGTTTTTTAATTACTTGGTGTCTATTTATGTGCTATATGATTAATTCTGACATGACTTGCATGTTAGGTCACATCCCTTCATATGAAATACCGGGGCCTTAAATTCAACATGTTAAACGGAGCTAAACTTTCAAATCGCGTTTTTAAGAGAGAAAAATTGAAACGACAGATACATTTCCCTCCAGGATTTACACAATACTCAGGTGTGACAATGAGCGCAACGGCGACTGTGATTTGGGGCAGACCTGCTTCCTATCTGCTTTCCTACTCATCGCCGCCGCGAGATTTTCTCACCTCCAGCCCTTGTCCTCCCACCCCACGCCATCGTCTCTCTTTGGAGACACGTTTTCTTGACCCCCTTTGCCCCCGACGGTTTTCTCCCGCCGCCACCCCTAACTTCGACTCCCTACCGTACACGGATCCCGCTCAAGTTCATCTCGTCAGTTTCGAAAAACTTGAGG
>NW_011888935.1:2451486-2472683 GCF_000151845.1 Pteropus vampyrus | reverse complement strand
CGCCTTTCTCCTGACTGGACCAACACTGCACAGCTCCTTCACTTGCGTTGACAGACGGGTGTCCCGTACGCCCCTTCAAAAGTAGTGCCAGGTGTAGAAAAGCAGAAGGCGCCGACCGTTGAGAGCGTGACAAAGGTGCAAAGTAGCATCCTTTATCAGCCCTCCAAGAGTAGGACATTCCTTTCTTTTAAAAAATTGAGCAGATATCATGTGGAAGGCAGATGCTATGGTAAAGGGAGAATATGGCCAGTTCGGAGAGCAGGAGAAACGGTGTCCTCTGTGGAGCTGGTCATGATGCGGCGCGGTCCCCTTTACGGTGGCTCAGAAATGCTGGAGGACCTTTACCTGAAGGAGAAAGAAATTCGGCTCTGTGGGAGCTCAGGGCAGCACCTGGGGGTGGGCAAGCGCCTCTCTTCTGTTTGACCAGAGAATGGGATCACCAACCCTAAATAGGAACCTGCTGTTCAGCATCCCCGGCAGATGTTTTTGTCACAATTTGTATTTTCACTCTTTTCTCTGGACATTTGTTAAGAGCCCTGAGTGGTACATGGTACACCTGATGGGACGGGCACTCTGCCCTGAGCTTGTTCCGTGTTAAATATTCCCTTAAGCAACATAGAGATCTTTTAGTTACGAAGCCGGGTTTAAACATTTATCCCTGTTTTTATAGACAATGATGGGAGTTCATTTTCTTTCATGTTACAAGTAGTGGCACTAAAAAATTTTTTAAAAATACACAATACTGAAGCTGTCAGGGAAGAGAGAGAGTTTGTTGCTCTATTTTATTTACATACCATTTCCTTTCACCATCTGGTGACACGCTCCTGCACTCTTACCTCATCTCCAGTCACGCCACTCCAGGTTCGGAGTCCTGGCTGCACATCAAAACTACATGTAGAACTTAAAAAAAATTTAGGGACTCCACTCCTTTGCAACAAAATCTCAGAGTCAAGTGTAGGCATGTTTTGCTTTACTGTTTTGTTTTGTTTTTATCTCTACAGATGATTCAAATCCATAATTAGGTTTGAAAATCAACTGCCCTATTCCCTAGCCATGCAAAGTCAAGGCTGTTCCTTGGGTGGGCCGCATGATTTCATCTTTTGTGTATGCTGTTCCTTCTACTTAGAACACCCTTCTCTTGATGTAATATTTAACTGTTACTTGTTCAAGACCTTTCAAGCACAAATGTAACCTTCTCTGAATCCCATATATTGCTTTTTATTTAGCATTTTGGTCATATGAAAGAAGCCCTCTCATAGGTGCAGTCTGGACCCATAGCCAAGCAATAAATTGAAAAAAATAGATTAAACATTGACTTATACACTATACACCAAAACTTGTATATTAATTATATCTGAATGAAGCTGTTTAAAAGAAAAGTCAATTAAACAGAGTGAAAAAATATAAGTCCCTTAAACAACTGTATACCCACTTGCCAATATATTGAGGAAGTCCAAGACTTACTTTGCATATGGCCTGCTCATGAGAGTTCTACACTGTATGTCTCGCATAAACTGTACCTCTAAACCATTAGCTAAGAGTTCCCAAGATTTTGTTTATTTACAAGGAATATAACTTAAGGCACTTGAGAAGCTATCTGAGTACAGATTTCTTCTCTATAATCTTTCGTAGTTACTTCCCACATTCAAACAACTCGGATTTATTGGGTCTTTCCAAAATATTAAACAGATTTTAAGAAAACAAACTTAATTTCCACACTAGTTCACTGGTTTACGTAACATTTCATTAAATTACAAAAGCATAGTCACAAGTACAACTGGCATAAACAGGTTTGGGAACAAACACAAGTAACTCTGGCAGATCGAACAGGTCGACTGGTATTAAGGAGTGGGCAGGCTCACTAGAAAGTAGCTTTCTAGCCATTCAGCATGTAGCGCAAGCATTCAGCATGATGGGGGAATTAGTAGTTTATGATTTACAAAGGAAGAATGAGTTAACTGTAAGGGGTTAAGTGTAATTAGACTTAGAGATTGTCTACTGTAGCTCCTACATTTTAATTATTTGATTATGTGTGTAATGCCTGCTATTAAGAGGAACCGTTGGGAAATCCCCAGACATTCTTATATCATCATGTAAATCTTCTCATGAAAACCAGTGGGATTTTCATAATCTAAACAGTTGTTTTTAAGCCATTTATACTAAGGTTTCTGGGTACTTCCAGAAAAGGACATATAACATGCTAATTTTCTCGTTAAAATCTTCGTCGGTTTCCTAAGGTTGCCATGACAAATTACCACATGTTAAAAAAACAAAAATGCATTCTGTCGTAGTTATGGAGGCAGAAGTCTCAAATCAAAGTGTCAGGACCATGCTCCCTTCAAAGCTTTCCTTGCCTCTTCTAGCCGCTGGTAGCTCCAGGCGTTCATTGGCTTAGGTCTGTAAGGTTCCATTTTCACGTACTCTACTTTCCTATGAGTCTGAGTCTCAAATCTCCCTCTGTCTCACATAAGGACACCTGTGTGGAAACAAAAGCCAACCATATGAGAACAACCAAAAGCTCTTCAGAGCTTGCTACAGCAAGGGAGGCAGCCACCAGCCCTTGTGTTTTGGCAGAGAGTCAAAGGCAGGCAGAGGGGTGGAAAAAAGGGAAATTTTCAGATATGGCCTGATTGAAGGCTTTTGGCACAGGGAAGCTGTAGGAAGCTGTGGGGCTAGCTAGAAGCAGGGCATCCTGTGTGATTGGTTAAGGTGCATATTTGTTTTTCTCTGGTTGGTCCCAGGTTGGAAGTGGGAACAAAAATTAGAGAAGTTGTCAGTTATTAATAAATTTTGGGCCAGTTGCTACAGGCATTATTGTTTGGCTTCCTGAATTGTTAGTAGGGATAGTGTTCCGACTTCCTCCAAGTCTGACTTATAGATAGCAAGCAGGCTTCCTGGGCTGATTACTGGAGATAATAGGTTGGTGGGTGCTGGTTTCCTGGGTCATTGCTACAGATTGTAGGTTAGAGTTCTGTTTTTATATATGATATGGTCACCGCTTGTTTAGTCTCTAACCCGTTATTGAATTTAGGGTCCACTCTAAATCCAGAATAATCTCGAGATCTTTAACTTAATAACACCTGCAAAGACCCTTTTGCAAATGAGATCACATACACAGGTTCTAGGGGCTAGGGCATGGACATTTTTGGGAAGGGGGCACCCCTCAGCCCACTGCATGCTCCTTTGGTTTAGAAGTCACGCTTGCTTGTCCTGAATGAGACAGGCTGGTAGTCATGACTGGGGTTCACAAAAGGCCTACCATTTCTTTTTCAAACAGCTGCCAGGGCATCTCGTAAAGCTTGGGATTCGAGCTGTCCACCAATCCCTGTATGCCTACACCCCAAAACAAGATATTTTGGTAGTCCAGTCCTATCTATACATTCAGAGAACCCCACCTTTGGTAGAAAACTATAAGCCACGTGGGTAATGTATGAATGTTGTCTATATTGTCATTGCTAGGAAGTTAAAGAATAGAAAAATCCTCTGGTTTCTTTCTGTTTTCAGCATTCTGAAACTTTAACTTCATTGCCTAGTCAGAGAAGAGAATAACTTCTACTTTCATCAGATTCTAAGACGTTATATATATAACAGGTATGCAATATATTTTTAATAATTTAATTGATTCCTTTTGGATGACTCTGATGATGTCATAACTTCTTGAAAATGTGGTTGAAAAGACTAAGCCTTTTTCACCTGAAGTGTATATTATTGATTCTTACTCCTCTGTGCACTATGTCACAATTTTTCCCATTACGCTTTTTTAAATTTATTTTTATTTTATTTTTTATTTATTTTTATTTTTTTCCATTATGCTTTTAAAATTTATTTGTTGGAATTGAACCACCTATATCTGATTCTTTTATGCTTATAACAAATATGGAACATAATTTTAAATTCCCTTGATTCCAGGAAAAAACTTTTAACTCATCTTTTCTCAGGTTAATTTTTTTTAGCTTACCCAGTTGAATAATCAGCTTTAATATTAAACTCTCCCTCCCCTTACAAAACAAAAACGAGTTCACGCTTATGTGACAATTATCTACATAATTTTTCTTTCCTCGTTTTCTAATAAAATACTCTCGAGGGGAAGGATGAAATTCTAAAATCAGCTACTTAAACTACCTACCTTGTGGGTCCTCATAACAGCTTTTTCCATTCAAAATGGTGCTTATGTGACATGGGTGCACATAATTGCCTCTTAATTCCTCTAAGCCAAAAGCTCTCAAAAGCCCCAGTAGAGTTTGACAGCTTTGCTTTATTTTGCTCGCTAACTTGGAGGAATGTACCAGGTGACGAGTTTCCAAAAGCTGGAACCACATCCTTGTTAAAATCTCCTTGCACAGACCAAGTGTAAGGGCTTACCTCTTGTATTCAAATGAGATCACGCACAAATCGTTCTCATCACAGTGCTTTATTACATGCTAAGTACTTAGTAAATGTTAACTTGGGTCCTAATTGCTTCGGATTCCATCCTTCCCACTCATTGGGTATGTGACCTTTGGCAAATTTTCTAATTTTTCCACATCTTAGTTTCCTCATCTACAAAATATATGTAAAAGTAAAATCTAACTTAATAGGATTGCTCTGAGGGGGAGAAAAAGATAATCTGTGCAAAAACACTTAAAATAGTGCCGGTTACTTAGTACTTAATAAACATTGACTATAATTAATATGGAAGAATGGTGGTTTATTATGGTATTTCCATTGCATTGTTCTCTGTAAAACTACTTTTTTAGTTGAAAGTGTTTTTTAAATGATTTTGTTTTATATGTAATGTTTGAGATCAAATACTGTAGGTATTGTAGGTTTATTTGTTCATTCGTTTGTTTCGGAAACAGAGTCACTTAATTCATTATTATATTCCCTACGATGCCTTGCATATACACCAAATATGTGGTTTGAATGAAGAAGTAATTGGTACGATCTAGTCTCTAAACCCTTGTTTTCATTGATTTATACAATTGTAATGAATTATCAGTAGATGGCAGTAGTTTATTTTCATTTTTATTTTTGTCTATTTTACAATAGAGATCCAGAAAAAAAAAAAAAACTAAAACTGTCCCAATTTTAAAGCAGATATCTTTTCATGAATATTCAATTTAAATAAATATCCCAAGAGTTCTTCAATTTATATTGCTTTAGAACTAGAGATCAAGAAGTACCAGTTACTTTATTTTTTATTGTGTAAATCTAATTTTAAAAATTTTTTAGATTTCTTTATCAAATACTTTAGCAAACAGAAAAACGAGTAAGACATCGTACTTGTCTTTCTGGAGCTTAAAGTCTAATGGAGAGATACAGTATAAAATAATGGAAATAATAAGAGTAAAAAATGGGAAGATACAGTATAAAATAATGGAAATAATAAGAGTAAAAATATGTTGAGTGGCAGGAATTTGCTAAATGCTTTGTGTGACCTCACAGTAACCCTGACAAGGCAAGCACTACTGTTTTTTTAGTTTTATGGATAAAGACTCTGAGGCCCGGGTTAGAAAGAATTTACCTAATAAACTGATAAGTGGAACAAACTGCATTCAAGATTAGCTCTGTTCTTCTCAGGGACCTATACTGTCATAAGTCACGATATTATAAAGAGATAGAAACAGTTGTACTAAAGAGAGAGAGGAAGAAGTCACATGTACCCAGCAAGATCAAGAAAGACTTCTAAAAGAAGATGCCTTCACAGAGAGAGTAGAAAGATTGGTTGCAATGTTGACGTGATCAGACCAGTGTTTTAGGAGTGTTATTCTGTCAGATCGATAGCTACAGTCAGATGCCTGTTATGTGCCAGGCACAGTCCTAGATCTCTGAGCTCATGGAGCTTACATTAGTAAAAGAAGATAGAAAAGAACCAAATGTGTAAGACGTTAGTGGTGATAAATGCATTAAGAGAAAAATGAGGCACGGTGAGTAAATGGAGGAAGAAGGAGAGGAGGTCATGTTTTTTAGACGGTTATCAGGAAAGGCTTCTCTATGAACATAGTATGGGGAAGTGGTAAGGAGTGACTGGATCCCGATATAATGGGAAAGTGGAACCGATGAGTTTTGCTCAAAGAATTGCATGCAGCTGGTAAGAGAAAGAAAAGAGTCAAGATTCCGGCTTGTCTTTCGGGTAAAACAGTTGGGGCAGCAGTCACAAACAGTTGGGCCACATACTTGGGGAAGATGTCCAAAGAGCTATGAAACACCAACACCGAGCTCTCATTTATGCTTAAGGAAGTCTGGTTCAGTTACTCTGGGCTCCCCACCCTTTTGGAGACCTCCCTGCTAATGTCTCTAGGGTTTGGAGCCTGAACAAGAAAAATGAACTTGTGATCTACCAAGATGGAGAAGACAGTGAAGAAGCAGATTTGGTGGCGATGTTGAACACCTGTGGTGAACAGAGAACTCAGGAGTTCAGTTTGGAACATTAAGTTGAAACGCCTATAAGAAATTCAAGTGGAGATGTCAGGGAGGCAATTTGGTATCAGTTTGGAGCTCAGAGGGATATTCAGGTTAGAGATATAAACTGGGGAGCCATCAACCCGTAAGTGGATTTTAAAGCAGTGGAACTAGATGACATCACCAGCAGAGTGAGTATGGGGAAGAGGCCTGAGGGTTGAGCACTAGGACACTCTGAACATAAATGTGAAAAATAGGGAGGAACCAGTAAAGGAAACCAAGAATTATGGTGTTTCAAGAAGGAGGGCATGATCAAATGTGTCAGATTATGTGGATAGTTCAAGAGAGATGAGGACCAAACTTACCCATTGGACACAGGAACATGGGGGTCATAGATACTTCGATAACTTTTTTTTTTAACTAGGGGTGAGGAGAGCTCTTAAAATCATGAGGAATCTGGCTATTTTTGTGCTCTATAAATTTAGGATTCGGATTACATTTTTAGCTGGCCGTTTTGCAAAGAGAATTATTCTACAAAATACAGATTTCACCATTAAAAATGAAAGCATAAGACTGAATGACATTAGTAGATAGCGTTGTGTCTTTCTATTGGTATGGAACTCCACTTTGGGCAAGAAATAATTTCTGAGAAGTTTGTGTTTAGTTCTGGCCGATGAGCAGGGAGAAGAGAAACCTGTGAGGAGTGTTAGTCCGCCGACCTGCGACACTTACGTACTCTCAGGCCCATTTGCATCATGCATAATATGCACCTGGTACACTTGGCAGCAGGTAATCTTCAGGGTGGGAGCAAATTATAGTCATGAAGGGAAGTTGGGGAACAGCCTGAGGAGTTTGTGGTGATAGACAAGAGATGAAACGGGAATGAAGAGTGAAAAAAAGAAGCCAAATCCGATAAAAAGAGCTGGAAAGACGGGCAGTTCACACTCTTTCCTGGCGCTTAGGTGAGTTCTTATTGGATGCAAGAAAGGGGAGCCAGCTTGAGAGCTTGACTGGCATAGACTAGACAATAACTTAATTTACTTATCAGTTCTAATCGCTCCTCATATCTGCTTGGTTTTAGGCAGCACCACACGAGTGAGTGAGAATGATAAAATGCTTTGTTATTTATATTGGAAGACAAAGTGAAAATGTAAAGCAGGTGTTTCCCAGGTGAGGCTGACATATATTCATGGCTTTCTAAATTACCATCCTCACGATTCCTTGAACGTGTTCTTTACTTAGAATATTATGTGACATGATTCTAGAGAGGTGGGTTATAGACAGTGAACCATACAGTAGTTGACCATCTAAAATAAAAGTGAGTTTAAATAGTGGTGTTATTTTTTCCTATAAATGCATTTTATTGCTACTTGAGCATTTACAGTACCATGATTGGGCTCTGTAAAGCTGGCCTTGAAATGATTCTTATTGAAAGAATGAAAACTAAGAGTGTTTTTTAATGATACAGAGCAGTGGCTAAGAGTGTGTATTCTGGACATAGTAGTATTTGCCTACTCTGCCAGCTGTCAGGGTTCCTGCCCTTTGCAGAGTTAATGTACTAGGAGGGAAAACCCACACACTTAGCTCAGTTTGCAGGTATTTTCCTGCAAACAAGGATTATTATAGTTCTGCATTCTATTCCTCAAGAACTCAGAAAAGATACTAGGAAAGCCCCATCGATAACAGAACACACAGCATATCTGTCTGCAGTCTCTACCAAATGAACTTGCCATAGGCTCTGAAGCCTCAGATATGAGCATGCTGGTATCTTGAGGCTGGCCGCCTGAGATAGGCACATGGCTCTGTGTAGAAAAGAGCAGCAATAAGGTTGTGGTTTTCAGGGCTGTTCACTGGGATTCTGACTCCACTCTTTGGGTGTATAATGGAAGTCATTTATTATCTAAACTTGGGTGTGCTCACACTGGCTTTGACCAATGGAATGTAAGTAGAGGTTATATGTGCCATTACTGAGCAGAAAACTTTAAGTGAGAGCATGACTTGCCACGTTTCCTTCCCTCTTCCATGTCGATAGATGCTCATATCACGATGGAGCCCAAGTTCCCTTAGATGGGAAGAAGCTCCCGCCAGCCTAATATTGACATATAACACTGTAAAAATTAAACCTTTGTTCTTTAAAGCCTCTGAGATTTTGAGGTTATTTATTATTGGAGCATAACTTTGCCTCTCTCTTTAAAATTTTTCTTTTAATATAGTTGTCATACAGTGTTATATTAGTTTCAGGTGTATAACATAGAACTTTTAAGGTAGAGTGGTGAATGATTAATTACAGTGGGTTCAAGAAGAATGATAGGAAAGGAAGTAGATAGCAAAGATCTGGACTATAAAGAAGAAAAAGAAATAGCCGAAGAGGGTTATAGGGTCAAGCAAGGCTGCTTATTGTTGTTGATTTCATGCGGGCTGTTCAGAATAATACGTTTGACTAACAAGGAAATTCTGTCGAAGAAACAATTGAAGGAGTAATATTCTTAAGTAGAAGAGAGAGGACTACCAAAGGGCGGATTGGCCTTAAATGGGAGCAAGGACACTGTTCATTGCAAGAAAAGAATAGACTAGATACAGCCGCAGGTGCAGGAAGACTGGGAGGTGGGGGATTTACCATTCTCTCCGATTTTTTCTCTCTCGTCTCAATTAAGAAGCTGGATTATCGACTAAAAGAGGAGGGAGAAAGAGATGTGGGCGGTTTCAAGACAGAGAAGACGGGAAAATAATTACCTATGAAACTTGGTGAATCCTAGGGGCGTAGCACCAAGGGCCTCTGACACAGTCTTGAATTTAAAATGCGACCCCAGCACCGGTGACCATTTTCCTTTCCACATATTCAGCCGGCTACTAGAGTGTAAGCAAAGCAGCTGGTTGGGACTTTTCCAGGGGAGTAGGACAGGGAGAGAGCGGTAAGAGGAGTGAGGACGAGTGCAAAGGAATCTGAGCCAGGTAAGGAGCAGAGTGAATACGTGACGGGCTGAGGGATCATGAAAATGTACACGCGTCAGTGTGGTTGAACCGCTCTTATAGGCAAAATACTAGGAATTAAAAATGAAAAATATGAGTTTGACTCAAATTATGGATGAGGTGTAGTTATAACGTGTGGGTGGTTGAGGAGCATGGATGAGAGAGGATGTCAGAGAACTGAGAGGTTAAGATATTAGAGGTTAAGATAAACCATCTGTGTGGATGTTGAAATCCCCCCAAAATGTAAGAGGAGTCGTAATAGAGACACCATAAGTCAGATGCTGTAATCTAGGAGTGAGGAGTAGAGTCAACAGGTAACAGCAGAGAAGGGTAAAGCTCATCTATTCTGATGGTGTGAACGTCACAGAAAACTAAGTCGTTTTAGGAAGAGGAAAGGATAAAAGTTTGGCAATGATAACAGAACAGGAAAAAGGCCTCACCTCCAGATCGTGGCTTGCTGATGAGAACGCATTTTCTTTGGATGATTTCAGTTCTAACTGAAAAAACAGTGAAAAGAAAGTTCACCGAAGAGCTTGAAGAATGAGACAGTTTTGCTGAAGGAAGGTGGGAGATCCATGGGTCACAATTGAAGGATAAAAAAATTGGGAAGTGGTTGACATATCACATTAGAGGACTTTCGAAGCTTACTGAGGATGAGTCTCCACGATGAGGAACGGCCTGGGAGTCAGGCTGCTCCTGCAGACTGAGGTTAACAGAGCTGTAGGAGCGGTGCCCACAGCATCTTAGGTAGATGTGGAGATGACACTACGATCTGGGGGAGAGAAAGGCAGGGGACTCACCAGAAAGGGACCTTAACCCGGAAGTAACTTAGCAGGACCATGAAGAATTCACCGAGTCTCCTCTTCAGTCGTGCGGACCGCGGTGTCGAGGCTGCCGGAGGTCTGCAGCGCCGCGGCAGGTCCATCAGTGAGCTTCACTGGCATGGTTTTCCTAAGAAGAAACGTGGCAGGTAGTGGGAATGGAAGGGAAAGGGTCGATTAAAATGGCCTTTGAGCAACACAGAAATAACAGAAGTGGTTGGCTTCTGGAGCGGAATATGAAGACATGGCTCTTCGCTCAAACAAGTCAAACTCTTGGTCGTCTAGCATACTGGTTAAGAGTGCGAACCTAGGAGCCGCACTACCCGAATTCCCATAAAATCTCTCACACTAATAACTGTCTGATTTGGGGTGGATTTCTTGATCTCTTTGTGTTCACTGTATTTCTCTGTTAGATGAAAATTATAATAGTATCTACCTCATAGGATTAAATGAGTTAATATTTGAAGGTTAATATTTGTAATGTTCTTACACATGGCACAGAATAATCACCATATAATGTTTGCTTTTGTTGTTATTTTTTATCTGAAGCACTTAGAACAGTCAGGTACAAAGTAAGCACTATGTAATTGTTTATCATTGTAATCAACCGAGAGAACTAACCGAAAATATAAATGTAGAAGGCACGCATTTTCAAGATAGGTAGGCAGAATTAGGGAGAAAGTCTGTGATCATGAAACCCATGCAGCAGAGTTAGAGAGAAAATCAGATGTGGATTTATTAGTATTAATCCGGGGTAGTCTGTATGTGAAGCAGAAAGGACATAGATAAATAGCGTGAACAGAGTGAATGGCCCAGTCAGCATCAGGGAAGGCATCGCAAAACAGGCAAGTTTGAAGTGAGATCGGGGGAGGGAAAGGGCAAGAAAAAACAGGAAAGAATCATAAAACGGGTGATTCTGACCTTCTGCTGAGTAAAGCTCTCCGGATTTAGCTTGGTAAGATATTTCTGGAAAGATTTCAGTCTCCTGATTCAGGAAGCAATTTAACTTTGTTCTTTCTTTTTCTTTATATATCAGGTTTCAATCCTTTCAATTTTTGTTTTTGAAAACATATGTAATTATTATACAAGTGCTTTGTATTTAACCAATCTTTAGGAAAGATATTTAGTGGTTTTGCACATTTCCTTATAGAAACTTCTTTACACATGCCTTCCTGTTATGGTAATATTTCACTGCTTTTGGCTTGCAAACTTTATCATGACTTTTTATGATTGGAAAGATTCACAGGTTCTATAAAAATCATCGCGAAGATTTTTTTTAAAAGGATGTCATTGAAATAGGAAAAAATCCGTATGTTCAAATGTTAAATGGGAGATGACAATTCCGGAAGTATTTAACAACATTACATTTCTTTTAATAATCATGCAAACTCGAATGAACTCCTTGGTGTAGGAATGGACAGACAAATCCAGATGCCCTTTTCCTGAAAACTGGTAATGTCTGACTCTGCCAACTCAGCTTTCATTTGCTGTGTTGGTAAAGGAAGGGACTCTTTCCATCTTCCAAAGGAGAAAAATATCTACCCCTTCATCTTATCAGTTACTCCTACATACAGAAGAGATTGAAATGCAGTTTTAAACCTGCTTAGGGCTTACCCTGCCCAGAATAGAACTGGACAGGAGTGCTTTATTTTCTACACCCTATACAGAAATTGCTGATCTAACTTGGCACTGTTTCTCCTTGATTCTGCTATTGTTTTAGAATTCATTTCATCACAGTATCGACGGTACCAGCTATTAATCCATAGTAATTAATTAGTCGTTATGTATATATGTATGTATGTATGTATGTATGTATGTATGTATGTATGTACGTATGTTAGATACTGTGCCCAGCATGTTACATATGTTACTTTAATTATTGCAACAGCCCTGTGAGATTTTACTGACGAAGACACTGACGATCAAAGAAGTTAAGAAAGTTGCTCAAGATTATTAACAGCTGAAAAGATGGAGAACCAAATTCAAATACAGTTCTGCCTTCCTTCCCAAATCATTCTTAACCACTGTATTTTAATTCTTGGAACTAAGGATGAAATGTCATTGCCATCCCTGTATTTGGCCACTAATTTACTTGCAGGATCAGCAGGATATATGAAAAGAGAAAAAAACAAAGAAAAGTGAAAGATTATCAACATTGATTATTCTGTAGGAGTAAAGAAGGTGAACCAAAAAGGAGACAAGAGACACAGAAGTATGCCAGGCAACGAAGAAAGGGGGTGTCGAGGAGTTCTTGGAGAAGGTAATAAAGCAATCGTAGGAAATAAATAATGAAAAGATAGGCAGCAACAAAAAAGTACATGTGATAAGATAATTGTGTTAAATTTTATAACAAATTGGAATATAGCGAAGCTGTTAAATTTCTCCAGGAAGAAACTTATTCAGTGTTTAGAAAAGGCATAACAACCTGAAAATGCAGGCCTATAATGAAAATTCATCAACTGTAATTGCTATGTAGTTGTTATAGTGGCAATATAATTATAGTATATGCGCAAGTGGTCTGGGTAAAAACAACTGGGACAATCAAAATATTTATACTGTTCCATAAAGGAAACAGGTATAACATTGCAGTAGGCGATTTTGAATCATCTGTTATTATGGCCTTTTATTTTGGTTTTGTTTATAGTCAGAAAGGGAAGATTACCAACTCTGAATTTAGTTTATTGATGAAGAAGCATCACATTTTTTATGACTTTGAGTAAAGAAACATAACTTTTTTAGAATGTTTGCATTTAAATTTTTTAATGTACGTTATTTTTTTTGTCTAGCTCTGGCTCAACAAGACATATCTTCATTAACCGATGCTGTCGAGCAAGTTGCAAAGCAACAACAATTGCAGACATCAGAAATAGAAAGACACAAAAAGATTCTGTTTCATTTGCAGGTAACCTGTTTTGTACTGTCTTCTAAACGAGTCTAGATTTTCCTCAAAACTATATTAAATTAGTAACAGGGAAGTTATTAAGGACACTTAATTTTGGGAGGCAATTTTAAACTCATATTTTTTTATATCTACCTCTTTTTTAATTATTCTATTATCCCTAAGTGAAATCTATGAGTATTCCAGTCTGCAGAACATTTTATGCACTCAATATACAAATATTCAAAATGTCATTGCAGCCGTGGTATAAGCATATAACCTAGCGTGTCACTTAGAATTGTTTTAAATTAACTTTTATTTGATAGTTTTTCCTAAAATACTGAATTGAAGGAAGGTTAAGTTTATAAGCCGGTGTTTTGAAAATTATCACTTGTGAGTTATGAGTTTCCAGTGAATATTTAAAGTAAATAAGGAACACTTCTCTCTTCTTTGTACTTCATAATATATTTATAATTCCATTACAGAGAATCTGGAAGCCGTACTTGGTTTTTGTATACAGCATAATTAGATGTAACTATACTCCGTTAATATAGCTAAAGAAACAAAATGGAAATAGTATCTTTACTATGTGCTCTGTAAAGCTTTTTTATTATTATTAAATATATCATGGAAATGAAAAGAATAGCTTTTAGAACTAAACTGCCTAGTCTGAGAGACAAGATTTGGTACTTTCAGCTCTTTGGTTTAATTTCGTGCTTCTGTTTTCCCATTTGTAAAACGGAGATAGCAATAGAACCTGCCTATGAGATTTTCATGATGATGAAGTGAATTAATCATACTTGTAAATATTATGTAAGGCATCCTTGCTAGGATGAGATACTGATATTGGCTTTAGGTATTAATGCATCAGCAGAGATATGATGATAATAATTATACTATCATGGTAATATGGATTTCTTATAAATATTTGCATAGCATTAGTCACTGTTAGAAAGATTACATGTTTGCAATAGAATATAAGGCAAAAATAGTAATGTCTTAGATTTCTCCAAAGAAATTTTCTGTTAACACTTCTCAGTCTTCAAAGACTTTCACAGATGTTATTTCACTTATATAGAGGCATTTTGCTTATTCGTAAGTTTCTCACCATCTAGGAAGGAGGGGACAGTGAAGTAAGTAAATAATTACATGCAGAGCAGTAGTGTCAGCAGTAAAGGCATGAACACAAGGTTAACACCAAAGGAGGAGCGATCTCAAAGAAAGTGATGTTTCAGTTGACTTTGAAGGGACAGTTAGAGTACACCTGAATGATTGGGTACCTGGGACAGGTGTAAGGGTTAAGGGGTGAGGAGGACAATATTCCAGACAAAAAGAACCTGAGAAAATTCACAAGAGCCTGAAATCACGTTGGTATATTCACAGAACTCTACGTGGTTTGTGGTGGTATAGCAGAGTATGTTTTGAGAACTGAGAGCTGTATAGAATGGTATGAAACTTGGACTTTATTTTAAAAGTGATGAGGTTTTGATGGGCTTTAAGGAAGGAAGCAAATTATTAAATTTATGTGTAGGAGGGAATTCTAGTGGTATAAAAAACAGTTGTCATAATCCAACATCCATTCATGCTAAACCCTCTCAGGAAATTAGGAATCGAAGTTTCTCAGTCTAAAAAAGGGCATCTACCTAAATCCTACAGCTAACTTTATACCTAATGGTGAAAGAGTGAATGTTTTACTCTCGAGATCAGGTATAAGGCAAAGATGTGTGCTCTTACAGCTTGTATTCATTTAAGCCACTGCAGTCATACAAGAAAAATTTTAAAAAAGCATCCACGTTGGAAAGGAAGAAGTGAAACCGGTTTTATTCACAGATGACATGATTATCTTTTAAAAATCCTAGGAATCTATTTTTTTTTAAAAGCTATCAGGAATAATAAGTGAGTTTAGAAAGATTATAAGCTATAAACATAATTATAAAAATCAATTATGTTTCTATATATTGAAAGAAACAATCAGAAATTAAGATTTAAAAAGGAGTGTCATTTACAGTAGCATCAAAATTATGAAATACTTAGGGGTAAATTTGACAAAAGGTTTGTGTTATGTACCGAATGTTTATGGGCGGCAACACCCCCGCCCCTGCCCCCGTAACAGTATTTAGAGGTGGGGCCTTTGGGAGGTAATTAGGGTCAGATGAGGTCATGAGGGTGGGGCCTCCTGATAGGATTCCTTCCCTTGTAAGAAAGGGCTGGGGTGCTTGCTCTCCCTCCACTCTCTGCCCTGTGAGAACCAGCACGAAGGTGGCCCTCTGCAGGCCAGGAAGAGTTCTCACTAGCACTGGGCCAGGCCGAGGCCCGTTCCAGCCTCCAGAACCATGAGAAATAAATTTCTGTTGTTTAAGCCACGAAGTCTATGGCATTTTGTTATGGCAGCCCGAGCAGACTAAGACAATTCGTAAACTGCACAACATTTCTGAGAGAAATTAAAGACTAAAATAAATACAGAGATATACCATTTAAATGAATCAGAAGATTCGCTGTCGTTGTTCTTTCCATTTTATCTATAGTTTAAAAGCAGTTCTGCTCAAAATCTCAGCAGGCATTCTTTTTGAAGAAATTGATAGGCCGATTCTCAAAGTCAAATGGAAATCCAAAGGACCGAGAGAAACTAAAACAACTTTGAAGAAGAACAGTGTTAGAAGTTATTACATTACCCGATTTTAAGATTATCATAGAGTACGGGAATCAGGACAGTGTGTCACAGCGTACAGATAGATATACACATCCATGGAACAGAGCAGAGTGTCCCGAAATAGCCCCCCACATATCAGTGGATTTCAAAAAGATGCTGGTATGGACTGAACGTTTGTGTCCCCCGTGGTGTCTGGAGGTGGGGTCTTTAGGAGTTAATTAGGTCTAGATGAGGTTATGAGGGCGGGACCTGTATGATGGGATTATAAGGAGAGAAGGAGACCCACGGGCAGGCATGTGCTCTTCCTCCACTCCCCTCCCCTTCCCTCTCTCTCTCTGCCATATGAGGACATTGCGAGAAGGCAGCTGTCTGTAAGACAGGAACAGGGCTCTCACTAGGAACTGAATCCACTGCACCTTGATCTTGGACTTCACAGCCTCTAGACCTGTGAGAAATGAATATCTGTTGTTTAAGCCACCCAGTCTATGGTGTTTTGTGATAGCAGTTCAAGCTAAGACAAGGTGCCAAGACTGTTCATTAGAGAAAGGGTAGTCTTTCAACAAATGGTGGAGGACAGCCACATGTATAAAAAGTAAACCTCAACTTTCACTTCGTATTACACGCAAAAATTCACTCAAAATGGATTATGGGCCTAAATGTAAGAATTAAAGCTGTCTAGAAGAAAACATAAGAGAAAAGTCTAGTGATTTTGTGGGGTTTGGCAAAGATATTTTAAATAGAACACATTTTTTTAAATTGGACTTCATTAAATATATTTTTTTAAATTTCTGATTAAAAGACACTGTTATGAAAATTAGGTATACTTGCTAGGGCCCACTGGGCATTTGGGTTGTCATAGAAAATATTTAAAAATACATCTGAGAGTGTATTTGTATTTACACTATGTAAAGAATTTTTGTCATTCAAGAAGGCAAACAATTTAAAAGTGGAAAAAAGGTTTGAACAGTCATTTCATGAAAGAAGATATTAAAAAGACAAGCATATGAAAAGATAGTCAATATCGTTAATCATTAAGGAAATGCAAATTGTGAAATGATAATAAGATAGGTTCAATAACCACTAGATTGGCTAAATTTAAAAAAATAGACCATACCAAGCACTGGTACGGATATGGAAGAACTGGAACTCTCAGACCATGTTACTTGGAGTGTGAAATGGTGTGACCACTTGGGAAACAGTTTACAGATTTTTAAAAGGTTAAAATATATCTACCATATAACCCAGCCGTTCCATTATTTAGATACTTGTTTATCCAAGAAAAATAAGTGTATGCCCATTAGAAAACTGGAAACAACCCAAATGCCCATCAGATGAATGGATAAACGAAGGATGATAGGTCCACACAAGGAATAGTACTTAGCAATAAAAAGGAAGAGCTATTGCTACGTATGCAACTATGTGGATGAATCTCAAGTATGCTGAGTGAAAGGAGACTTAAAAAGTATAGTTTGTATAATTCTATTTATGTGAAATTCCTGAAAATGACAGAAAGCAGATGAATTGTTGCCTGGAAACAGACGAGGAGGGAAGGGCGAATTGAAAAGCAGCAGGAGGAAACTTCTATGGGAAATGGATATGCTTATTATGTTACTTGCAATGGTCTTATGAGCATAAAAGTGTATCATACTGTAAAGTTTAAATATGTACAGTTTATTTACATCAAGTATGCCTCAACTCTATAAACAAACAGAAAGGAGAAGAGGGCAAAGAGGAGGAAGAGGAAAAGGAGGAGGAAGAAGGAAGGAGCTGACGGAAAAAGGAGAGGAAGGGAGAGGGGGAGGAGGAGGAAGGGACAGCAACAGTAATGAAATCTAATTCTGGCGAAAGAGCTTAAGTAGACTGGAGGAGGAATCGACTCAAACCAGAAACGAAAGTTAACAGTCTATTAAGACAACCAAATCACTAACTACAAATGTCATCTCTTCCCGTATTGATCAGTAGGGTCAGCAGCCTAGTCCAGTTGGCAGGGCATGTATCCCATTCCATGTGCATCATTAGTCACTCATTTAATATTTTTGAGCACTCCTTTGTGCCAGGCACTATTTTAAGCCCTGAGAAAATGGTGGTAAAGAAGACAGACAAGGTTACTGCACTCGTGGTGCTTACCTTCTAGTCAGAGGAGGCGAGCAATGAGGAGATAAAGAAAATGAAGAATATTCCCTTGATCCATGTGTTAAAGAAGAAATACAATAGGATAATGTGTTGAGAGTTACTGGGGGAGGAGAGTGGGTGGTTAATTTATATTTTGATCCAGGGAAGACAGTTCAGAGGATCAATTATAAAGCCAAGCTGTGAACGACAAAGACAATAACAGGTAATAACTAGGGGCTGAGAATTCTAAAGTAGAGCAATTACGAGTGCCCTTAGGTGGGAGGGAACCGGGCATGTTTAATAAACAGGAGGCTGGAAGCTGGAGAGAATAGTGTATGAGAGAGATGGAACAGTGGATAGAGACTAGAACATGTGCGGCCTTGTGTAAGCCACAGTAGAAATTTGAATTTTATTAGTACAGTGAGAAACCACTGCGGGAACTTGGGCAGGGAAGTAACATGATATGATTTATATTTTTAAAGGATTCTTCTGCTCAATACAGGGAGCCTAGTTGAAGTACAGGGGGAAGAAATGAAACAGGGAGACCGATTAGAAACTAGAATGCTACAAAAATTGGCCGGAAGTGAATTTGGGATTTTATTTTGGAGGCCCGACCATCAAGATTCGCTGGTCGTTTGTTGGAGGTGAGGTAAAGGGAAGAATGAAGAATGACTTCTAAGTTCTCGAATACTCAGATGGAAGGAAGTACGGCTTATTGAGTTCAGGAAGACTGGGGGAGGAACATGGTGAGCGTGTAAGTGAAATGTTCTTTTCTAAACATGTAGTTGATACACGAACAGAAATATCGAGTGGGCATTTGAAATATCAGAAGTGGAGATGAAGATTGAGATTCGTCAGCACGTTGTGTTTTTCAGTGTACTTCCCTCTTTTGTCTCTGCCAGGAAAAGGATAGACTGGGTCTGCTTGTTTAGCATAGTGCATCTTTCCCAAAATTATAAGTTTGTCAAGGAGAATAATCGTACTAGACAGAAAAAAAAGATGGAGGATGGCCTGCAGAGTTGACTTGGTGGCAGTTACATACAGGCAGTACAGAGAATGGAGGAAATAAGGGTGCTTCCAAAATAGTACCATCAGTTAATTAATTTGTGAAAATAGGGGTGTAGTAATTTGCATTTCAGTCCCAATTCTTCATCCTTGTGTATCTACCCAGACATGTATCATTACGACGCCCTCCCACAATGGGTGGGCATACATCTAGCCCCTGACTGTGAGTTTCATCATGTGACCAGCTGGGATGTTAACAGATGTTATTCGAACAGAAGCTTGAAAAAGGTCTTCAATAATTGGGCTTCCATTCTTCTGCATCTGCTATCATTACGAGAAGGACACACCTGGCCTGGCCCATTGGAGGTTGAGGTACATGTGAAGCAAAGCCAAAACACCCCAGCTGGCCTAGTTGGCCAAACTAAATCATCTTACAGCCAGCTTACAGCCAGCCAAACCCCAGACATTTGAGCAGATTTAACCAAGGTCAGCATCTAGCCCGCTTCAGCTGCTCTCAGTCATGTGAGCAATAAACACTTATTTCTGTACGTCACTAAGGTTTTGTGGTTCTGACAATACATAATTGAAGAACAAGGAAGCACAGGGTGGGATTGGGGGAGGATTAGGCTGCTTTGGACATGGATCAGTTTGATATGGCTAGTGGCAGCTGGGTGTAGGACTCAACAGCCACTTCTATTCTGTGACTCATCAGCATATATATAGCTCAAGATGTATGTATGGATAAGATTACCCAAGGAGTATGTATAGAGCCAGGGGAGGAAGTTACGGTGACTGCGCCTGAGGAAGACCTGCATTTGAAGGAACCATTGTGATTGAGAAGGAATGCTCAGAGATGTCTGGGAGAACCGGTGTGAAAACGAAGTTTTAAAAACAGGGTACTTGGTGGAACTGCCAAATGCCCAAGAGGTAAGGTAGACATCTTTATACTCATTTTACAAAGGAGGAAACTGAGATCGGATAGGGTAATTAAGTTGTCTGTGGTCATACCAACTAGTCAATAGAACTAAGGGCACAAAATCTATGTCTTTTGATTTTTTTAACTCAAGTCTTTGTCATGTACATCATACTGCCTTTCTTCAGTGTGTACTTCTGATGCCCATAAATATATTATTAAGATGATTGTAAAGTATCTTTTACACATAAAATGTTAAAATAAATGACAAAATTTTAATATTTAGAATTAGATGAACAATAAATAATAAATATATAACTCTGGGCTCCCATTGAGATTATACCATAACCTTCTTATGTTATTGCATGTTTCCTTCTATTGTACATCAGTTTTTCTATATCTGATAAATATATATTTTTTATGTTGTGATTTGCCTACATGCACTATGGGTCAAAAAATAACTTTCCTCTCATGTGAATATCGTGTTGAATTAATAATGTTGAAATATTTTACAGAATGAACTTCATGAGCTGGAAAAACAGATAGCATCTGTCTCTGCAGAAACTGAAGAAACAGAAAGGCAGATTCATCAGCAAGATGCTGCCATGGAGAATAGCAAACTTCAGTGTGAAAACCTGGAAACACAAATCAAAGCCTTACATACAGAAAACGTAAAGCTTAAATTTGACATAGAAGCAGCTCAAGAAGAATTTGAGGAACACATGATAAGATATAATGAATACTATGCAAAAATAAAAGCGCATAAAGATAGTTTGGGGGAGGAAGAACGCAAACAGTCTTTTATGATTGAACTCCATGAAAAACGAGATCTTGTTAAAAAACTGAAGACAATGAAAGAGGAACTTAGGCAGGATCTCCAAAATCCAGAAGGAAATCGGATGAAGCAAGTACAGGTTTGATATAGCACTTATCCAAACTTTTTCTTCTTCTTTTTTTTTTTTTTTTTTGCAAGTACACTTTTATAAGTGATAAATTTATCATAAACTTAATTAAATACCCACTGCTGCTCTAACTAGATTCAGAAACTATTATCACAACTTTAAAAATCTGGGATAAGTACATGAGTTATGTAACAACTATGCCAAACGTGCAAATGCATAAAGAAAACATCCCCAGATCTCCCATGGATTAAGAAAAATACATAGTCACACAAAATCACAGTGAACAATTAATCCATTTGTTACAGAAAGTGTGACTCAAAAACGTTGAAACTCTACCTTCTAAGCTAATCTATGTCGATTTAGTACGCTTAATGCTGCTATGTAAAGAATATGAATTAAGCATCTTTCTATTTCTTTTACTATTCTCTGA
Source organism: Pteropus vampyrus (assembly GCF_000151845.1). Taxonomy (NCBI): domain Eukaryota; kingdom Metazoa; phylum Chordata; class Mammalia; order Chiroptera; family Pteropodidae; genus Pteropus; species Pteropus vampyrus. The sequence continues at coordinate 2,451,621 of NW_011888935.1, read as the reverse complement.
AGACAGGGAGAGATACCAACTTAAAATATCATTTTGCTAGAGAATTAAAAAGTACCCTTTACACTGCTGTTCTGGAATTGCCATTTAAACTACCACTATCCTTTATGTCTTATTTTCATTTGAATTTTAGTTTTC
>NW_011888935.1:2446907-2450026 GCF_000151845.1 Pteropus vampyrus | reverse complement strand
ATTTATTATTAAATTATAAATAGTAAGTATATAAATGGCATAGAAATAGAAAAAATGATTAATGAAATAAAAATAAGAGATTGGTGCAAACAAAATAAATCAGCTTTATAAATAAAATAAAGAAAATGAGATAAAATTGTCATAACACACTTCTAGGAGTACTGAAGACAATATAGGGAACAAACTTAATCGTTTGAGTCGGAATTATTCTCTTTAAAAGAAACACATACAAACTGCATAATTAAATATTTGGGTGTATCATTAAATTTCTCGAGTATTGAAATGCACCAAAACAAAAAAGATTCATTTTAAGAGAAGGTATTTGAAACAAATTATGACTAAAATATTAGAAAATGTCAAATAAGCCAGCAGAACATTGGGTAAATGGTATGGAAATTCTTTTTTTTTTGAATATGACTATCCAAAAAACAATGGAAAATGTGACTAATCTCATTAACAATGAGGGATTGACCATGAGGTCCCATATTTATCCTGTCAGATTGTCAATATTACGATTGGTAAGATGTGGACTGCCTGAATTCTAATATAATATTGATACGAGTATAAATTGGTAAAAGTATTTTGGAAAGGAATTTGAGATTTCCTAATAATTTTATGCTAATATACTTTATTGGGATATAATTGTCATAAGATTAAGTGAACAGATTGTAAGGGTTTAGCTCGATTAATTCTGACTAATCTATACGTACACCCACATTACCATCACCTAGACTAAGATATTAAACTTCCCGATCATGACCGGAAAGTTCTCATGTGCCCCTTTCCTCAGGCTACCACTATTTTGATTTTTAAAAACAGATTTTTTGAGATATAATTTACATACCACACAATTCATGCATTAAAGTGCATAATGATTTTTGGTATATTCACAGATAATTTGCAACCATCACCACAGTTAATTTTACATACGTTTAACCACCTCAAAGAGAAACTCCATACCCTTTAGCTAAGACCTCTCCATTTGTCTATTGCATTTACCTATAATTTTGCTCTACCATATTTTTTTCTTCCTTCTTGTTGTCCTAAGATTTCTTCTTTTGTCATCTCCTTTCTCTTTAGAAAACTTCTAAATTCATTCTTTTAGGTTAGGTCTGCTGGTGACAAAATCTTTTAGTTTATTTAATCTGAGAATCTTCATTTTCTCTCTGTTCCTGAAGGATATTTTTGCTGGATATAGAATTCTGAGTTGACAGTTCTTTCTACAGATGAAAAATGCAGTGCCGGTTCTTTCTGGCCTCCAGGATTTCTAATGAGAAATCCTCTGTTATTAAAATTGTTTTTCTCCCTATGGATAGGGTGTTTGTTTCCTGCTGCTTTCATGATTCACTCTGTTTTTACTTTTCATAAGTTTTGCAGTGATGTGTTTCAACATGAATCTTTAGATTTATTCTATTTAGAATACTCTCAGATTCTTGATTCTGTAGTTTTTGTCTTTTGGCAAATTGGGGGAATTTTCGGCTCTTATTCCAATACCTTTTCAGCTCTACCCTCTTCTCCACTGTCAGGACTCTGATGATGCAAACAATAGATCTTTTTTGTTTTAGTGTCACAGGTCCCTGTGGCTCTGTTCATTTCTTTTTTCAGTCTGTTTTTCTCTCTGTTCAGATTGAGTAATTTCCAGTATTCTAGCTTTCATTCACTGATTCTTTTTTCTTCCCCTACATTCTGCTATTGAACCTCGTTCTAGGTCTGATGAGTGATTTTCTTTGAAATCTGGACATGGTGGGTATTATTTTTAAGATTCTGGATTATAGTTATTTCTGGGTGGTGATGGAAATTCAGATTTCCTTCTCAGTCTCCACTGATACTCTTGTTACTGCTGGCCAGGGGCAGGAATTCCGGCTGTCCACTAGGCCTCTGCTGGTAACCCTCTGGCTGGGAGGGGCAGGGGCACCTTGTCAATTCCTCTTTGTGGCCTCCAATGATGCCATGTAGATGTGGACTTGTTACTACTATCTCTCTACTAGGTCTCCTCTGACATTCAGTGTGAAGGGAAAGGATGCCTTATTACCACCAGATGGGGGTAGAAGTCCAGGCTTCCCAAGTGGGCTCCACTGTCACAGCAGTGTGTGGTTTTCTACTACCCAGGATAGAGGCAGATTCCTGGCTCCCTAAGTGCCCTTCCCTGGTGTCACTCCCGCAGGGGAATTGGAGCACCTTGTTATAGCTTAGCAATGATGGAAGTTTAGACTTTTCACTCATATGGATAAATCGTGAACAATACAGAATTTAGCAATGTATTTTATATAACGTTGTTCCCAAAAAAAGTTAGCAGCCATTTGCTTTACAAAAACTGTCTCATTTTATTTATGTATTTATTCATTAATTCATCAACACATATTTTGAGTTCATACTATGTGCCAATTACTCTTTTAGGCTCAGATGATAGAGTGGTGAATAAAATAAATGGATAAAAGTCCATGTCCTTATGGAACTTGGGTTCTAGTTGGAGAGAGACATAAACAAGATGTAAAAGTAAGATATGTAGCACTAGCTGTGGCTGGTGATCTAGAGTCCCACTTAGGGGACGCTATTCTGATCTATCGTGTATGCATTTCATAGCTTAACTATTGAAGAATAATTTCAAAAGGAGGCTAATATACAACCAACCAAATTTATTGATTAACCAGAAATTTGTTATTTTATTTCTATTAATATATTCTATGAACATGAATATAAGCATATTTAGTCATTATAATCTCCTTAGGAATATATTCTATTGGCTATATCAATGCACATATATTTTATATAGTAGACATATATAATATATGCATCAGTGAACCTATATCTTGAATATATTTGATGTATAAAAATCTTTCGAATATAGCTTCATTATTTAAAAAAATTTTATTAAAATATAGCTAATATACATTTATTTTATTAGTTTCAGTGATTTTTCAACAATTACATAGCTAAAGAAGTGGTCACATGAAATGTTCAGCAGGCATCTGATTCCGTACAGTTATCACAATATTATTGACTATATTCCCTATACTGTTCATTACAGCCCCATGGCTTATTTGTTTTATACCTGGAAATTTGAACTTCTTATTCCCCTTCACCTTTTTCCCTCCTTTAAAAACATTTCAATTACAGTT
>NW_011888935.1:2438602-2445602 GCF_000151845.1 Pteropus vampyrus | reverse complement strand
ACAGCCCCATGGCTTATTTGTTTTATACCTGGAAATTTGAACTTCTTATTCCCCTTCACCTTTTTCCCTCCTTTAAAAACATTTCAATTACAGTTGAAATTCAATATTATATTACTTTCAGGTGTACACATAGTGGTCAGGAATTTATCTAATTTATGAAGTGATCCCCCTGACTAGTCTAGTACCCACCTGGCACTATATGTAGTTTTTACCATATTGTTGACTGCATTACCTGTTCTTTACTGTACATCCCTGTGACTGTTTTTATAACTCGAAATTTGAACTTCTTACCCCCTTTCACCTTTTTTACTCACCCCTCCAATTCCCCTCTCATCTGGTGACCATCAGTTTGTTCTCTGTACCTATGATTTTGTTTTTTTGTTTATTCGTTTAAATTGTTTTTTAGATTACATGTATAAGTGAAATCATATGGTATTTGTCTTTCTCTGTCTTATTTCACTTAGCATAATACCTTCCAGCTCCATCCATGTTGTCATGGATGGTAAGATTTCATTCTTCTTATGGCTGAGTAATATTCCATTGTATATATGTACATCCTCTTTATCCAGTCATCTATTGATGGACACTTAGGTTGCTTTTATATCTTGGCTATTTTCTAATGTGTCACTTTGGGCAAAGGAAACAAACAAACAAGAACAACAATAATGCCGTAGTAAACGTAGTAAACGGCATTATTGTTGTTCTTGTTTGTTTGTTTCCTTTGCCCAAAGTGACACATTAGAAAAAATATTACAAAGAGCAATGTTAGGAGGTTTCTTGCCTATGTTTTCTTATAGGAATTTCGTAGTTTTGGGTCTTCCATTTAAGTCTTGAATCCATTTTGAGTCTATTCCTGTACATGGTGTAAGAAGGTAGTCTAGTTTCATTTTTTTGCATGTATCTGTCTAGTTTTCCCAACATGATTTATTAAATAGAGTGTCTTTACCCCCATCATACATTCTTGCCTCCTTTGTCATAGATTAATTGACCGTATAGGCGTGAGTTTATTTCTGGGCTCTCTTTTCTGTTCCATTGATCTGTGTGTCTGTTTTTATGCCAGTACCATGCTGTTTTGATTACTATATCCTTGTAGTATAATTTGATATCGGCTATTGCGATACCTCCAACTTTGTTTTTTCTCAAGATTGCTGTGGCTATTTGGGATCTTTTATAGTTCCATATAAACTTTATGATTGTTTATTCAAGTTCTGTGAAAAATGCCTAACTTCATCATTAATATTTCAGTTTATTGCACATTTATTTCTAATCCTTTTAAAGTCATTTTCTATTTTGCCAACATATCAGCAGGACTAGTTCACTAATTTTAATGAATTATCTGAATTTGAAGAATTTCCCAAAACTAAGAACTTAAACAGATGTGTAAAGTTTATAGCAATGTATATGAAATGTTAGTTGACGAGTTTTCACTTTGTTTTTGTGGCAGTATTTTAGAATGCTAGAGCGTCTCTGTCCCAGTTTCCCTGCTCCATTGCAGAACTATGTGTCAATATAATTGGTTTCCTTTGTAGTCCTGTGTGTTTTATTTTATGCTTTTAAAAATAATATTCTAAGGAGTCCATAGTCTTCATAATACTGTCAAAATGATCCATGGCATAATAAAGGTAAAGAAACCCCTAGCAAAGGGAGGAGCTGGGAGAGAAAGAAGGGAATTTTTGCTGGGGAAAAAAAAAACATGAGATTCAGTGTATAGCACAATCTAGATCCCAGTAAGGACAGCTGAGGGGTAGAGAGAAGGGAAGACAAGTCGAGGGCTGAGTCTCAAGGCCCCAGAAACTAAGAGTCTTGTCTCCCCACATCCCTCTTAGGCTATAAACTCATTTTTGGCATATTGGTTATTTTGATAAATTTGGTGAATTGGTGTTTTGACAAATTGATCCTTATTTGAACTGACTTAGAACCAGTTTTCTAACTTTCTAGAGCACTCCCTTAGATATAGGAATGAAGAGGTAACTTCTCCAGCTCTATTATTCTATCAGTTTATTTAAAAGTAGGTATTTTTAGTCTATTGGCCATGCCACCTTGAACAAGCCCGATCCCATCTGATCTTGGAAGCTAAGCAGGGTCAGGCCTGGTTAGTACTTGGATGGGAGACCACCTAGGAAGACCAGGTGCTACAGGCGTAAAAATAAAAAGAGAAAGGATTGTAAGCTGACAAGGTCCTTGCAATCTGTGAGGTCACCAAGGGTTGCCTCACTTAAAAAATAAAAATTAAAAATTTTAAAAAGTAGGGATTTTTACTAAAATGAAATATCACTTCATACCCAATAAGATGGCTATGATAAAAAAAGAGATAAGTATTTTTAAGGATTCAAAGAAATTGGAACCCTCACACATTAATCATGGCAATGTAAAATCAGAAAATAGTCTAGTAGTTTCCCAAATGGTTAAACATAGAGTTCCCATGTGATCCAGTAATTCCACTCCTAGATATATACCCAAGAGAAGTGAAAACATGTCCACACAAAAACTTGCACAGGAATATTCACAGCAGCATTCTTCATCATAACCAGAAAGTAGAAACAACTCAAATATTTATCAACTGATAAAATACATAAATAACATGTAGTATATCATACAATGGAATATTATTAGCCAATAAAAGGGAATGGGGTATTGATACATGCTAAAGCATGGATGGCCCTTAAAAACATGCTGAGTGAAAGAAGCCAGTTACCAGTCATAAAAAACCACATATTACATGATTTCATTTTATAAAATATCCAAAATAGGCAAATCTATAAAAGAGAAAGTAGTTTAGCGGTTGCCTGGTGCTCAGGGTGGGGGTGGGGGAATGGAGAGTCACTGCTTATGGGTACTAGGCCTCTTTGGGGCTAATGATAATGTAAAACTGATTGTGGTGATGCACAACCCTGTGAACATACTAAAAACCATTAAATCATGCACGTTAAAGGATGAATTATACGGTACATGAAATATATCTCAATAAAGCTGTTAGAAAAAATTGGACGCTCTTTGTATAGCCATACTGATATCCTGAATTTTGACTTTTTTACTTTCTTGTGGCCTGACACCAAAACACTTGCACTTCACACTGCGCTTCATTGACTTCCAGGGTCACATTTGTCTGGCTCAGCGTAAATACCGATCTGCTTAAGGGCCGGGAAGTGGATGATGTGCTCTGGATCTTTTAGGTCAATGTGTCTGTGTTCCAGTGAACCACTGGTACAGGAGATGAAACCATCGCTCTTAACTAGTACCTGCTCGATAAGCCCAAGGCGCATCTTCGTGGGTGTTTCCCCTGGGTTCGAACTCCACACACCGGCGGTTGCTGGCTATGAAAACTCAGTCAAATACTGAAACTCCTTGATCTTTGGTTTCTTTATACAAAAATGGAGTTAATGATATCCACGTCATAAAGTGTTATGAGAATTTAATTATATGTAAACAGCTCTCAGCACAGTAACTAACATGTAATAAGTGTCAAATAGTTATAATTACTGTTTATTGTCATTATTTACAGTGAATAATTTCTAATCAAGTGTTTTCCTTTTTAGAGTAGTCAAAATATCCTTTATGGCTGTGTTCCATTTATCCTTCTCAAGCCCTGTTCACGTGTATTCTTCTTTAATAGGTACAACATAAGAGATATGGTGCGATTCTTAAGCGTTTGCATTGTCAGGTGAACAAGCTCCAATCCCATAGAAGACAATGGCAGTGGAACATTCAACAGCTAGAAAAAACTGCAGCTGAACTAAGAAGGTGCATTGCGATGAAAGAGTAACGTGGCCATAGGATAATGTAGAGCACAGAGTATGCCAACAAAAATTGGGACAGAATGTTGAGAAATCTGTTTTTAAATTTTTATTTATTTTTATTAAAGTATAGTTGACATACAATATTATATTCATTTCAAGTGTACAACATAGTGATTCTGCATTTATATACCTTATGATGAGCATTCGCTATCAGAGGTCTTAATGTCTTAATGACAGATACATTTCCTTTTTAGAGTCAGTCATTGTTAAAGTGCCTTCCAACCCTACAGCTGATAGTGGTGGATAGTCAATAGGAATGCTTACAGAAGTATCGTGGATGACTCTGTGAATATCATTCATGTATAATATGTGTTATACTCATGAACACCTGTTTATAAACATGTTGCCTTCACTATTGCATGAAGTAAAAATTTAGAAGAAAAGAAACACTTGAATTTACAATGATTTAAATTGTTAAGATATTTAAAGGGTTGTCTATTTCTAACTTTTTATTAGAACTTGTGTTTTTTTTTACTACTGCCTTCACAGTAGTCCATAAATATTAATATTTACAATAATATTGTTATATGTTCAATGTCTCAGATATTTTTCTTAGTTTTCCGTTTCATCCAGAAGGTAGTAATCATTTTTCTTTGTTATTAGATAATGTATTTTTAGAGTGTTGCAAAGTATAAATTTTTTTGTTCATGTTTCTGTCTGTAAATTTTTTATTATTATTCTTTGACTAAATATACAAGCTCTGTAAGGCAAACATAAAAGCTCTTAAATGAAGTGTTATTCAGTATAGACTAACATGTATTTGTTGTTCCACTGGAAGGCAAATGCTTTGACCATGGCAATAAATCAAAATTTAACTTGTCTGTTTTAAGATAAAAGTGCTTCTTCTCATGGCTCCATTGAGTCCATTTTTTAGGAGCAGAAACAAAATACTAATTATTGAATACATGTCTTTTTAATTTTTATTTTTTAATTACAGTTGAAATGCAATATTATTTACTTTCAGGTGTACAACATAGTGGTTAGACATTTATGTAACTTAGTACAAAGTGATCCCCCTGATAAATCTAGTAGTACCCATCTGGCACCATACACAGTTATTACAATGTTATTGACTCTGTTCCCTATGTTGTACTTTACATCCTGTGACTGTTTTATAACTGCCATTCTGGACTTCTTAATCCTTTTACCTTTCCCACCCAACCACCAAGCCACCTCCCATCAGGCAACCATTAGTTTGTTCTCTGTATCTGTGAGTCTATTTCTGTTTTGTTTGTTTTGTTTTTCAGAGTCCGCATGTAAGTGAGATCATATGGTATTTGTTTTTCTCTTTCTGACTTATTTCACTTAGCATAATACCTTCCAGGTCCATCCATGTCATCACAAATGGTGAGATTTCATTCTTTTTTATGGTCGAGTAGGAACACATGGTTTTAAGTATTTGCTTTAGGGTTTAATGATTTCAGATCACAACATCAGAATGATAGCTCAAGTTTGTTTTCTCCTCATCTTTCTATGAGCCTAAGATTCAGTAAGATTATAGCCGATATAAAAACCTGATATTAATAATCTTGTCATGTCTAACATTAATAGTCTTATTATGAATTAACATGGCTTATTATGGCTAACACTTTAAATGGCTTATGATATGACACAAACAGCTTTGGTCCATGACTCAGAAACACAGGGTTGAATAAAAACAGTAAACCTGTAGGTCGTGGAGTGAACCCACTATGCTTAGCTGACGACAAAGCTGAACCAAATGCTTATTATATAAAAATATTTAAATGTAGTTTGCATATTTAAAAGGCTCTTATAGTTATACTTCACAATTTTATTTATAGTTTATAAAAGGAAAATTCTAGTTTTTAAATCCTTTTTAAGTTCACAATAGGTTTCAAATTATTTGTACGTGATGTTAATACCTTGAGCTATATTTTCAAAAGTTTACTTTTAAAATAAATATAAAGAAAATAGGTTTAATCTGCTTAAAAAAATGTTACCTATTTTAGAAAGTAATTTTCAGTCTCGTTTTCTAAAATAACCATGATAATAATACATGTACCTATTTTAATTTTGTGACAGTTAAAATAATTATTTGAAAGAGAAAACTTTTTTCCTTCCTTGCTCTTGAAAACCATTTCAGATGATGGAGGCTTTCAAATGAACCAAGAAGAACTAAAACTCAAGGTGTCCTCAAGCCTGATAAGTAGTTAGTGGATAATATTTCAACATGTACACAAACTCTAAAGTTAGAAAATTAATTTTTAAAATTTCTACATAACTGAATCTACCTTAGAATATGAGCTGTTCTGTTTAATGGCCTTTCTCACATATGCTTTTGGTTTAAAATTCAATCTCTTTTGGGTAAACATACAGTTCAAAATTTCCCTCCTTCTCCTTCTCATTTCCTTCTTGGAAATGGTCTGAGCTCTTAGGGGACTTATATTGTTTCGTCGTCAGGGGAGGAGTCCTGGTCCAAGTTCTCTGACCTCAATGGCCTCTGCAAAGGTGTAATCTGTTCCTCTTTGTCTTGAGCATCAGCTTTTGTCCGTGCGTATCTGCCATTGTTTTCTCCTATCAGTGCATTCAGCTTCCACATCCAGTCGCAAGGCCTTTCTGGTTCTGTTTAGTTCTCTCTTTCTGCATGCTGGCCAAATTTGCCCTCTTGGGGGCCTGTTATTCTATTCATGCATTCTTCCTCACTTTTTGATTTCAAGGCTCTTTCAAGGCTCTTAGTGCTTTGGGGCTAAGCATATATTTTTCTCTCTTAAAATATCAGTCTTCTGTAAAGAAAAGCTATCATTTCAAAAATATTGTTTCTATTGTGGAGTGTTTTTAAAAGCCTAATATGAAACCCAGAGCTGATGAATGACTTCTTACATCTCAGCCTTATCTGTCCTGACCCTAGCCTGCTAGGTTCTATTGCCTACGTGATCAGGAAAAGGTAACTAGTGCGAGGAAGCAGAGGGAGGAAAAATTCCACAATTAATATGTCAGAACATTACTTAGTGTATGTGTAATCCATGGGCAAATTATAGTTGACCAATGCAAAGAAATTGATACATATCTTAACCATGTAAAACACAAGGTAGTATACATTAAAACCAGTTAAATCAGCCACCACGGACATAGCCAATATAAATGGACTATATTTTATCTGTTAGGCCATGTTCTTCCAATCAATTGATTAATCATGCTATTTTAAAAAACACTATAGATATGAAATAATTCTAATAATATAC
>NW_011888935.1:2432047-2437977 GCF_000151845.1 Pteropus vampyrus | reverse complement strand
TATCCCTCAAAAGCAAAGCAGAAATAAAGATTTTTCTCAGACAAATTGAGAGAATTTGTTGCCAATAGACATGCCTTGCGAGAAATATTAAAAGAAATTCTTTAGAGAGAAGGAAAATAATATAGATCAGAAACTTGGGTCTATGCATAGAGGAAGGAATAAGTGAAGATCAAATAAAAACTTTGTTTTTTTTTATTCTTAATTGATATAACATAACGCTTTGTTCAAAATAATAAAAAAGTAACACTGATTACATGTGTTTATATCTTATGTTTAGTTACATATGCTTAAGTACGCTGATATATAAGTGAAATGAATGATAGCAATGTACAAGGGACAGAAGGAAGGACTTAGAATTATTTTGTTATTATAAGAGACCACACTAACTGTGAAGTGGAATAGTGTTATTTGAAAGTGGACTTGAATTAGTCGTAAATGTATGTTACAAACTCTAGAGCAACCACTGAAAAAAATTTTTTTTAAAGTATAGCTGATATTCTCCAAGGAGAGAAAATGGAATAATATCAAATGCTTGATTAAAACCACAAAAGGCAGAAAAAGAGTGGAAGTCAAAATTAGGAATAAAGAACAAGGGCAACATATTGAAAATACTGACAAATGTGGTAGATTTAATCTAACTATGTCAATGATCACTTTGAATGTCAATGGTTGGAATGCATCAATCAAAAAGCAGACTGTCAGAGTGGATCAAAAGATACAACTTAATTATATGTTGTCTATGAGAAACCCACTTGAAATATAAAGACATATATAGATTAAAAGTAAATGGATAGAGAAAATATATTATGCTGACAGTAATTAAAAGAAAGCACAGTAGCTATGTTCATTTTAGACAGAGCAAAATTCAAAGTAAAGAAAGTTATGAGAGATAAAGGGGTCAGTTCTCCAAGAGACATACAATTCTTAGCGTGTATACACTTGATAACAGAGAGTCAACTATGTGAGGCAAAAGCTGATTGAACTTCCAAAGAGAAGGAAATGAGTCCACTATTATAGTAGCAGACTTCATCTCTTTATCAGAAATGGATAGACACAGCAGACAGAAAATCAGTAAGAACATAGTTGAACTTAACAACACCATCCATCAACTGGATGTAAATGACATCTATGGACTACATCATCCAACAACAGAAGAATACACACTTTTCTCAAGCTCACATTAAAATTCACCAAAATAGATGACATCGTGAGCCATAAATACACCTTAACAAATTCTAAAGAAATAGAAATCATAAAATGTCAGCTGTCGAACCACAATGAGATTAAACTAGAAATCAATAACGAAAAATAACTGGAAAATTCCAAAATAGGTGGATATTGAACAACACATTTTTTAAATAATATGGCTCCAAAATAAACCTCAAGAGAAATTTTTTAAAAATTTTGGAACTAAATAAAAATGAAAGAAACAACTTATCAAAATGTGTGGGATGTAGTGAAAGCAGTGCTAAAAGCGAAATTTATAGCATTGAATGCATATTTTAAAAAAGATCTAAATTGATTTTAAAGTTTCTACATTAGGAAACTAGAAAAAGAAGAGCAAATTAAATTCAAAGTATGAAGAATAAAAGAAATAGTAAGAATTAGAGCATAAATCAATAAAATTGAAAACAGGAAATCAATAGAAAAAATCAAAATCAAAAGCCGATTCTTCAGAGAGATCAATAAAGTCAATACACCTCTAGCCAGGCTTACTAAGAAAAAAAGAGAGAGGACACCAATTACGGATACCAGAAATGAAAATGAAGGTATCCCTTGGTCATTATATGAAGCCAGCATTACCCTAATAGCAAAACCAGAAAAAGACATTACAAGAAAAGAAAACTACAAATAATTATCTCTCATGATCATAGAGGCAAATATCCTCAACAAAATATTAGCAAATAAGGTGCAAAAAAGTAAAAAAGAATTATTCATCATGACCAAGTGAGATTTATCCTAGGTATGTCATGCTGATTCAACATCCGAAAATGTAATCTACATGTACAGACTTAAAAAATATCACATGATCATATCAATAGATGCATAAAATTCATTTGACAATATTCAACATGGATTCATGATAAAAAAAAAAACTCTCAGTAAACTAGGAATAGAGGAAAACTTTCTCAACATGATAAAGATTATTGACAAAAAAAAAAACCTACAGCTGACATAGTTAATGGTGAAAAACTAAGCTTTCCCATTAAGATCAGGTACAAGACAAGGATGTTGCCTCTCATAACTCTTTTTAAACATCATACTGAAAGTCTTTACTGTTTCAATAAGGCAAGGAAAAAAAAACACAAAACAGCTATTGGGAAGGATGACATAAAACTGTTGCAGATGGCATGATCATCTAGGTAGGAAAACCAAAAGAATCGACAAAAAACTGGAAATAATAACCAATTATATAACAAAGTTACAAGATACAAGATCAACATAAAAAATCAATTGTTTTTCTATATACCAACAATGAACAGGTGGAATTTGAAATTAAAAACAATACCATTTACATTAGCACTTCAAAAAATGAAGTATAAATATAATAAATATATGCAAGATCTTTATAAACTATAAAACTCTGATTAAAGTAACCAAAGAATAACTAAATGTATGAATAGATATTTCATGGTCATTGATAGGAAAACTCAATATTGCAAAGATGTCAGTTCTTCCCAACTTGAACTATAGATTTAATGCAATCCCGATCAAAATCCCAGAAAGTTATTTTATGGATATTGACAAACTGATTCTAAAGTTTATGTGGAAAGCAAAAGACCCAGACTAGCCAGCACAATATTGAAGGAGGAGAACAAAGTTGGAAGACTGATGCTACTCAGCAGTAAGACTTACTCTGAAGTTGCAGTAACCAAGACAGTACAGTATCAATGAAATAATATACAGATCAATAGAACAAAATAGTCCAGAAATAGAACTACATAAATATAGTCAATTGATCTTTGACAAAGGAGCAAAAGCAATATAATGGAGCACAGGTAGTTCTTACAAAAAAACGGTGCTGGAACAACTGGACATCAATATGCAAATAAACGAATCTAGACACAGACTGTACACCCTTCACAAAAACTAACTTAAAGCAGATCGCAGACCTAAAATGCAAATGTAAAATGCAAATGTAAAATTCCTAGAAGATAATAAAGGAGAAAGTCTAGGTAACCTTGGGTTTGGAGTTGTCTGTTTTCATACAGCACTGAAGGCACAATCCATGAAAGAAATAATTGATAAGCTGGACTTCATTAAAATTAAAAACTTCTCGTCTGTAAAAGACACTGTCAAGAGAATTAGATAAGCCCCAAACTGGAGAAAATATTTCAAAAGATACGTTTGATGAAGGCCTATTATTCAAAATGGAAAAATCAACAATAAGGAAATAACCAAATTAAAAAATTGACCAAAGACCTGAACAGACACCTCACCAAAGAAGATATGCAGGTGGTGAATATACATATGAAAACATGCTTCCCATCATGTGTCATCAAGGAAATGAGAATCAAAATAACAATAAGACAATCACCATACACCTATCAGAATGGTCCAGATCCAAAACACTGGCAACACCAAGTGCTGGGCAGGATGTGGAGCCACAGGAAGTCTCATTCATTGCTGGTGGGGATGCAAAATGGTACAGCCACTTTGGAAGACAGTGGCAGTTTTGCAAAACTAAATACTCTTACCACGTGATCCAGCAATCATACTCTTCAGTATTTATCCAAAGGAATTGAAAACCAGTGTCCACACAAAAACAGAGATGCTTATAGCAGCTTTATTCATCATTGCCAAAACTTGGAAACGACCAAGATATCCTTTAGTAAGTGAATGGATAAATAACTAGTGGTACATCCAGACATTGGAATAGTATTTAGTGCTAAAAAGAAATGAGATATTAAACCATGAAAAGACATGAGAAACTTTAAATATATATTTATATTTATGTTACATATGAGAAGCCAATATGAAAAGATTACATATTGTATAATTCCACCTATATGACATTCTGAAAAAGGGAAAACTATGGAAGCAGTAAACAGATAAGTCGTTGCCAGGGTTGGGGGGCGGTGGCGTTGGAGGAGAGATGGTTTTTAGGCAGAGCACGGAGGATTATTAGGGCAGTGAAAATGCTCTGTATGATATTATATTGATGGATACACGTCATTCTACGTTTGTCCAAACCCATAGAATGTATAACACCAAGAGTGAACCGTAGGTAAGCTGTGGACCTTGGTCGATTACGATGTGTCAATGTAGGTTCCTTCTTGGTCAAAGGAAATGTACCACCGTAGTGAGTGATGTTAATAAGGGAGGAGGCTATGCATGTGTAGGGACAAGGGACATGTGGGAAACTTCTGTACCTTCCACTCTGTTTTGTTGTAAGCCAAACAACTGCTCTAAAAACCATTAGGTATTTTAAAAATAAAAAGCACCCAAACACATAGATAATACTGTATGAAAGTCAATGTCAGTAAACCATTTTGGCTAAAGAAAATGAAATCTCGATATAAAAATTGCTTTAGAACCTTTTAAAGTTTACACAGGTGATTGCAGTTAAAACTCTTAAGTTTTGTATCATTGTGCATTGAACATGGAATTCATTGTTCATCCATAAAAATCATTAAGGCCTATATTAGTACTATCAAGATTTGGGACCATTTTTTGGTAAGTGGATTCAGAAGTTTTAGAAGAACTTGTAGTTTTGCAACTGAAAACTAAAAACTATTTGATTTATTAGTTGTTCATATTATCAATATTATATTTTGTTTTTCATTAATTAAGCTAATGATTACTAAAACTAATGATCAGAAGCTATAAGTTATGTGCCTGTCAAAAATAACCTATGCTATATTTATTTATTTGAATTTATAATGTATTTCTTAGGGAAAGGTTTTGTTTATTTAAACTTCTCTGATAAATTTAGCAGTGTAAGAAATAGGTCTTCAATATCACATTAGCTACCCTATAACAATTTCTCCTAAATGTTACTGAACTATGACCAAAACCAGGAAAAATAAATTGAAATGGAAACTAATAGCACACTAGATTTATTCAATATACACCTAAGATGCTCCAAATGGCATTTTCTCTTCTGCGCTGTTCCATTTAAACAATAGCTGTGAGATCTAGATCTTGAGAAAAATGAAAAATAGCATATGATTTGGTAATGACAGAGCTGTTTACATAACCCAGTGAAGACAGACACCTAATGAAACCTGAGTCTCTTAATTAATGAGATGGCGTATTCCAAAAGCAAAACCAGAGTTCATGTGGTAAATAGTTTTAAAAGTCTTCTTACCCAAAAAGCAACAATCATGTCAAATTGGAGTAAAACACTTCAAATTACAGATATTTGCCAGTATCATTCGGTCACAGAGCACAAGGTAATTTAGAAGCAATGATAATACACAGCCAGTCTAAGATACATTTTCAAATACTTTTTGTCCAAAATGTTTGTCAAGACATATCATCCACCTCATCTATTATTTATTACTCCCCGTGACATTATTTTACATGGAACGGACACACGTCATCCCCATGCTCGCATTGGAGAAGCTTCCTCAAGGTGCTGTCAGGACTGTGCTGCTTTGTGTATATGACACAGAGGAAAAACAGCAAGCCCGCAATTTGCAGGGTGGTTAGATAACCTCGATATTATTTTAATTTGTGGCTCATACAGATTTGTATAAAACACTCCATTCTCGGAAAGTTCTTCTCTAATCTTTCGCTAATTTGGATTATTCATCTTTTAAGCCTTTCAGTCTCAATTAATCTGTCAGTGTGATCTACCCATGCACAGTTTGCTGATAATTAATGCAATCCTCTCGTTTTTCTTTGGTTCCTCTCCTCGTTCAGAGCTTACTTTTTTTCAGGCCCTGCACAGTCACTGTTATATATCATCTTTAGGCGCCAGTTCT
>NW_011888935.1:2411446-2431997 GCF_000151845.1 Pteropus vampyrus | reverse complement strand
AATTCATTGTTCATCCATAAAAATCATTAAGGCCTATATTAGTACTATCAAGATTTGGGACCATTTTTTGGTAAGTGGATTCAGAAGTTTTAGAAGAACTTGTAGTTTTGCAACTGAAAACTAAAAACTATTTGATTTATTAGTTGTTCATATTATCAATATTATATTTTGTTTTTCATTAATTAAGCTAATGATTACTAAAACTAATGATCAGAAGCTATAAGTTATGTGCCTGTCAAAAATAACCTATGCTATATTTATTTATTTGAATTTATAATGTATTTCTTAGGGAAAGGTTTTGTTTATTTAAACTTCTCTGATAAATTTAGCAGTGTAAGAAATAGGTCTTCAATATCACATTAGCTACCCTATAACAATTTCTCCTAAATGTTACTGAACTATGACCAAAACCAGGAAAAATAAATTGAAATGGAAACTAATAGCACACTAGATTTATTCAATATACACCTAAGATGCTCCAAATGGCATTTTCTCTTCTGCGCTGTTCCATTTAAACAATAGCTGTGAGATCTAGATCTTGAGAAAAATGAAAAATAGCATATGATTTGGTAATGACAGAGCTGTTTACATAACCCAGTGAAGACAGACACCTAATGAAACCTGAGTCTCTTAATTAATGAGATGGCGTATTCCAAAAGCAAAACCAGAGTTCATGTGGTAAATAGTTTTAAAAGTCTTCTTACCCAAAAAGCAACAATCATGTCAAATTGGAGTAAAACACTTCAAATTACAGATATTTGCCAGTATCATTCGGTCACAGAGCACAAGGTAATTTAGAAGCAATGATAATACACAGCCAGTCTAAGATACATTTTCAAATACTTTTTGTCCAAAATGTTTGTCAAGACATATCATCCACCTCATCTATTATTTATTACTCCCCGTGACATTATTTTACATGGAACGGACACACGTCATCCCCATGCTCGCATTGGAGAAGCTTCCTCAAGGTGCTGTCAGGACTGTGCTGCTTTGTGTATATGACACAGAGGAAAAACAGCAAGCCCGCAATTTGCAGGGTGGTTAGATAACCTCGATATTATTTTAATTTGTGGCTCATACAGATTTGTATAAAACACTCCATTCTCGGAAAGTTCTTCTCTAATCTTTCGCTAATTTGGATTATTCATCTTTTAAGCCTTTCAGTCTCAATTAATCTGTCAGTGTGATCTACCCATGCACAGTTTGCTGATAATTAATGCAATCCTCTCGTTTTTCTTTGGTTCCTCTCCTCGTTCAGAGCTTACTTTTTTTCAGGCCCTGCACAGTCACTGTTATATATCATCTTTAGGCGCCAGTTCTGATTTTTGTTGTAACTCCAAAATTTAATTTACTGGCCTAAAGTTAGATGCCAAACGCTGAAAACAATCTCTTCATGTATAACCATTTTTTTAAAGTATTTTTGGAGCTCGCCTCTCCCAGCTGATTCATACTATTGTTTCCAATAGCTGTCACCCAAGACCGTCTGTAGGAGGTTTGCTACCCTAAAAAGGATAAGGCAGCCTTGCTGGGCTCCTTTCTCCTTGCCAGTCTGGCGTCCCTTACCTGTTTCTCCTTACTTCAGTAGTAAATCACTCACTCAGAGTCTGCTTCTGGGAATCCCTAAGTCGCCTTCAAAAATAATCGCACGTGGAAATTTTTATTTTCAATAGATGACCTTTACTCTACTCCTCTGCCTCATTCTAGATCAATTCCATCCCCTGTAGCAGCAACAGCAGAAAAAAAGAAAGAAATGTAGCACCTTTGACATCTAATCACTGTCGCATTCGTATAATCTGGTTATTATTTATTTGCTTAAAATTAGAAAAGCAAGCCAAAAGGCACAAATTTTATTCTGTGTTTTCGTACAATAATAAAAGTACTCTATTAGCCTTCACATATAATAATGACTATTTTGTATCAATCTTTTTTTGATATTAGTGTTCTTGGGAGCTATCACGTTGCTACATATAATAAATTTATTAAATAAATCTTGATTATGAAACCCCGATTTAAAAGTTTAGGATATCTTTTCTACTGTGTTGAGGTCACATGATTTTAGCTAGACTTATTAGAAGACTCGTCCAGCCAGATAGCAAGGGCGATCTTTGGGGAAAACATTTTGCTTGCTCTCATTTCAACGAGATGGCAAAGACAGAGACAGCACTGAACCATGGTGCACACACTCGGAGCCTGTCGCCACATGAAGACACCCCGGTGTTCTCAAGCCATTCTTTCCCATCTTTCCATTTTTGAAAGAATTAGCAATTCCACCTTCTAATCGTGCATTATCCCACCTGCAGCTCAAGAACACTAGAATAACAGTCAGGCGCAGATCAAGAGTGATTAACTCAGAAAATGACTAAGAAGTGTGGATCCGCAAGATAGAAAATTGTGAAATATCAAAGCTGTAGCATCTGCTGTCATGGTTTCAGAAAATTTGCAGTCACTTTAAGAGTATTTATTGCTAATAGTATTTTATAATATCTTTGTGATGTCTTTACTATTACAGCATTAAAATATGAGATGAGAAGCAATTATCAAAAACAATTAGTGTTGTGAAAATGATTTTATCGTAGGCTAAAGTAAATATAACCATTTTTGCTCTTGATCTCAAAATACTTGTGAAGTTTTCGTTTAAGTTGCAGTCCTCAAAACTTCAAGCTGATACATGAATAATTTAAAACTGCTGCAAAATGTCACATGCTTACGGAAGTGGGGCCTAGCGATAGGAGCGTAACTCGAGTATTGACTTGCATTTCGTGACAGTCTGAAATAGAAGCTGACTGGTATGGGTTAGAGCCAAAAACAGTGAGCCGATAGCAAACAAGCAATTTTCATTTTCTACCTTTTCTGTGTTAGGTAGCTGCATAAATAAATATGACATGATTCTTCCCATCCATCCAGGAGATCAATTTCATTGGCAAAAGAGACACGTACATAATAGGTTCAACACAACACAAAACATCCTGTAATGGAAGAATAAACCAAATCCCATGGAAACACAAAACGAAGAGCAGTGAATTCCAAACGGAGCTTCAAAGAAGAGGTGACATTTGAGGTGGGCCGTGAAGCAATTACTAAATTATTAGGATAGTTTCTACTTATCAGACTCTGAAAGTTTCTATTTTATGCCCCTTTGCTTCGCCACCAGCCAGCAGACATCGGCATGCGTAAGAGCTGCTCTGAAGTATATTGAAGGAATTAGCGAATAAGATAATCAGCCATTATTCTTACCAATATCTCCCAATGCTCCTATGTTTAGTGTCTCCTAGTTCTAATCTTATTGTTAATACTATTGCTCGGTTATCTTCTTTGAGTAAAAACTGAGCCCGTAATGACCTTTTTTAAAAGAAAGAAAAAAGAACTTTCCACGGACACAAAACTTATTTCATGACTAAAGAATAAACTCTTAAAAGTTTGTACAGCCTGCTGGTCTACCGTCGTCTTTTCCTGTATTTTTTAACAATAAACCTATTCTCCAGTCACAACCAAATTCTACCTCTTCTGTAAGCATGTATTTTCACGTATCAGTCCCTGGGCCCTAACGTTCTTTCTCATACATTCAGGAGTCAACTCCAGCTCAGTCTTCAGAACCAAGTTCAGCGTCTATGGCTACCAGAGAGCTGAACATTTAAAATGCCTCAATTTCTCTGCAATGCCACAGCTTAGAATCTATATGATGATTTCTAAATCAAAATAAATATTCGTTTACAACTTGGAGAACTTACCTAGAGCTCCTTGTTTAAAATAGGTTAAGGCGAGTTTAAGCTTTTAAATATTGGGCTTTGTTATGGAAAGTCTGGCATGGGATTATTTGATTGACATAGAATAATACCAAATAACAGACAATTCATTTATCATTTATAAAAGAACATGAAAATTAGTTGTTCTCTGACTACTTCCAAAATCCACTTTTATGATTTTAAAACAAAATATGTGACTATTTATAAAGATCAAAACTTTTTTTAAAAGTGCTTTTCTAGAAAATGAGATGGTAATTTTAAGTAGCTCTAATAAAAGTAAACGTGCTTAAAAAGCCACGAGAAATATGCTTTTGTATTCTTCAATTATAAATACTTTTAACTATGCTTTTAAAGAGTTTTATATGTTGAAAAATTACGTAAAATCGTTCATTAGAAAACTGATAAATTTCATGAAAATATAACTAAACCAGTTGGATTGTATGGGAATAGAAAGGAAAATCTTATTTTAAATAAGTGAAAATTTTTTTCAGTTACAGTTGACATACAATGATATATTAGTTTCAGGTGTACAACATAGTGATTAAACATTTATACAACTTACAAAGTGATCACCCCGATAAGTAGTACCCATCTGACAACATGCATAGTTATTCCAACGTTATTGACCATATTCCCTGTTGGACTTTACATCCCCGTGACTATTTTGTAACCACCAATTTGACTTCTCGCTCCCTTCACTGTTTGCACCGATTCCCCTTAACCCCCCTCCCATCTGGCTACCATCAAAATATTCTCTGTATCTATGAGTTTGTTTCTGTTTTGTTGGTTTCTTTATTTTTTAAAAATTTCGAATGTAAGTGTAATTATATGGTATTTGTCTTTGTCTGACTCACTTCACTTAGCCTAATACCCTCTAGGTTCATCCATGTTGTTGCAGATGGCAAGATTTCATTCTTTTTATGGCTGAGGAATAGTCCATTGTATATATGTACCGCTTCTTTATCCATTCATCCATCAATGGACACCCAGGTTGCCTCCATATCTTGGCTATTGTAAATAATGCTGCAACGAACATAAGGATTCACATGTCCCTTCAAGACAGTGTTTTGGGTATCTTCAGAAAAATACCCAGAAGTAGGATTACTGGGTTCTTCTTTGTCTCTTGTCATAGCCTTTGTATTAAAGTCTATTTTGTCTGGTAAAAGTATTGCTACCCCAGCTTTTTTTTTTCCGTTTCCATTTTTATGAAATACCTTTTTTCATTCCTTGACTTTCAGCCTGTGTATTTTTCGATCTGAAGTTGTAGGCGGCATATGTAAAGGTCTTGTTTTCTTATCCATTCTTGTCTTATGATTGAAGCATTTAATTCATTTACATTTATAGTAATTGTTGATAGATAAGTAGTTATTGCCATTTTATTATTCACATTTTTTATCTTTTATTTCTCCTTCTTAAAGAAGTCCCTTTAATGTTTCTTGTAATACTGGTTTGGTGATGATGAACTCCTTTAACTTTTTCTTGTCTGGGAAGCTCTTTATCTGTCCTGCCATTCTAAACGATAGCCTTGCTGGGTAGAATAATCTTGGTCGTAGGTCCTTGGTTTTCATCACTTCGAATATTTCATGTCATTCTCTTCTCGCCTGCAAAGTTTCTGTTGAGAAATCAACTGAAAGTCTTATGGGAGCTACGTTGTAGGTAACTATTGCTTTTCTCTTGCTGCTTTTAAGATTCTTTCTTTGTCTTTAACTTTTGTTGTTTTAATTATGATGTGTCTTGATGTGGGCTTCTTTGGGTTCATCTTACTTGGGACTCTCTGTACTTCCTGGGCTTGCATGTCTATTTCCCTCTCCAGGTTAGGGAAGTTTTCTGTCATTATTTCTTCAAATAGGTTTTCAATGCCTTGCTCTCTCTCTCTCTTCTCCTCCTGGTACCCCTATGATGCCAGTGTTGGTATGCTCGAGGCCCCTTAAACTATCCTCATTTTTTTTAGATTCTTTTTCTGGTTGCTGTTCTGATTGGATGTGTTCTGCTACTTTATCTTCCAAATCACCGATTCGATCCTCTGCTTTATGTAGTCTGTTGATTCCCTCTAATGTATTCTTTATTTCAGTTATTATAGTCTTTATTTCTGACTGGTTCTTTTTTATGTTTTTGATCTCCATTTTTATGTTTTCTATCTATCTCACTGAAGTTCTCACTGAGACTTGAGCATCTTTATAACAGAGTTTTGAACTCTATATCTGATAGATTGCTCGTCTCCATTTTGTTTTGTTTTGTTTTGTTTTGTTTTTTGAGTTTTGTTCTGTTTTTTTCATTTGGGACACATTTCATTGTCTCCTCATTTTGGCCACCTTCCTGTGTTTGTTTCTATGTATTAGGTAGAGTTCTATGTCTCCTGGTCTTGATAGAGAGGCCTTATGTAGTAGGTCATGTTGGGCCTGGTGGCTCAGGCCCTGGTCACCTGAGCCGGGTGCTGCAGATGTGTCCTTTGTGTGTGTTGTGTGTGACCTGTTGTAGTTGAGCCTTAATTTCTGTGGGCACATCAGTGGGTAGGATTGCCCCTCAGGCTGATTGGTTGTGAGGACTGCCCGTGACTACAGTGGAGGAGCTATTGTGCAGGGGCTGACCCTGCAGAGCAGGATTCACTTTGGCGGGGCTCTGGTTCCTGCCCAGTCTGCCACTGGGTATGTCTTTTGTGGAGGCGGTTGGGTGGTCCTCTTGGTCTGGCCACCAGGTGCAGACCAAAGTCAGTTGCTGCCTGTACCTTGTCTGGGGCTACTTAGTATGAACTACAAAGTGAACTACAGATGGTTCCCATTTGTGCTGGGCTTAGAGGTGCCTAGGAAAAGCTAAGCTGCGAACCAAGCCCAGCTGCTGCTAGTGCTGGGCTTGGGGCTACTCAGCAAGATGTATGTGGCGTGCTGAGGCCAGATGCTGCTTGTTTGGGGTTTGTGAACCTTTGAGAAATTTTAGGAAAGTCTTCAGCTTGGGCCATGACAGGCCATTTGTATGGAAAAGCCACTGAAAGTGGCTTAGGTGGGCCTGCAGTTTGGGTCGGTGGGGTTTCAGGGAATCACCAGTGCAGGGTGAAGGGTATTAGTCAGGCTGATAGAGACTCAGAAATGGTGGCTGCCTGCATCTGCACGCTGCTGCGGGGAGGGCTCAACAAAGGAACAGCGGCCTCCACCAGCTCTTCCGTCTGGGAGAAAGGTGCTCCTCCAGAGCTCGCCCTGAAGTTAGTTCCTCCTCATATGTCCCTGGTGCCTTTCGAGCTGCTACCCTAATGCTGGAGTTCAGAGCAAGTGCGTTGCTAGCAAGTAAGTCCATGTGCGGGCCCTTTAAGAGGAGCGCCTGGAACTTTGGCAGCCCTTCGTGTCTCTCAGCCACACTCTCCACTGGTTTTCACAGCCAGAAGTTGTGGGGACTTCTTTTTCCAGTGCTGGAACCCTGGGCTGGGGATCCTGGTGTGGGGCTAGGATCCCTTGCTCCTCAGGGGAGACCTCCGCTGCTGAGATATTCCTCTTAACTGCCACACGTGAGTATGGGGACCAGCATGTTCTGCACCTCAGCTCCTCCTACCAGTCTCAACGAGCTTCTTCTGTTTATTGTAATAGGACTTCTGTTTAGCTAGATTTCAGGTGATTCTCGGTGATGGCTGTTCTGTAGTTTGGTTGTAATTTTAATGCCATGGGAGGAGGTGAGCACAGTGTTTATTTACTCTACCATTTTGACTAGAACTCAAGAAAAGTTTTACTAAAAATGGAAATTATAACATTTTTCCTACTAGAATATTATACTTTAATCATAAGTTTAATGCATACTTAGAAAAGTCTGGGGCAATTTTACTTTGTTTTTATTGTTTATATATGGGTTATGCATAATTATGGAGTTTATATATAATTCTAATATAATTTTTCCCAGCGACACACTTTATATCTTTCCTAATTACATCGGTAGCAAAGTTATCTTCAGGAAATCAGCGTCCCATGTCTATGTCTATTATATTACTATTTACACCATTGAAAATAGCCTGTTTTTTAATCACTTTCAAATATTCCTTCCTTTTTTCCCCTAGAATTACAGTATTCCATTAGCTGATGGCACAGGGGTTTTGAGTACTTTTCAGAGTATGGCATCTGTGATATCTTTAACTATGCTTATTAGGCCTTAGAGAGAACTAATTTTCTTGTACAAAGGGAATTTTGAGCTTTCATTGAGATGTTTCCCAGATGCTTTAATTTCAGATACAGTTTAGTACAATTATGGCTGTTTTAACCAGGGATATTTGAGAAATACTCTATATAGCAATATAGAAAAGCACCGAGTAGCCAGTAAACAAAGAATCACAGTAACGTGGTCTAATATTCCATATATCAAAGGAAAATGTGTATCCTGTGATATTAATTACTGTAATTGCTAATATATCACCATTTAGGCAAATAAGTTCAAAGATTACCAGAGTCCTTGAAATCATAAGCATTCTTTGAATCCGAATTAAAAATGAAGCACTATTAAATATAGTGGACACTAGAGTGGAGTGAATAAAAAATGAAAGACCAAATATACTTTATTAAATATTGGGGGGGGGGAAGCTTATTACTCTGCATATTACCGAGAGTATGAACTCATTGAATGAGTTAAGAGAAAAAGGAGATTAAAAAACATTATGAATAATATATTCTAATCATATTTTTAAAAAAGTGACTATGAGGTGTATTATAAAGGGCTGAGAATATTTAGCCCATGTCCAGCCCAAGTACTGTTTTCTCTGGGCTAAATATTTCCAGTTCTTCTATAACAACTCATGCGACATAAGGTCGAGTCCCTTCCATCCTAGTCACAGCCTTCTAGATATACTGCGCCTTGATATTGTCCTGTGAAAGATACGGAACACAAAATGATACCTAAGGTATAGTCTAATCAGCTGCCTGTAAAGCGGCCTGTTTCACCCCATATTTTTGTCTCGGTTTTGTATTAATAGAACCTAGGTTTACAGGGTCTTTTGTGGTAATCATATCACCTCGCTCACTCATATTGAATACAGTTCCCTGAACCTGAGAGATTTTGTTGGCATACAAAGGGTTAAATGTTTTGCCTGACCACGGAATCATGGAATCACCATTTATTATGATTTAATACATTTTTCTTACTAGTTCATCCTGAACCTCATGAAATGGCATATGGGATGCAATATTTGACATCAAAATTTGCTTTAAAATAGTGAATGTTTTAATTAAACATTGTTCTAAGTAGGAAAATAAATTTCATTAATATTCTCGATAGCATGTCTATTCTCTCAATAACATCTTCGAAAAGAGAAATTACACTCTTCGAAAAAGTAATTATAAAAGTTAACACTTACCAAGCCTTTATTGTGAGATGCTATACAATAGATCACAAATGCTTCCATTTTAGAGATGAAAATGCATTCATTTGTAAGATCCTCACATAAAGAAAAATTTCGCATCACCAACTCTGGTTAACCAGAAATATGGTTCACACAAGAGAAGCAAGATAGATGCTAGATTTTTCTCACTTTCATTTTCAGAATAATGAACCTATGTAAACAAATCCAGAAGGTGCCGGAGCGAAAAAGGAGAAACATTCAGATAACAGTTTGCAAAATAAGATGCAGCCTCTGGTAAAAAAAACCAGAAGTGTGTTCCACAGACAAACGAGAGGCCATTTTCTAGAGAAAAATCTTGTTACCCATAGTTCCCATCTCAGCCCATTTCAGTAAATGAGGTTTCCAAATTGTACAGTTTGGGTCAGTCGAGGTAGGTCACAGTGGACTATTTGGACGACAGCATGGCAGGGACAGAGCAAGGAACTTCCTGCAGCGGTTGGCCCGGACGGCGTAAACAGGCGGGCACGGTGTGGGAGACACAGAGTTTGGCTTGTGGTTCTTCCTCCTGCACATTCCCTGCCTCAGATCGGAGCCCTGCTGCCCTTCCGTGGAGCTCTCATTTCACTCAGAGGAAAAGGGCTTTAGAGATAACAAGTCGAGCACGAACGATGTTCATCAATACCGGGTTGTCTCATTCCCAGGGCTTTTCAGAGGGTGTCGGTAAGAGATATCACCATTTTGGGACAAAAAAAATCATGAGTTTATATTATATTTTCAACTCAAAGATTACATGGAAGTTTTACGTAACACGTTGAATCTTAGAGGTGTATTTTAAATCTTATACTGAAAAATCGTAGTTCCTAAATCGTGTTAATATGAATATTTATTTTTCAGAATAATAAGACAATTTCATTATGTGAGACACATTTTAATTTTTCTTTCTTAATAATTATGGATTTTTATCTCGAGGTCATCATTTTCAATAGCTAGTCTCTTGGTATGCTTACACAGCGGTAAATGGAGAAATTGTGAACGATAAGGCTGAACTCAGACCGTACTTGGGAAGTCGTCTGTTTGGTTTGTCGGTTTATTTAACACTAAACTCAACATCTCACATTGCAAGTGGAGTGTTAATATTTACTGAACACCTAAGAAATGCTAGATATTTGCTAGGGCACGACGCAAATATGTACCTTGATTTAATTAAGTATTCCAGGGTTCTGGATCATTTATTCAATAGTTGTACATCTGCAGACTACGTCTCTCTGTAACATAATACCATGTGCAATCTGCGTTCTTCCCGATCCTTTATCCCATACTCAGTTGTGCCAGTTAGACATGAAAAAGATGAATCGGTTTAGCGACGCCGAAAGGGTAAGTCTGCGTTTGACACATTTTCAGAGGAATGAACAACGAGCTCTTTGGGGGCCGATAGACAGGATTTGGTTGGAAGGAAAAGGAAAAGAGTTAGATATTTCAAAGCATAGCTGTTATGTGCTGGAACAACGCAGGTCTGACTAGGGAGGGAGTCCACGAGAATGTTCGAATCAGACATGCTGAGCCTCGGGTTGGTGAGGTTGGGAGACAAGAGAAACACCCCTAAAAGTGTCCACCATTTGTTCATCCACTGGCTCCTACAGGTTGCTGTGGACATGAGTTCATGACTAGGCCACGCTTCTTTCGTGGTCGTATGTATTATTATGTAAAATAATCCCATCGTAATGATTTCAAAACATGAAGTCTTCAGGCATCTGTGTTCTCTGTAATCATTACAATAAGTCCCTCTCCCACAAGCGACCCTCAGCTGACCAGCCCTTCATCTGAGTTAAACTGGAAACCAACTCGAGCCACAAGGCCTTTCAAAAAACAAGAGAGAGTAATTTAAAACGTTGAATTTCTCTTACAGCCAAAATCTTAGTTCAGGTGTTTTTATTGTTTATAGCTCTGAAAGCAGCTAATGGTTGATGCCATTTTATCATGCCTCATGAAAAGAAAAAGAAACAGCCAAGTGAGTTTTACTTTGACAAATGCTTGAACAAAACCTGCCAGAATGCACCCTAAATTGGCAGCAGCTCAGATACAACACCAGGCCGACTCTGAATCACAAAGCCCTAGACGGTGGCAGGTTTTGGGCTTAGTTTCGAGCTTCTCACCCCTCCCAGATCCTCGGCCCTTCCCACAGAGCAGCTGGATGGGGAATCTGGCCCCTGCGGCCACACCTCCTGGCCCACGCCTCCCACCGTACCTAGCACTTTGACGGGTTCGTTTATTCGTTCGACAAAAAATACCTGTGGAGCAGCCACTCCATGCAGGGTGCTAGGATCCAGTGCAGGAAGGTGGACGAGATCCCTGAACTCATGGAGCTCATAGCTGAGCGGGGAGGGCAGGTGTTCAATAACTATGAGGTTACTTATCGAATTGCGAAGATGGTAAGTGCTCTGAAGAGGTGATGCAGCGAAGTCCTGAGAGCATGACCTAGTCTGGGCAGCTCGAGTAAGACTTGTCCAGCTGTTGCCCCACAGAGGTTCTAGAATGTACGAGAACAAGCAAATTATCATTAGCAAGCACTTTTTTTGTGTTCGCTTTGCCTCATACACTCTCAGAAGCATTTTATTAACATCAACTCTATAACCTCCTTAGGAGGTAGATGCTATTATTATCAGCGTTCTCATGTCACGTGGGGAAACTGAGGCACAGAGAGGTTCAGTGACTTGTGCATGGTCACCTAGCGATATAATCGCTTAGCCAGGATTTGGACCCAGGTGCTCTCAGATCCCGTGCTTCACAGTGTCTCTTATACAACCCACACAAAGCACGAGGGGAAGAAGCAAGCACATCGAGGTACAGAATATGCTGTGATTACCTTAAGTTCATGTGTCTTGTGCATCCAATAGCAAAGTTCAATTGGAACCAGGATTACTAAATTCCACCAGAAATCAAAGTGGATCTGAATAATTGGGGGTATATTTTATATTTTTTTCTTACCTAATTTTTCCCCTCACCTCTTTCCATATTCAAGCCAAGAGCCAGCCCTGCGATCTGCTACCTCAGGTCTAAAAAGTAAAGTCACCTCTCTCTTTTCTTTCGAAAAAATGATACAGTTTATAGAGGATGCATAAGGGAGAAAATATTTGCAGGATCAAGCAGAGTTTGAAAAAAATGGGAGGAAGGGAAGGGCTTGCCCCAGGGAGGGAGGTCCGGGGCTGGAGTCAGGTGCAGCCTTTGGGAGCTATCCAGAGGCAGAAGAGCCTGATACAGAAAGGCTTCAAGCACTGGCTGTGATTGGTGAGGAAGGAGGACGGGAAGCATCAGAGGCTGCCAGACTGGAAGGCACAACACGTGGAAAGAGACGACGAGTGTGAATTCAGTAGGGCGCAGTCAGGAAACTCCTGTCTTTCTCTGTGTTTTGGTGGGTGTATTCTCCCTAATACTTGGCGACATCTCAGAGAGATCACAGAGCATTTCCGATCCTTTTCAAGCATAGCTGCAGTCTCATCTTTAGGTAAGCATAAATCTCATTTTAATTTTCTGTTTCAACTAGATCTCTTCCTCCAGCGGAGGTCTGACTCCTGTCTTCGTTTGGGTACCAAGAGTAGGAAGTGCAGGCTGTGGCCACTGCTGCCTTCGTCAACACTCCAGCTTTCAACACCACAGCTGATCTCCTGTCCCCACCGCAGTGTGGAGGAGGGAGGCCGAGAGGAAAGAGCCGAGGCCTGTTTTCTTACCTCTGCTGTTTGTAGTTCCGCCGAACGGAGACCTTCTCCGTTGCAGGCTGTATTTGCTGATGATTTAAATACCCCTCGGGGAGCTCTAGTCTGCACCGTTCTCTAGCGGGACACCTTCTAAATGGCCTCTTTCCATCCCCACAGCTCCGCCCCCTGGGATGATAGCCACGTTCTCCTTCTGCTGTCATTTCGGCAGGCAGCCTCTTGATCTGGTTCAAACATGGCACCCCTCTGGAGTCCGCGTGATGATGAGCAAAATTCCAGAGCCATGACACATTTGGAGGGTAGAGAAGGTTTCTAAGAGAGGCAGTGGTCAAATTTTCCTCCAAGCAAAAATGAAGTCCAGAGTCAGAAATTTAGTTGAGTTATAGAGAATTAGTGGATATTTCTTGCGTGGTTATGTTTGTAGCTTGAGAGTCATACCTGCTAAAAGAGTAAGCCTACTGTATGAATGCTGTCCCCCTGGAATGACACATGGCCCCGATCATCTGTGAATGTAGGCCAAGAATTTTTTGCCCATTGCAATAAATTTTCTTGGACTACCTTAGAATAGTTGCAGAGGAGGAGAGGTCAATTGCCCTTATCCTACAGGAGGCTGAAAGAACAATTTCCTTTCTAACCAATTTGTTACCATGGAAACTATGACATCCAATGAGAAGTGACTTCCGGTTTCTCTTTCCGGGTTTACAGTCGTCTTTAGTAGAGCAACATGGAGAACGAGATTTCTTCCCCTTCTGTCCTCCTCTATCCTTCCTCTTCTTTTGTCCATTGATCACAATTGTCCATAGTTCAAAATCCTAAACTCACTGCTATGACTAATCGTCACAAAGTTGGGTTCTGTTCACCATCTGCTTTGTAGATTTTACCTCGTTCTTGTGGTTCAGGGGACCAACATGTTTTGACAATTTTCTATTCTATTGATCCTCTCTGTTAATTTTCAAGAAAGTTAGCAAGAAAATCCTTTACTCTGTATTGGGGAACAGAATCTGTTATCTGGCATTTATCCAATATTAATAACAGTTCTAAAAGAACCAAATTTCATACTTAAAAGTATCCGATGCCTCTGTGTCACTGGATTCCACTTTACATCTAAAGAACTATTATGTGCTGCCGGGTCAACTTCGACATGCTTAGTTCACAGGAAAAAGAACACAAAGAAAACATGCCTCTGACCTGGGTCTGCAAATCAAAGAGAAGCCAGCACGGCCGGGGGCTCTCGAGAATCACACATCTCCTCTCACACTGGCTTTCTGACTTGTCAGATCTTTTTGATCTTTCAATTACACATCTCTGAATCCTTAGAAAGGTAACAAAACCTAAACCTAGCAAATCTGTTAAAATCTCAAAAAAGAAACAAAAAGACGGAACAGAAACAAACGCCTGTTCTCAGCTCACAGCACAGAATGCAGTTGGGAGAGGATGACATAGCATTTTCAGGTCAATAGTTCAATAGTGCTTGTCTAAGGCTCAGCCCTCAGTTGGTTCTGAGTGCTTTTACAGCAACCCTCAGAGTTCTCTATATGCCGATAGACGCCTATCTAGTGAAACTGGCGGATAAAAACTCTCATTCTTAATATGTGTTCAAAATTACATTTTATGAACTAATCGTGTATTCCAAATCAGCTAATTTTTCCTGATAAAATAGATGTTAGACATGCAGATTTTATGCCATGATCATTTCCATTGATTACTGACAGAAATATTAGGGATCCAATAGTGTGGCATAAAATTAAATAAAACAATTTCAAATGGACGGAGGAGGGCAATGTGTCCTAATGTGAATCATTTGATTTTAGCAAAATCTGTTGCACACACATATTTGCCATTCACAGAACCCCTAGATATTCATGTACTGTGCAAAACATGGTGACGGGCTGAGAAACATCCCATGCTGTTGAATTCGATGGCAATTAAGATGGAAAATCCTGGAAATGGTGCACTGAGTGGGCATTAAACTGGCTTAGATACGATGGCTGGCAGCATCCTGTACTGGGCAGAACATTTGAGTGGGAGTTGTGTTTTTAAATCCCATTCAAGGCAATCCTCTCCCGAGAGGAAATTTCATCTCTTGGTGCCTTAATTTCTCCAGCCTTCGGAGGTGGGAGAAACGTTTGGGAAGAGAGGACATTGGTGAAGATTCCCCAGGCCTTGTTTTCCCAGAGCTTTCTATTTCATGTGAATTCATAACTCGTATATTAATTAGGTAGTTTTAAAACCCACTTGGAGAAGCACATGGCTGTGCCACCCTGAACAAGCCCGATCTCATCTGATCTCGGAAGCTAAGCAGGGTCGGGCCTGATTAGTACTTGGATGGGAGACCACCTAGGAAGACCGGGTGCTGTAGGCGTGAAAAATAAAAAAATAAGGGATTGTAAGCTGACAAGGGCTTTGCAATCTGTGAGGTCAACCAAGGGTTGCCTCGCCTAAAAAAATAAAAATGAAAAATAAAACCCATTTGGGGAATCCCTGGACCAAATATCAAGATTCTAGTTACCCCATGAGGTGATGGGAGTCAGGTAGAGTATAACCCTCCTCTGCATTGTAGTCACATTATATTTAGGTTTCAATAGCCTATATCGCTGCTAACTTTTTGTCAACGTCTATATTTGCATATATTAATTTTTAAGAGTGAAACTTTAAGCTGAGAATTTTGACCTAAATTTGAGGAGACAGGCAAAAATAGGAACTTCTTGGCTGACAGGAGAAGAGCAGAGCGTTCTCAGTTCCGGCCGCATGTTAGAATTACCTGAGACATTTTTGAAAAACTGAATCCTTGGTTGCACTGCAGACCGATGAATCAGACTTGCTTAAGGGGCTCGGGCATCAGCATTTTCCAGAGCTCTCCAGATGTTTCCGAGGTGTAGCTAGAACTGAGTGGCACAGGTGAAGGTAAACCAGCGATGGGTGAGAAGAAGGTGCGTCTTATGGCTGTGGTGGACTCTCGGAAACAGGACAAACAAGCTCTGAGGGGGAGATGGGATTGCCTCAGGGGAAGCTCTGTATCTGGGGGCGGAAAGCATGGCGGACCAACGAGGGCGCCACAGAAGCAAGGGGGTGGGCCACCGAGATCGCCACGAAAGAAGGCCTCGGTTTGGGAAGGGGCCGAACGGGAATGGCAGGACGGCGATGTCCAGACGGCCGCTCGGTCGGGACCTCTCCTCCTCTGTGATCTTGTCATGGCCTCTCTGCGGGGGAGAGAGGGTCTGGACCCTCTTAAACTCGCATCCTGCTCGGGAGCAGACGCGTGAGAGAAAGCAGCACCAGATGAGTCGCTAATTACTGAGCACTCGTGCTGTGTGAGACTCCATGACAGATATAAATAAACGCGAGCCATGGTTCCTGCCTCTAATGAGCACATTTCCAGTGAGCCGCAAAGATAATTGCAATAACAGTGCTCATATTAGATGCCGTTGCAAAGTTTCACTCACGTCACCCTTATTTACACCCTTCCTCTTCAACACGACACGGCCTTTATTGGAGGTCTGTGGCTAGATGTCATGCGGCAGGTGACACTAAGTGCTGTGGTTTTTGAGAAGGAAGAGATGGTGACGGGCAGGGCTGACCTAGGTGGAGCCTTTCTAGAGGGCTCAGACCTGAACTGTGCTCGGTGGCTGAATCGGCCGCGGGTAAGGGACAGGAGGGTGTTATTAGCCCAGGTGATGTCTTTCCCTGGTGTCACTGCTGTCCTCTGGGGAAATCAGAGCCAGGTCTGGTTCGCTGACACTCGGGAGGTCTCTCTGCCTGCATGGTATGCACCGGCATTATCAGGACAGGTGACACCTCACATGACCACCTTCCATGAAAGGCTAGACGGCCAAACCTCCGTCCACACTGCCACACCATCCGCTGGGTGCTCTGGGACCACACACGCCCATCACTGTAGCGACCTGGAAGCCTTCAGCAGGCCAAAGCTGTGACATCTTTATCTAGAGGAGCCCCGTGTCTGAAAACGTAGCTGGCTCTAGAATAAATGGTTTATTGAAATTATATTACGATACATGATAAAGCAATATTTTGTTTCTAGACTTTTCAGGCCACAGTCTGGGCACCCGAGTTCATTCTGGGAGCGGTTAGTTGCCATCAACAAACCTCTTCAAGAATGGGATAAATGAAAGGAATCTGAATGTGGGGAGTAAGGGGGAGAGGCGGGGCCCCCACAGGAAGGCGGGGTACCCAAGGAAAGGAGGAGGCACGCAAAGGCAGTGGCCAGACAGCCAGCCAAAGCTATCTGCTCCACGGTTTTCCTGAGGACTGTCGGCAGGGGTGGCCCCGGGGTGTCCCTGAGGCGGTGGCTTACCACACCTGGCTCTGCACTGGCCTGGCCTGGGAGCTGCCAGTGACTCAGATCACTGGGAGGCTGTGCAGCTTTAAAAGTGCCACAGATGGTGTGACGCGCAGGCCCACACTGCTCTAGAACAGACCTCCCAGCAGAGGCTTGGGCTGGACGGCTGGGGATCGTCCCACTGCTGTGTGACCCCAGACACCACCTAACCCACAGAGCAAAGAATCACAGAGCTCTAGCCGGTGCTCATCAGACTGCAGTGTGGTCAGAACAGCCTATCAGATGACGATGTCCGGGCTCCAGACCAGAGGTGTATGGCGCAGCGTGCCTTAGGGCCAGGCCAGGAACCTGCGATCCTGATGCAGGTGGCTGGTGACCGCACACCGGCTGAGACAGGGGCCCAGCCCTTCTTTACCACCATGCGAGAAGCAGCAGCTACGCACAGCTCACAGCCTCTTCACTAGGGAAAGTTCTTCTTTGTAATTAAGGAAATACATTAGCCTCTAAGGTGGCTCCGACGGACGGTGGAAAGGGAAGTTGTCAGCTGAGCAGAGGAGATGGATTATTTCATAAACTTGTGGAGGTTTCTCTCAATTTTTACTTGGTGATGCTTGCATGTAGGGTAATTTAACTTTCTAGAAAGATTTAAAAACATCAAGCTAGATTTCTAAGAAGGCGATTTGGTTTTTATTAAATACTTCTCTTAACACCAATAGTAAAGTGACTTAGAAGGTATTCGTAAAGAAATAGCCATTTTAAAAAATGTCTTGACGTTGTCATGACTGGTATCAAAGGTCTTTACTTATTTATGTTGTGTGAATGTGTTGAATACACACACGTTATCTGCAAAACCTCTAACACAGAGAGAAAATTAAATCCCGGTAGATGGCGCTATTTGCTGCTTTTTACAAGTTAATTCAGTGAAAAACATTCCCCTCATCCCCACACCTATCTTTGTTTTGACAGTAATCTCAATCCAACCTCCATTTGTAAAAAGCATTACTTGCAAGGAGCCCCATCATTATGTCCCCTTCCAAGCCGCATTGAGTTACTCTGTCACGATTTATTCTATAAAAAAGTTTTAAACTTTGTTAGTCCTAAGAGTAGAAAGCTTCACCTTGCTCCTTCCCCTTCAGTGCCAGGAGGCACTGTATTTCTCCTGCCCCACAGCCCCCTGACACCGGACAGATGCTCTCTCTTTAAAAAAGATGGAATTTAAAAAGCAATTTCAGGCCAGAACCGCACTTGTGTTTAAACGAAACTGTTTGCATTGCGATTACACCTAGTTATTCTCTAGCATCCTTAACTCCCCAAATGTAATGATACATTTGTGAACAAATACTTTATTGGATCTTTTTACATGAGAAAGAGCGGGTATGTAATTGATGTGGGAAAGACATTGAAACAAGGGGGGGCACCAGTGTGGGCTTCGGGGTTCCAGTTCCAGCTCTGATCATACGACCTTGGGTAGAGTAATTGACTTTTCTGTGCATCACTTTACCATGTGTAGAATGGTGACAACGGTGCCCGTTCCACGGGGACATTGTGAAATGAAGCCGGAGAAGGCGATGGTCAAGGACCGTGTACGACGTGGCGGGGACTCGGAGTGGTTCCGTCGCGTATGCTTAGATCCTAGAGTCGGGCATGCTGTATGGAGAACGTGGCTCAAGAACCTCAGAAAAATAAGCTCCATAGTCTCCATTAGCCATACAGTTAGTCTCAACTCTCCCCCAACCTGAGCGATGCTAAATTACTGTGCTTTCTTACCATTACTATCAAACCTATATTATTAAGCTTTTTGGGCTCTCGAGGCACATGGAGGCAATTGAGCAAGCACCATTTGCTGTTGAAGGTTAAAGCGGCTGCACCCTGTAATCTCCCACTCAGTTGCCAGTATTAATTTACTCCAGAGAGGTGAACACATGGCTGAAGCGTTTAGTGCAGTATCTATTTTTCCCATCTTGGTTTAAGATTATGAAAATTATATATTGTCTACAAAAGCTAGTATTTCTAGTTAGTGATAGTTTCCCAACATCAGAGCCCTAAATATATCAAAGTGCCAAGATATTCTACTATGAATTAAAATTTGGTATCTGTCGGCATTCGATTTGATTAAAATTCAGAAACCAAGCAGAAAAAGATTAATGAAATGAACTGGAATATTCAGAAGGAAACAAACATTAAAAAAAAAAAAAACTAGTAAGGAGGAAAGGAGAGGAAGTCACCCTAATAACAACTTGAATTTTCTATATTTACCCATGTGTATTTGCTTCACTTGGTTGTCAATTTTAATCGGTTTGCAACATGCTGTGGTTCTCCTAATGTATTCAGAATTTCAATTGTTATTTCTGCCATCTATTATAGTATCCCCAAATGCAGTCTAGTCCTAGTTAATAATAAGAGTTTCTCTCGTTATAAAAACAAATAGCTCATAAAATCTACTGTTAGTTTTTATACCTGATGACACAACTGTTTAGAAGTACACAAAATGGGAAACTGTCTCCCTCACAAATGGTATTTACTTTATGAAGAGCAAAGGTGATTCATCAAGGTTGGCCCAATGCTAGTTAAAGCCGAGGCAGGTGTGTGCCCAATGTCAGGTATTCGCTGCTGATACTCATGTCTTTCCAATGAAGTTGTTTTCTCAGACGCGGATGCAGGACTATGGAAAGAATCTGACTCTTGTGTGCATGCATATCTGCAAGTACATATATCTAGATAACATTCGATGGCTTTAAAATTCAAGAGGCCACCCGATATGCTGAAAAAAGCATATGCCTTGGGGAAAGACAGATCTGGATTCCTAGATAGATACTAGCATTTATTAGTTTTCTTGGGAACTTATTTAAACTTTCTGAGGCAATGCTCTGTCATTGTTTTCTTGGGAACTTATTTAAACTTTCTGAGGCAACACTCTGTCATCTATAAAAAATGAGGATGATAACGCATGTCCCACAGGAAGTGACTGGTCTATTTTATCACAATGACTAAAATGTAAAAGATGTTCAATATCTGATTAAAAATTAGAGCATAGGTGAGCCCTTCAACAACTTCATATACAAAAATCTAGGTTGACAACAAAAATTAGTCATCGATAATAATTTCTAAGCGATGATAAGAAAAATAACAACAGCATCTCTTTAAAGAGCATCTATTAGTACATTTAAAATGAACAAAAATAACACTGTAGAAAACATTATTAAGTAGAGTGCTATATCCCTTAGCACAGCGAGGGGCAAGGCCTTAGCGCTTCTGGGACATTCTTTCGTTCACTCCTATTAATAAAAACAAACTCCCCGACTTGAGTAGCACCTAACAAGCGTGCTTCTGTGCTTTCCTTTAAATGAGACCGGTCGATATTTAGCTATCGAGATTTGTTCATTTAGCTTGTGTCGATACGTATGTACACATATATTCTTTCATCCTCTTCAGAGATATTAGACAACATCTGTCCGATTCATATGTGGAAATTAAAGGGTAAGCAAAATAA
>NW_011888935.1:2401604-2410811 GCF_000151845.1 Pteropus vampyrus | reverse complement strand
TTGATGAACCATTTTGAAAAGATAATTAGCTAAAATGCTACTAAAAGACTAAAAGACATCTGCAAAATGCTAGCATAGGTGGAAAAGATGTTGAGGATGTTGATTTGGTCCCTAAGCTAGTGCTCATATCAAATATATGCACTGCCCTTTGATTCTGGGAGTGTCAAGGGTTGTAGGACACTCTTAGCAATGGATATGTGAGCAACTTCCTCAGCTCCAATCTCGTCTAGCTGGTAAGATTACCGAGTGTCCCCTGCCACCTTGAAGGAAAGTAGCCCCTGAGAAACATGCAGCCATTCTCACGCCCTTGCTCTCATTTCTCTCTACTACTCCCCAACTCTCCTATTGCGCAATCCAGCTTGTGTGCCCAACGCTTTTCAAAGCTCAATATAGCACACACATGTCTCCAAACTCTCATATGCCATTAGCACGAACAGAGGACATTGATAGCAGACTCTCAGTTGCAAGTCATGTGTGTCCTGGTATTAGTGTCTGACTTCTGGACAACCTAGGAGATGTTAGCAGTAAACACATCACGTATTTTCTTAATGAAACGAAAGGTTAAGCCTGGACTTTTTAAGGCTCTTCCACGTACTTCATTTTGCGGGTTATAGTTGACTCTCCTAGAGAAGCGGCTATGTGTCTGAGATGCTGAACAAACGCAGCAGTTTCTTGGGAGAATGATCTGACTGGAAAGCAATATCGAAAACTGGCATCACGAGTTTTACTCAATAAAACAGAAAATTAGCAATATACGACGGTTTTCATGGATCGAGCAGCAGCCAAGATGGTGAGAATATCAGGACTTACCATGGACTCGATAATTAGTTCTTGAGTCCTGCTGATAGGATGGCCATACTACTCATTAATTAATGAAACAACTATTTATTAAGCACTGGCTGTGGGCCAGGGTCAGAGTTAAGCGATGGGATGCAGAGGGAGGAAAATACATAGGCGTTCGGGCGTGTTCCCAGAGTCGTCACAGTCATCGCTCTGACATTCCTGCGGCGTAAGTTGGGAAGAGCACGGGGCGGGGATCCTGGGGCTCGGATTCCTCTCTCGCGGGGCCGCTGGCTGGCGGAGGGGCCTTGGACAGTCATTTAACCTCTCACTTGCTGCTTCCATATGAGGAGGCAAACACTGAAACTGCCCTCTCTGGCTTTCCACGGTGTCACTGTGATGGGCCAACGAGATCATCGATATGAGAAAGCTTGGAAAATTGTGAAGTACCTATTTTATTTCCACCTTGCAAGAGACAGACATAATCATTTCCACCTATTCACCTCACACGGATGCCAACGCTTCTCGGCCTTTATTGAACAACAGTGCTCTCTCCCTGATTTACAAATGGAGTTGGACAGCGTTCCTGCCCGGTGATTTTAAACTAGGCAGGTGTGCGTGATCGAAAGATGAGAAAACGTTCAAGAGGGACATATTGTGCGACGGTCATTAATGTCTTTGTAAAACGCCTGTGCATTTCTTGCATGGAAAGTGCTATGGGCATTTCTCTTAGTACTTAGGATATCAACTTATTTGTGCAAAAATAAACTAGATAATGTAAAAGAAGAAGAAAGGTACAGGAGGATTGAAAAGAACTTGAGATCGAATAAAAAGAAGGGAATAAATAACACGGGGCGGTTAAGTGCAACAGGATGCATTGAACGCCTTACTATCTGACTTACGCTATGCTGAGTCCTGGATGGGGGGACATTGAGGGTGGCACGAGACGAAAAGCTGCTCATTTTGCAACTGGATTCTTTATTTTAAGCTAAAAATTATGCCAAGTATTTCAACTCACGGTTGATTGTGATACTATATTTAGCTTTGAAAATATTCACATTTTTAAACAGTAACAACTGCCATTAACCTCCCCAAATATGTTAGCATTTATAAAATACCTTCGATTTTACAAAATTTATGTGAACAATTTAGTTTACTCTTTGGTATAACTTTATAAGATGGGCATCCCCATTATCTCTCATTTAGAGATGAGAAAGCTGGACAAGGATTGGTAAAATAATTTACTCGAAGTAAGAGACAATAAGTGGGAGACCATTGGCTTGAAACCAGGTTTTCGAAGATGTGTTTTCCATCTTCACTTCACGTGACTAAATCAGGAGCCTAAAACAAAGGACCATTATAACTGGCTGAAAAAAGAAAGCAACCTGGAAAATAAATTAAAAAGCAAATTTGAAACACAGATTGAACCTGGAGCCATTGTCCCTCATACCCGTCCTCTTAATCCAGTTGTAGAATTTACACGTCGGTTCTCTTTATTTCCAGAATGATGCAGTCGTTAGAAGAGTTTTGTGAAAAGGTCCTTCTGGAAAAAGGGTGTCTCTTTAAGGGATGTCGCTGTGGAGGTTTAATTGTGGATTGGGGCTCCGAATGTGCGTAGCGTATTTTCCTTTCGTGGCGTTGGTATGCTCGCAAAAGAGATTGACGTGAGGTTCACTAAAAAGTTTAGGCCATTTATTTCATTCATGCGCAACATGAAATCTGAAAAGGGAGTGAAAACAGTTAGAGAAATAAAAGCCAAACACAAGGTCATAATTGACATTTCCATTCGAAGAATTAAACACTATTCTAGTTAACCGTCATAATGGTAAGGCTATACAAGTAAAACCCATACACGTTCGCATAATTATGCATTGTTGTTAACAAAACTTTAATGATTTCCTGGAAATCTGAACAGTCTTCTAGTCCGAGAACAGATTAAGATATGGCCCCTTTGCCAAAGTGAGGATTAAAAACAACAATAACAATGACAGCAACCCTTGGGCTGGTGTCTTATTCCAGGTCGCTATAACGGAATATCCTAGACTGGGTGGCTTAAACAACAAACATGGATTGATCCCAGTTCTGAAGTCTAGCAAGTTGAAGATTAAGGTGCTGGCAGATCCAGGTCTGGTGAGGGCTCTCTTCCAGGCTCGCAGGAGGCCATCTTCTCGCTGTGTCCTCACGTGATGGAGAGCAAACTCTTCTGACCCTTCTCCTAAGGGCTCTCATTCCATTCACGAAGGTTCCACCCTCATGACCTAACCACCTCCCACATAATAAGAGGACATCTGTCTATTTGTTGAAATTCTCTGATGTGCTAAATGCAATGTCTCTCTCTCTTTTGATTAATGCCAGAGACGCAGGTATCAGTTCTCCAAAGCTTTTGAATGCATATTGTTATGCCAAGTACTGCAAACAATTCCCATGATTATAGTTTCTCTCATGTTGCATTTTATTATCTCATTATTTTCTTATATGAGTTGCACATACAAGATGATAACTTATTTACTTAAAACTGTCGTAACTCCCAATGTAGAGTCTTCAGAGAACTACGGTAAATAATTAATCTCACTTCTTT
The DNA here is from genome assembly GCF_000151845.1 of Pteropus vampyrus. Classification (NCBI taxonomy): domain Eukaryota; kingdom Metazoa; phylum Chordata; class Mammalia; order Chiroptera; family Pteropodidae; genus Pteropus; species Pteropus vampyrus. Next base: position 2,407,453 of record NW_011888935.1, on the reverse strand, counting down.
TTTTCCTCTTCTTTCCTACCATTAATTCCTTCGCTTTCATTTTTGAAATAGCACCAGAGGTCCTGGTCTCTTAGATTTGCAGAATGGGGTAGTCTTGGTTGGGGCTATTTTACTTTGGGAACTAGGAGCCCTCTGTATAACTAGCAAATTTGCAAAATTATAAACATTGTTATACATTTCATTAATAATGATATTATTAATGGGTAAAATCGTGACCATGCTCAATTGCAAAAGTAGGAAATTCTATTGGAATTATAGCCAGCATTTGCATCAGTAAGGACTGTTTCTGGACTCTTAAAAGCAAAATAAAACAAACTTTCCCAATTTTACCTAAAGCGATTGGCATAAAACACAAACTCAAATCGTTTGCCTCTAGGCTAACCTTCTGCAGAACTAGTAGGTGGTCATTCCAGTGAACATTCTGGTTACTTATTGAAATCAAGACTCTTTTCTGCTCCATCAGGGAATGCAGTACCAGGTCCAAGGTCAGAGCTGGACCTCATCTTGGGGGTGGAGGCTAAGTAATGCAAAGCATCCACAGAATGGCCAGAGGCCAAGGAGCAGGGCTTGTGACTCCAGAATACATCAGCTGAAGGTGAGGTTAAGTTTTAAAAAGGACCATTAAAATATATGCATTGTTAGAAATGGTGAAATTGGGGAAATAAAAAGGACAGGTTTCAAAGATGACTAGCTAAAATCCTATTTAAAGGACTTGCCGATCAAAGAGCCCACCTTGAAAAGAAAGAGTACAGAAGGAAAACAAAATGAAACAAAACACTTTTGAACCTTTTTGTGAAAGTGGTTTAACTGTGTTTGCTGGAATTCTAGCATTTAAATGGCTGAACTTTGACTTGAATGGCATTAAAAAAAAAATAAAGCGGAAGGAAATGTCTGGAAGGGTATATACCAAAATAGTAATAATGGGGGTTCGTCTCTAAGACGTGATGTTACAGTACTTTTTTCTTCTTCCTACGGTTCTGTATTGCCCGTTTCCCCCCAGTGAGCACACACACTGCTTTTACAATTAAAATTGGAGAAAGGAGTGAACTATTTTTGTTTGTTAAAAAATAGAAATCTTAAAGTCGGTATTAATCTGGAGAATAAAAGTTTGCATAGCTAAATTAGCAGGGCACCATCGAGGAAGTGGGATCTGTGTGACGAAAAAAAACAGATACTGATTAAAAACAGATGAACAAAGAGATGGGGTTTTGCTACAGCAGCAGAACTCATAGAATTACAGCATCTCTAGAATTCTGGAGCCCACAATTTCCTGCACGCGACTGTTTCTGCCAACTTTTGGTTGTCTGTGGTTTTCTTAAAATATCCTTGGAAGGGACTCCCAGGAATCATCAAATCAGTTCAACATTCTTTCAGTTATAATCTAACAAAGGCTTCCAGAATTTCTACAGGCGCTTTCATTCATGTACGTGTTCCAGTGATCTGCCACACGCTTTTGATTTAGACCCAAAAAAGTAACAGAGTTACTGAGCTTCTATGACGTGAGAGACCCTTTCTCACATTACTCTATGTACTTCTCTTAATCCATGAGGCCATCGTTACCGCCCACCACACGCAGGACGGCCAACTCACGCTCAGGAAGTGAGTTGCCCAAGGTCTTGGAGCGAGATGTTGGCCAGGCTGGGATTTGAACTCTGATCTTATGACTTGGTGCCCAGTGCTATTTTTGTATAACACCAAGATTGCCTCTGGAACAGCAAAAGGAGGTGACTGACAGTCCTGGTTTCCCCTGGGTCCTAGAGGAGGAGGATTATGTATTCACCATGTAGAGGCCTGGGCTTTCAACTGCTCTAATTAGAAGACTGGCTTTGTGTCCATGCCAGCCTGTTGGTGGGAAGGAAGCTCGGGGTAAATCGCCTTCAAGCACCGAAAACTTCTCGTTTCCTTGGATGATTGCTTTTCTACTCTATAACTTTGTTAGGACGAGTGAAAGAGATGTATTTTTAAAAGTTATAGTAATAAAAAATAATTGTGTGTTAATAAGTGAAAAGAAAATGAGAAGGTAAAAATTAAAAAAAATTTTAAGGAGAGTAATAATAAAATGTTATGTTAAAATTACCCAAGAATAGACTACTGGGTCTTTGTAGATACAGACATTTCAGAAAACATGGGCAGCGCTACTAATTTTTTTTTTTATATCAGTCGAATATAGACTGTAGCATATGGTAATCTACACCACTCTGCCTGGGATTCCCAGCGATGGTAATCCACAGCTGCCCCTGACGACATGGGCCATTTTTTCTTGTCGATAATTTTCTTTCTATCCCAAATCTATAATTCAGAATACAACAGTAGACTATCTTGTCACTTTATACATCACGTGATAACCTAAAAGATTACTACTAGGAAAAACTAATATGAAAATATGCGTATATACATTGGCCACTAATAATTTTCAACCGAATGCTTTATTTATGTAACAAACGACTTCATTAAGTTGTACCGATAATTCAAATTGAAGTTTGTTGTACCTGGTCAGGTGATAAATTATTCTTATGTTCACTTTTTTTGTTGTTTGCAAGAAAAATAATAGCTAGATTTTGGGCTCCTTCGAGGCAGAGATAGAATGTGTTTCATACTGTATTGGTGATGACCACAGCGTGAGGAACAGAACCGATTATGAAGTATGTACTCAATAAATAACTTGTTCATTTTACCGATTTGCTTATGCATCTTCTTTCGATTAAAAACAGGAGTGAAGGCATTAATAAATCTACCAATCCATTTTACTCTAGCCATGAACGTCAGAGCGCAAAGAATCTATGTAAGACACGGGTTCTTAACCTGAGCCTCAGATGAATTTCCCTTAACTCCTTAGAATTTTATTCAGAAAATTGCTTGGATGTTCATATATTCACTTTCCTGAGGGGGCGATCTGTAGCTTTCTTCAGCTTTCTGGAAACCGGTAGGTCCATAAACTATGAAGAACCATTGGTTCTAATACATCCACCTACACCTCCGACGTCAGCACTGGTAACCAAGAAAACCTGTCTACTTTTGAATGGAACAAACTATAATCTTTTTTTTTCCTCTCATTTTTGGTTTTCCTAAAGATGCTTGATCTCCTCGAGTCAGAATTAAGTTGCCCTAAGTAATATCTGGAATACAGCGATGACTGTATTCCATCCTGCCGACAGGATGACTTGAGACTGCTCCTCGCCCTAGCGTGGTGCTCTGTACTGAGTTGGCACTTTGTGTCCAGGTGCAGGTCAGGGTGCCTTTTATCATTTAAAACTCTAATGGACTAAGTGATCTGGGACCTAATTATGGGGGAAATTGCCTGTATCCTTATGCATGCTCACAGCCACTAAAGTTCACAGCAGCACTTCAGCTAACGGGCCCTGCCTTCTCACTTGCAAGAATTTGGGGCAATCTGCTCTCAGCATGAGGAGTTGGCTATGGGATTCATGGTATATCTCACAGCCTGAATTTACCAGTCTTCAGAGGTAGAAAGCCTTTGTTTTTTATTTAGGCCGACAGGATAGTTTAGTTAGTTGTGGTCAAATCAATTTCAAGTGTTTCTCTACACAGCCGGTCCTTTCTCAATCCTGTGTTTTTAGGGAAGTTAATGTTTGACTAGTTTATTGCAGTGCTGCAAATTGAAAAAAAAAAAAGCACTTTTGTGAAGGAACATTCCTTTTTAGGAAGAAAGATAGGATTTTTATAATTATGCTATTGATTCTCAATCCAACTGATAATAATACATGGGAATGAATCTCTTTGTGGTGTATTTTATTATTATTTAGTATTTAAGTAGCACGAGGAGCTATGGTAGCATTTTAATCTTAGTTTTTCTTCAAACTTTTATATTTAAGTGGTTCGGAAATACTATATATCTTGTTATTTCTATTGGTTATCTTTTAAATTAACATATATTACGATTGCTATAAGCCTACATCCTTATTTTTCAAATGTTCCGTCTTAAAAATGTATTTATTTTAACAAGGACAAGACTGCTCCCTTTGGTGGTCATCAGAGAAGGCATGACTTTGTTACATTCTTCCATCCCACCAAGTAAGACACGCCTGCAGGACACTGTTGAAACCCTAAAAGAGAACTAAAAAAAAAAAAAAGCTTTAAAATTATTTTGGAAGATTTTGACTCATATCCATTTTTATTATTATTATTTTTAAAAACTTTTTTTTTAGGCAAGGCAACCCTTGGTTGGCCTCACAGATTGCAAGGAACTTGTCAGCTTACAATCCCTTATTTTTTTTTATTTTTTACACCTACAGCACCTGGTCTTCCCAGGTGGTCTCTCATCCAAGTACTAACCAGGCTCCACCCTGCTTAGCTTCTGAGATCAGACAGGATCTGGCTTGTTCAGGGTGGCACGGCTGTAGACCAGCTCATACCCATTTTAAATGTTGGCTGTTGAGTCCATTTTGGGTATCACAGTTTTTCTGCTCCTCCTATAAGTTCTAGAGCTTTCTTTCAAGTAAAAATAAATTAAATGTTTTCAACACAACAAAAAAGCACATGAATTCCGCATCACAAGAGAATGGCTTCTAACAAGATGGCAAATTGAGTGACAGAAGAAAAGTCATTCAGAGGGACCCCTCTAGAGAACTCACCGCGGCACCCAAATAAATCCATTTTAATTTTCACTTTATTTCAGTTATATTTCGAAGCTGTGATATCACAAGTGGAGAGAGAAGCAGCTCATAGAAGAGTCCGAGTTCAAAGGAATTGGAATTTAGCATGGAATGTGAAATTGAGGTCTTTTGCTTCTCAGAGGATGACTGTAGAAATGCCAACCGAGGCCGAAGCACGTGGGCTTGGCGCCACTGCAGAATTAGTAGTCTGGGGCGACCCTGCAGGTCCTGGCGAATGGCCATGAGGTAAATCTCTTTACAAGAGAAAAGCTTGTACCTGACAAGCTTTTAGAAATGTGCATTTCTCTTAAAAGTCTCCCTGCCCTTCTGCTGTAGAAGGGACATAAATTGCTAATGAATGGTGACATTCATGTTTTGAGAGGTTAGATTCCCCAGGGACTGAAATAAAGCACAAGTCAGCCTCCTCATACCCAGGGTGCTCTCTCTCCGCTTGCACCCGCGCGTTGGAAAGGTCGCACGATAGGTCAGTATTCTCTGCTGTCCTTCTGTGCAATGGGGTCCTGCCGTCAGAGGGGAAAACAGCCACACACAGGGAAGTGGCCTAAGTTAAAATCGAGCAAGCCTGCTGGGAAGTAATGACTTTCCCAGGATTCAAGTCTTTGCCTCCGGGATATGTGAAGCTAGAAAACAATGTCATTCATTCAACATTTATAGAGAGCACACAAAGTGCGCGGTACTGTGCTGAGTACTGCAGGGCATGCAAGAGTGTATAGAACACTTCCTGCGAGGAAGGCTATTTCAAATAGCACCCAGATCTTGTGCCTCTTCAAGGAATTCATGGGTGAATACAATTGCACTCAGAATTTAAAATAAACACGGAAAAATAATCTGCTAGGACAATATGTCTTTTAGGATGGAGGACACGTAAATGTGCTTGAAACTTTTTATTTCTAAGTTTACAATGTGGCTTGGATGAATGAGGGACTGTGGGGTTGAGGGGGCCAAGGCGCCTGGCCTGGCCCGCTCTGGCCCCTTCCGGGAGGACCACGACTTCAAAGTCACTGCTCAGATGCCCGCACAGCCAGCTGCATCCGAACAAAGGACCCCGGCACTTCTACCAGGGAAGTGGACAACTTGGAGGCGAAGTGGCCTCCAAGGAGGAAAACAGGCAACAACAGTCCGCGGCGTGGAGTGCGAAGCGCCCCCGGCCGACGGCGGTACGAGCCGACCGCACCCTCCGCGGCCTCGCTGTCGCTGCCGCGCCCCGCATCCCGC
>NW_011888935.1:2385310-2399773 GCF_000151845.1 Pteropus vampyrus | reverse complement strand
AAAAAAAAAACTGGCTCGTAACCCCACTTTTATTAATTTTGTATTCGTTGGGTGGGACTGGTTTTTAAAGCTGATCTAGAAGAATGACGGAAACAAGTGCGTGTGGGGAGGTTCCTGGCGAACTGGGCTGCAGATCTGAGTCCAGCAATTCGGAGAAAGTAATGGGTGCCTCAGGGATCTGAAGAGGGTGGGAAAAGTGAGAAGGAAGTTGTGTGTTTGGAGAAGAGACGCAGGCTGGCGAGCTTGGGACGCTGAAGGACAAGGAAGTGGGTCATTTACGGGGTGAAACGTGGAGGAGAAACCGAGACAGAGGGCGGTCCCCCAGAAGGTAGGTGCGTTCTGCCGAAGAGGGCTTTGTCTGAGAAAGGGGTAATTTTTGGCTGGTATTTAGTTCATTATTCGCATACTTTGTTTCTGTTTTGCTAGTGTTGCCTTTTTTGACAGGAGATCTTATAGTGATAATGTCAGTCCATGTGCTGGATTTTGCTTATTCCAGGTTCTTGTAATGTACAGATTTGCCAGTAGTAATGAATTTCAGAAAGTGAATTTCAGAGGCTCCTCCAGAGGGGTGCACTAAATAGTTAAGTTAGAGAGCTTTTGAATTATTATAAAGGAAGATGGGTGAGCAACACATGAAAGCCAAAGATCGTCTGGGCATTATCTGGGGCCTTTTGCAGAAACATATATGCATGCATAAACGACACTGATTTCTCTTCATTTCAGAGCTTGATTGCCTCTAGCATTTTGAAGTTTTAATTCCTTCAGGCTGTTTCGATGTTGTGTCTGCACATCTAAGAATATTATAATTCTTATCTTTAGAAGCCTTGTCACAAAACAAACAGCAGCGGATGCCAGCTAACGTTGACAGCCTTATATTGAGTGTGCCGTGTGTTACAGTGTTAGTAAGCTGGTGAAATATGCAAGAGTAACATAGCATGACTGCTCTTCCCCGGGGACCCGTGTCAGAACAAAGTGGGGAACCACAAGAGCCCATTTCAGGGAGAACAATGCAATTACTTAAAAAATGAATATGTTTAAGATTCTAGGGTCTAGACAGCAGCTACATTTCCCCATTTGAATTATTATCTTTGTACACAGCGGTAGCACATGATATTAAGTAGCATATTAAATATGTGATTCCTAAGTAGATAGTAAAGACTTTCTATTTATTATTATTTTTATATAGACAGAGTTGCTTTTGTGACTGGAAATTTTCTGTGTTCAAGGAACAGAATTTGATACATCTGGCAAATTGGAAATTATTGCTATAGTTGAGAAAATAATCATTACTGTATTTTCATATCTCTAAGTCATGCCTTGATTTGCCCTCAGCGATTTAGATTCTGGATTTTGGCCTATCCAATTTAATGGATTTGGAGGTAGGTAGGAGAAGAACGTATGTAGTCACACATACACATGTGCCTATAGACAGAATGTGTGTGTATCAGTACACAGCTATGTATGTATATACATAGTCTTAGGGTACATTTAGTGTATCTGCATATATACATATGTGCATACACACACAAATTGTCATCCTTAGAATTTTTTCTCATTTCTTCTTGTCCAAAAGGTGGCCCTCTTTTAAACTGAAGAAAGCATTATCACCAGTAGAATTGGCCAACAGATCATGGAAACAGACAATAGTATTTTGTTGCTTGGCAACCACCTACTGTGAATGAAAAACAAAGCAGTGACAGCTGCTTCCACATCCTGATACTCACATTGTAGCTCAAGCATTGCAGCCCTCCAAGTGAGACAGATCTACGAAGTTTCTTTTGAGTAAGGTGAAGCCGTTTCTTTTGGGGGATGTTTTTAAAAAAGAATATTTAAATATTTTGTTATAATGAGAATTATGTTGTTATCGTGGGGTGAAATGAAGCATCTGATTTCAGTTTCCCTCGTAAACCGAGTATAAACTGAAAAATGCAAGATCGGGACGAGTGTTTAGTCCCTTCTCATTCTTCTCTCTATAGTCATTAAACACCATAAGCACATTTTCTGCTGCCGTCAGGTGCTCTTAGGATTTTATAAAAACTTTGAGTTCTCTATGATCGCTAAATAGATGGCCGGATTTTACTGCTAGAGGGAGTTAGAGATTGATGCTCTGGCCTAACCCTTTAATTTTAAGGGACACCGAAGCACAGTGAGGAGATGCGACTCGATCTTGGTGACAGAACTATCTCCAGATGTCTTTTCTTAGGTCATTTCCTCCCCTGACTTACTCTTTTTTTTTGTTCTTTATTTACGTAAATTTGTGACTAAGATTTTTATCCTAACCAAGATACTCAGAAAGCACAGTAATATTTGGGAGTAAAAATTTAGTATCAGTACTAAGCTAGATTATTGTTTCAGATACATTGTATTCTGTGCATTCTGCCTTCGATGTCTGAAAGTCCTGTGACTCTCACCTCTCTCCCCAAACCGAGAAGCCCAGTCACCTGCCTCGGTAATTGTTTACAGCTTTGGACAATCTTTAATGATCTGTTATTCTCTGTGTGAATTTTAAACAGAAATGAGATTGAAGATTGTGTCGGTCAGCTTGTGTACCTGCAAGAGTTTGAACATTACAGCTAATTAATCACTCATCCTGCCTCCTGTCTGCGGCATGATAGACATACTGTTGGCGTAGTGATCTGGGCTTTTTCATGTGTGTGGGACAGACTGTGTCACTGCATAATACTCGTTCTAGTCTTTTATCAAAGCTGTCTTGCCAGAAGTGTTATCTGAAGCCTGTTCGTGGAGGACAAGTCATCTATCTGTGAGAGATGGTAATAGTGCAGGTTGGTTCTTAACTCTCAAATCATAAAGAATAGATTATCTGATGGCAAACTTGGATCACATTTGCGTTATTAGGTATTTCTTCTAAACTTAGGCAATGTAGTGCATGTGTAATATGTTTTGTGGCTCTTCATGCTATTTTAAAGAATCTATATTCCTTTATTATTTATAATAAAGATAGGCATTTAACTTTAATATGACACCTTAAGTAGAAAAATTTGGAGTGGACTGGGTAGAGAGGCAGTGTAGTGACAGTATTAAGTACCACCGAAGAGCCATTTTCACCAGAAAAGTGTGCATTTTAGCAGATTTGTAGGGGGGAATACATTGATTTACAGCGTGTTTAACCTAGTTTTAGAAGCCTGCTATTAACTTGTTCTGGCTAGAAGGATTTTCAAGCAGAATAATAATTTGGCAGATTTCAAGTGAACCTCACTGATTTTTTAAAAAACGATTCTCTACAGTCTGGTTACAGTTTGTGTAGGATAAGTATTTGTTTTGGATCCTCTCGGATTAATCTGAATTTTAAGGTTATTATTTTTCAAAAATTCAGAACCGTTTTTCTTTGCATAGCGTGTTGTTAAATATTCCGTAGTTCATACATTTAATGTAATCCACCGGAGTCTTGAAAGTTCATTAACTTCTCCTATCTTCATGTCCATGATAATGTACATGTATGTGCAAACACATACAGAATCTTTACATTTTTTTCCTTTTAGTTGTTTTCATCCTTATGATACTATACTCGAAGCGCTGATATGTGTGTGTTCTTTAAATATAGGAAAGGGAAGCTTTAAACAAGAGATATTTACTTTTTCAATTTTCCTATGTCAGCTTCTGCTATTATAACCTGTAAACTCTCACCCACACAAATAGAATGATTAGTAAAAACAAGGAAACGAATATGTATCTAAGCAGCATTCAGTTCGCGTCCCTCCATGCTAGCCAAGAAAACATTTTTTCTCATTCTCAGACACATGTATTCTCACACACACCCACATACACGTCGAGTTTAAGGTCCTGTAGACTCTTCTTTTTTATTTGAAGCACGGACAGAAATAGCATTCGATTGGGAGACCTGTGTACGGCAGTGTTTTAAAGCCTATGAGTTCCCATTTTCAGAAGTGCAGTATCATTAGAAGGATTAAATTGAATTTTATTCTGAGAGCACGACCCGTGGCCCCTGTGACAGTGCCCAGTGCCTACAACAGTGGAGCCTGGCACGTGGTAGAAACTCAGCTTGTTCTGTGGACTATGCACTTGCCCTCCTTCCTTTTGTGATGTTGTAAATATTTCAGTTTGTATCTATGAGAATAGTTAGAGTTGAGATAATGGAGAAGAAATTACTGTAGTTTTAAAAATGGTTTGTGACACCATATAAAAAAATAAAAATAATTAACTTAGCCAGTGATGTTTTAGAATATATTTATTATTATTGTAGGAAGTTATACCGGGATATTGATTTTTTTTTCCACAATTACAGCCATGCTGAGCACAGACTAGCTTTTGAATAGCCCACAGTAGCATAACAGGTATGGCAGCTAGTCCGAAGGAATACTTTATTTGGTTGGAGTTGGAGGCTGAAGTTCGCTAGCCCCAATGTAATTATCCAGACTGGAACGTGGCCAAGGTGCTGTGCTTAGCATCGAGGCAGCGGGTGGAAAGCCCTGGATAAGGCCCGTCGTGGCTGATGAGTGGCCAGACCTCTGTTCTGGTCTCATTTGCAAGAGAGCACCTTGAGCAGCTTGAGAACTGCCGGAGCTGTTGAGTACTTAGGGACAGAGCCCAGGGCGACAGTCCCAGGTACCAAATTTTTGGTCATTGGAAGGAGTCATAATCCCAAGAGTTCTGTGTCATTGAAACAAGACTCTCTTCTCTATCCTGCTCTGTCTTTGTGAAGTAGGTGGAAAAAGAGAGCGTCTCTGGGAAAAACCCTTAGCAGAACCACAAGGGAGGTCAAGTCTGACAAGCTTCCAATTCCTCTTAAAGAATCCTTCACCTTACCACCACCGTCTAGGTGGTTATTTCCTTCGTAGGGTTTAATTCGCAGTTTCGAATCAGCACATCTTCGTTAAGGTTGGGCCAATAAAAGGTGACAGTGTCTTTCTGGAGGAATTTCTGAGCGGCTCACATACAGGAAGCGCTCAGTATATATTTGTTTGGTTTTACTGTGGAATTGTACCCACTATTGCGATAGGCAAGGAAGATGGTTTTGTTCAGGGAATCTACTTGAATAATACCATACTGTTTTCTTTTAGGATGATTTCTTGAACAAACCTTTATTAAGAATTTACTATATGAATGGGATGGTATTTGGCTCTAGGGACTGTACAGATTCTTAAGGCAGTTTATGCTCATGGAGGAGAACATGCCACTTGCAGAGAAGTCCACGCATTCAGAGTGGTTTATAAGTGACTGTGGCGCGGTGGGGGGCCGTAGGTCTGGACGCCAGCCTAGAGACAGACCGCAGAGGACCTGAGAAGGCCCAGCCAAGATTTCGCACTTAGCGACATCAGTGAGTGTTACACAGTCCTGTTCAAAGGAGTCCCATGAAGCGCTTGCCGTGTCCTCATTCCGTCCCACCCCAGACCGGCTGAATCACAGTCTCCAGGGACGTGGCCTGGGGAGCACACGGTCAGTTTGGTACTCGTAGGCCCGCATGCTCACTGCTCTAGAATTCTTCTCCACGTACCTACATTCCACCGGAGGGCTGCCTCTCTCTCATGTGCGGCAGCCTGGTAGGGTGGGACATTGATGGCCTTAAGAGTGGATAGCCAATGACAAAGAGAGCTGGGTGGTAACACACTAGCGTCCTGGACCCTTGGGTGCAACAGCTGGTGCGTGTCCTGCCCTGCCTCCCAGGGCTTCCGTGAAACTGGGCCTCAGTCGTCCGGGTGGCCGTCTGCTGGGGACCCTGTGCCTTGCTGGCCCTTTCCTCTCCCAGTACCCCCTGGGGTCCCCTCTCACCGAAAGAACTTGCTCTTAACTTCTGTCTCAAGGTGTGTTTCTGGAGGAGCCCAGCATGTGATACTGAAGACTCTGCTTTGTTTTATTATATTTTTTGTTACTGTCCACCCCTGCTTTTATAATGAGGCAAATTTGGGAGACCCAGCTCCAGGTGGTATCTACTGCAGGATTAATAAGATGAGGGTATCGCCCCCTTTTGATATGCAGCTGAGATCGTGCTGTCAGGTGTGTGGGGAACGGGCTGGTGGAGAGTCGAGGGCACAGAGATAAGCTAGGAGGTGCCCGGACAAGCAACGAAGAGCACGTAAGCCAAGTTGGTAACTGTGGGGACGGGGGTGCGGGAGGGATGCAGGATGGATTCTGGTGGAAAGCGGCTGAAAAAGTCGGCATGACATAGAGGCCTGTGACGTGCAGTCACTTAGCTCCCTGCCGTTCCAAAAACAAGATCTCGGTGCTTGGCCCTGCACCGTTAGGCTCGGAGCCCCTCCAAGGCCTGAGAACCCTCTGCCGTGCCTGTAGTCGTGGTTGGGCTTTCTAGAGTTAAGTAGTATAATTCTGGGCATACATAAAAGAAGACAGAAAGATAAAGAATATAAATAATTCATTATCAGATCATTAAAAGAAGGAAGGTATATTCTACAGGAAGGATTAGTGGAGTCGTGAGTTGGAGAGAAGTCTGTGATGCACGTCCGTTTTGTGATGAATAGTGATTCTCCCCCCCGCCCCCGCCCCTCCTTGGCTAAGAGGCGATTTTCATCCACAGTCAGTTTCTAGAAGACCCAGCCAGCTTGCACTCATATCTGTTGCTTTCCCTGCTTCTCTGATAGCTTACATTTTAGCTAAGTGAATGGGGGTGGGGCTGGATTTTTGCTCTTGTCCTGTCAAGATGCCAGGCTTTGGACTGCAGTTTCTTTCGCCGGGTCTTAGGCCACCAGCTCCCAAAGGAGATCAAAGGATACAGAGGCCGGGAGGAGGGAAGCGTCAATCCATAAAGAGCCATTTTGAATACATGCTCAATTATGAAATGAGCAGGGTAAAGCCTGTCGGATGAGCGGAAATAAGATCAGGCAGCCCTCAATGGTCTCATGTATGGAGACAAACATTTCGGCCCTGTCTAGTCAGAAAAGCAAGGACCGAATGATGAAACAGGAACCCGCGGACACCGCCATGTTTCTGCAAAAGCAGCATTGAGCCAGTGACAGAGAGGAGGCCGACCTATGGGACGATGTCCACCGGGTCAGCACAGAGCTCACTGGGCCTTCCGTAGTGGAGAACAGGGCCATGACGGTGGAAATACGGGACGTGTGAGTGTGAGGAGGCCGGGGACACCGTGTTCTAGATAATTAATTAGAGTTCTAGTCAATACAAGTGCAAGAGTGGAAAAAAATAACTCACTCGCACTACTGTGCAGTGACACAAGGAGTTTTTATCTTTAGGCGGTAGGGACGTGACGCGGTCACGAAACAGAGCGGGCGCTGTGCTCGGGACGGTGCCCTCCGTGCTGTGCTGAGTTGGCCCGACGTGCTCGGATGTCTCTCCTCTAGTTAGGAAAAGAATAATGCGGACATACAGTTTTAAATCTCACCTAACATCGTGACCTAGCTTGAGAGTCCGTGTGCGGTAGAGATGTAACGATCTCGGAGGAAGGCAGGCTACGTGCTCCTTGTGCCAAGAGAATAGGTGTTTACTGCGCCAAGTTCACTAAGTGCTGGGGATGCGTAAGTGAACGAAGATGGTCACCGTTCCTGTCCGCCTGTGACTCACAGTTTTCTGGAGAGGATATTAAGCAAAAAAAAAAAAAAAAAAAATTGCATCTTTGGAACTAACTCAGTGTAGGCAGGTGGCAAAGACCAGGTTTCTCCGCAAGGGCGTAATGAGGGGGAGTGGTCGGGGTAGGCTTAGATGGGACAGCAGCTTAGACATTAAGACCTGAAGAGTCGTCGGGGTTACCCAGGTGGGGAGCCCAGCGTGGGAAGCCCAGACCTGAGGGAGAGCTTGGCTTTCAAAGTCATTGAACGACAGCCTCTGTGGCTGGAGTGCAGACAGTGGGGCGGTCAGCGGCTGGGAAGGAGGCCGCTGAGGTGTGTGGGTTAGGGCCTGAGTGTGCCAGACCCACGAGGCCATGCTGGGGAATTTGGATGTTGTTCTGAGTGCAATGCGCAGCCATCGAAGGGGTTTCGTTTTGTTTCGTTTTTCTTTTTTCGAACTGGGGTGAAATTCATGTAACATGAAGTGAACCATTTTAAAGAATAATTCCTTGGCCTTTGGTACATTCACAGTGTTGGGCATCCACCATGTTGTATCTATTCTAAAACATTTTCGTCACCCCTAAAGGAAATTCCGTTAAACAGTCACCGAGGGTTTTCAGGGAGTGGTGTGTCCATGACTTGTAGTATGGAAGTTTCTGGAGAACGGATGGGAGAGGCCGAGAATAAAAGCAAGACATCCCACCTGGAGATTACGGTCACGTCCAGAAGCAGACGGTGGCGTTGGCTTCCTGGACGAGAGACAAGAATAGTGACCACAGATACGGAGAAGAGCGGCCTTGTCTAAGACAGAGCTATGGAATCAGCTCTGATTGTCCACGAGTAACTTGAGCACCTCGTCATGGTCTCCGTCTCTGCTTCCCAAAGAGTGACCCGTACCCTGTTCACGTTGGTCCAGGATGCTCGTGAAAAGTGCAGCTACGTAAGGCCATCTCAAGATCCGCTGCAGAAGGACTGAGCAGGGCCCCTAGCGGCTTCTGATGGCAGCTGAGGTTTGAGACCCACTCGTCACTGCTGTCTTTGTCTTTGTCGTTCTGATGCGCTTTGAGATAGAAGGCTAACAAGGGACCGTCAGAGAGGGATGAATCTGAATGAGGCGCAGAGTGGACAGAGGGTCACCTAGAACATGCTCGTAATTTTGAGTGGCAGGGATGCTTTCTGGGGATGCATTTTTAACTTCATCTCGAAGGCACATATGTAATATGGACGATCTTATGGATGGTGTTTATTTTCTGTTCTTCTCTTTCTTATAGAGCATTGTGACTCTGCCAGAATTAAATGGTGACCGAGTGAGGACAACGGCATTATCGTGAAATATATTGTGGATACAGTGCAGTAATGTAGTGTAAAAAAACAAACAAAAAAACAACAACAAAAAAACAAAACCCAAATAACTCCTAGAGATTAACTTGTAAAATGAACCATCCTGGTGTATTTGCAGTTATCTTGTATCTATAAAATACCTATTATTTTAAAGAGATGTTCATTCCAACGGACTCATTTTCAAAGCCAGAGTTGTTGAGACTCTATAGTCACGAGATCCCAAAAGCTGTAGTAAAAATCGCCAGTAAACAAATCGAGATTTTGTTTTTTGGCTTCAGTTTTCCATTTGCCTTTGGCAGGTTTTTCTAATCCAGTGCTCCTTTGTTGCCCGAATCTGCGATCCCAGTGGTGCTCAGACCTTTCAAATAATCCCCTTCCCCCCAACAATTGATGAAATATACTTGGATAAGTTATAATTTTAGGACTGAAAGGGGTCACAGAGAAAATGTGTGGTTCTCTCGTTTGCTCGTGACGGTTACGTTTGGAGAGGTTACAGTGAGCAGCTCTGTTGTCGAGGAGCAGAGTTTACCCCGATGAGAAAGTAATGCCCAGTGGCAGTCAAGGGTAACCCTCTACTCCACCCCTCCGCTGCTTATAAGTGGCCTCAGTGGCACCTGCTCTTTCTGGGAGCAGCTGTGTGTACTGCTCTCTCTGCACCTTCGGCCCTCCCACTTTTTGGAATGTCAAGTGCTCAGCTTTTGTAAGAAGATGTTTCCTTCTGATTAATATTAATCCCTCTCTCTAGAAAGACACTTAGGCAGCTCTGGCTGTGTTTCTTTTCCAGCATGTACGAATCCGGACCTTAAAGGGCTTTCATTGCTTCATCATGGAATTTTAAAATGAAATATTTTGAGTGCCTGGCTAGCTTCTTTGAAATTTTTTTTTTTTCCTGGAATACTTGTTTAGAGAGGAATGTGAAGCAAAGCTGTCCACTTATTTTATGCTAAAGAGAAACAGAATCAGTAAACAGCCAGCATTTTTTAAAGCTTAATTTTTCTGTACTGCAAAAATTCATGCCATTATTCAAGAGCAGACACTATAGAATACAAAAAGGAGAGTAAAATTACTCAGAACTACTAGAGGTAATCCTTGTTGACACTCTAGTAAAATTCTTCCAGGAGTCTCTCTCAGTCTCTGTCTCTTTCTGTCTCTTCCACTCTTTATGTGGAGATATATGTATGTATATATATATATATATATACACACACACACACACACACATACATACATACATACATACACACACATACATACATACATACATATATACACACACACATACATACACACATACATATATATACACATATACATATATATATATTTACACATCCATACCATTTACAGATAAAATTCTAAATAAATGGAATTTTGCTTTATGTGCTATTCTGTGGTCTGCTGTTTTTCTAACAACATGTGGTGGCCATCTTTCCATTCCAATAAATATATAGTATCTTTTTGATAACAATACTTTTTTGATAACAATACTTTTATTGGATGCTTTTCATTTAAGTAACACGAATCCCAGGGCAAACCAGGTTAAATAATATTTTGAAAATTCCAGTGGGTACAGACTTCTAGCACAATCTAACTTGGATTTAGGATACTTTCTTCGTAATTTTCTCTGTGCTACTCTTTTTTATGCTCTTTATGGCAGCAAAATAGCTGTATCCCTAGGGGCCCATTTGCTATTCAGAGAAAGAGAACTTCTCGAAATCATCAGACTAAAGCCCCAGGCTGCCTTGTGCTTGGACCGTCCTGGGATCTGTGATCGGGGAACGCATTTCCGTTGCTTCGGATCGGGGTGGAAGTTTACGGCTCATCCCTTCTGAACTTCACGAAGAGTGACTCAGGTCCTGCTAGCCCAGGAGAATGGGGAGCTTCTGTTAGCGGGCTCGCCGGGTTTACTGCTAGACACATTGTTTCCAGTTCTTCCCTCTTAAAGCCATCGCTGCTCTAAGTATGCCCGTATGTATACGAGTTTAAACTTGGGCCATAATCTCATTGGAGTAAATTCTTATTAGAGGAATTGCTGGATCAGAGGTTCGCCAGTGTTACACTTTAATAGCCGTAAGCCATCAAAGCTGTAGGACCACACTTTTGCCATTGAAATCCCTCAACTGCCTGTTGTGAGCTTTTTTTTTTTTTTTTTTTAAGCTTCTGAATCTGTAAGTGGAGACTTCAGAACGAAAGCAGAATTTCAGGTGTCACAATTTCTCTGAGCAAGACAAATTTGAAGTGACATAATTTGAGGTTAATCAAAGCTTCTGTGGCATAAAATGTTTCACCAGCAAGGCGAAGAGAAAAAAAGGGTGGAGAGGGATGCGTCTGCCAGCTGCAAGCCTGGAGCTTGGCGGTGACGGCTCGGGCTGGACTGTTTGTGTGCCCCCGAGTGCCCAGCCGCGTCTTGCCGTTGGCACTTGCTCTGCAGTCAGTCCCTGTTCACCTTCCCATTCTAGGGACACACACAGGTCAGCCAGGCATAACTGGAAGTGCCGGGAGCGGATGGCCCTTACTCTCCATTTTCAGCTGTAGTATTTCTCACAGTTGAGGTTGCGAGAAAAAATTAACTTCTAAATCAGCGATCCCTAGGATGGCGAGACCTTGCGTGGCGTGGTCACCGTGTCGAGAAGCTCGTTGGGATGATACGCTTTTAGGGACCCAGTGGCAGAGAGGTGCTCTTTGCCAGGATATTATTAATGTGAATGGAAGGGCATTTGAATGGAAACCCAGCGGAAGATGTCAGAGTTAGTCGACGTCGTGAGAATTTTCGGACGCTGTCGCACGGGCCATCCTATGTAATCCACGTGGGAAAGCTCAGGAAGACTCAGGGACTTGTCTGCCGTTGGAGCTGGCAGGCGGACAAAACGAGAATTTCGAAGTCTTTTTTTTTTTCCTGCACTCCGCCGCTCCTCTCCACGAGGGGAAATTACTCATTGCAGTTTGCCTTATTTTCCTTTAACTGATGGCACAGAAGAAGGGGTGCAGCGTTCAGTATTGAAACTAAGATAGGACCTTGAAGAGATTCACCCGAGAACTGGAAATGATAAAAATGGCCGAAAGTACAAATGGCCCAGATGAAGCGTGCGGCCTGGAAAATGAGGACATTGGATCAGCAGTGACGAAGGGAACAGGCTGACCTGTGGAAAACGACTGCAGGACCAGAGCTTCCTGGGCATGAGACACGTGCAGAGGGGCCACGTGGTCAACTGGAAAAGACAAAGCGATACGGTGTACGGTGCACATTCTAAAGCGACGAATGTGCGAAAGCAAAATACATCATTGTCGAATTACAAATGTTTATCATGGACCGTGTTTCCACGTCAGAATTTTGTTACAAAGCAGAGAAATGGTGGGGCTTTGCAGATGCGTGAACTTGGCTGCTCTGTTTGTTTGGGTTCAGAATGCTAGAAAGGATATTGGCTCAATGAAGCCAAATAATAACCAAATCAAGAAGGAAAAAGGGCAACTTATAAATAAAAGGACAGTTTTATCAGAGTGAAAATACACTTACACTTAAAAAGATAATGTTAAGGTGTGGATGACTTAGTGGAGAAACTGAACGGCTTAAACTCACAGGAACGGTGTTATGTAACAGGGCCAGTTCTGCTGACATTTGGAATAAGAGTTGTCCATGGGCCTGGGCCAAAACGAGGGCTCCAGCTCTCCCCTCGCCACCGCCCAGCGCTGGGCGGGGCTGGAGGGCACTGTCACAGGGAGCGGTGCCTGGAGGGCACTGCCACACGGAGCGGTGCTGGTGGGGCGCCTGGGGCACCTGGCAACTCCTGTACCGCCCTCCCGGAGCACCTGCTGGCTGCCCGGTCCTGCCTGTCGGTGGTGTCCGCCCGTGGACCGAGGAGTAGGAGCCCCCGGGGAGAGCGCCCCGCGCCGGCGAGCGCGCAGCTGTGCGCCGCGGTCCCTGCTCGCGCTGCGATGGCTCTGATGAAGCCGTTCCCGAAAGCCTGCGCTAGTATCTCCTTAGTCACCCTGACTGGAACCGACTCCACTGCCCAGTTGCACTGATCATTAAAAACTTCTAATGTGCAGCGTAAACTTTTCTCTCCCTGGCTGGAGGCTGTCGCTGGCTGTTCCATTTGGCACTCACCCGTTGAGCTGTGAGCACTAGTGATGTCATTGGCCGAGGAGTAAAACAGAAGCTGAGTAAGGTTTGGCTCCAGCATAGCCCAGGGCAGAGCTTCTGGCCCCAGGGATAAAACAGCCCGGGAACAGCCATGGAGGATGCCTAGATGCATCCACGAATGGCCTTCGGTGCCCGCGGGGGCGTCCAAGCCTTGGTGGCGGTGGTCAGAAGCTGCTGCAGACTGCCAGAGCCTCGAATGTGTGCTCCTGTTTCTTTAGTCTCCAAATCTTAGCGTGAAATATTTAGTACCCCAGGAACGCTAAATTAATGGCGAGTCAAAGTAATTAAGGCAAAGTAAATAATCTCCAAGGTTCTCATTCCCCGTGAAACTAATTTCATATCTTATCCTTCATGTGTTAAAAATAGTTCCCCGCTAATTCGAGATGCCCGTGCTCTGTGTTGCTGAAGTGCACTTCAGTTCGATTGAAAGATGCAGAGCAGAGAGTTATTTTCAATTGGGCGATTTTTGTTTTTTTGAAAGAGACATTTTGGCACCAGGAGAGCGTGACTCTGGGTGAGCTGACAGTCGGCTACAGCTGTAGCCAGGCAGATGCCAGGCCAATAAGCCTGTGATAACTTGCAGCTGGGATGGCCTGTGCATCCTTTTTTGCAAGAACTCTTCAGTTCCCACCCTTCCGTCCAATCCTGAGATTAGTTTGACTCCTTCGCAGGGCTTTGACTGGCCACCGCTTGGCCTTGGCCTTCTAGGTTTAGAAACTAGACCTGTTTCACTCCTACGAGCAATGGGGACATTGGGGCTTGAACTTAATTTGGAAGTGATGCGTCACCTTAAAGTAATGGAGACCTATAAATAAGGGAACGGTTGTGAGCTTATAGGCCACTCATTATACCACTGAGCGGTTGGGCGACCGTATCCGCCTTCTCCCAGGGCCCGAGAGGGCCTGGCGCTTTGGCCTGTGGGCATGGCTGTGACATTACGCTTCCTTAAGCTAACGAAACTGCTTTAGCATTTGTTATTGTTACAGCCGTGGTTTAGATCAAAGGAGAGAATTCTTTCTCTTTGTGATAAGAGAATATTTTGCTTAGAAAGAACAGAGGTATTTGAAGAGGAATGTTTCAGATGCAGCCCTCAGTTACCCAGGCTGAAATATGAGATTGCTATCTTGCTGTTGCTCGTTTTCAGAATCCCTCAGGTATCTTTTTCTCTTCAAAGAGCTGCCTCACCGCTTTCGCGTGCCCCGGACCTGTTCTCCCATGGGAACGCGCCGCTTCGCTTTGCAAAGTTTTGAGGTGGCAGCGTGGGAGTGGCAGAGGCAGACCTTGGGGACATTGTGGGCTCAGTTCTAGACCACCGCAAGGGCGCGAGTCAGCCCTTTTTCTGGTGGTGGGTCTCGCCTTAAATTTGTAAAAACACAACTCCCGGGAAGCACGAGAAAGCGAGGCACAGTGAAACGAGGTGTGTCTGGACTCACTCTACATCGGTGCGATCTTCCTGGTCATGCGTTCATGCAGGAAAACGTGGCT
>NW_011888935.1:2380484-2385260 GCF_000151845.1 Pteropus vampyrus | reverse complement strand
GCATCCACGAATGGCCTTCGGTGCCCGCGGGGGCGTCCAAGCCTTGGTGGCGGTGGTCAGAAGCTGCTGCAGACTGCCAGAGCCTCGAATGTGTGCTCCTGTTTCTTTAGTCTCCAAATCTTAGCGTGAAATATTTAGTACCCCAGGAACGCTAAATTAATGGCGAGTCAAAGTAATTAAGGCAAAGTAAATAATCTCCAAGGTTCTCATTCCCCGTGAAACTAATTTCATATCTTATCCTTCATGTGTTAAAAATAGTTCCCCGCTAATTCGAGATGCCCGTGCTCTGTGTTGCTGAAGTGCACTTCAGTTCGATTGAAAGATGCAGAGCAGAGAGTTATTTTCAATTGGGCGATTTTTGTTTTTTTGAAAGAGACATTTTGGCACCAGGAGAGCGTGACTCTGGGTGAGCTGACAGTCGGCTACAGCTGTAGCCAGGCAGATGCCAGGCCAATAAGCCTGTGATAACTTGCAGCTGGGATGGCCTGTGCATCCTTTTTTGCAAGAACTCTTCAGTTCCCACCCTTCCGTCCAATCCTGAGATTAGTTTGACTCCTTCGCAGGGCTTTGACTGGCCACCGCTTGGCCTTGGCCTTCTAGGTTTAGAAACTAGACCTGTTTCACTCCTACGAGCAATGGGGACATTGGGGCTTGAACTTAATTTGGAAGTGATGCGTCACCTTAAAGTAATGGAGACCTATAAATAAGGGAACGGTTGTGAGCTTATAGGCCACTCATTATACCACTGAGCGGTTGGGCGACCGTATCCGCCTTCTCCCAGGGCCCGAGAGGGCCTGGCGCTTTGGCCTGTGGGCATGGCTGTGACATTACGCTTCCTTAAGCTAACGAAACTGCTTTAGCATTTGTTATTGTTACAGCCGTGGTTTAGATCAAAGGAGAGAATTCTTTCTCTTTGTGATAAGAGAATATTTTGCTTAGAAAGAACAGAGGTATTTGAAGAGGAATGTTTCAGATGCAGCCCTCAGTTACCCAGGCTGAAATATGAGATTGCTATCTTGCTGTTGCTCGTTTTCAGAATCCCTCAGGTATCTTTTTCTCTTCAAAGAGCTGCCTCACCGCTTTCGCGTGCCCCGGACCTGTTCTCCCATGGGAACGCGCCGCTTCGCTTTGCAAAGTTTTGAGGTGGCAGCGTGGGAGTGGCAGAGGCAGACCTCGGGGACATTGTGGGCTCAGTTCTAGACCACCGCAAGGGCGCGAGTCAGCCCTTTTTCTGGTGGTGGGTCTCGCCTTAAATTTGTAAAAACACAACTCCCGGGAAGCACGAGAAAGCGAGGCACAGTGAAACGAGGTGTGTCTGGACTCACTCTACATCGGTGCGATCTTCCTGGTCATGCGTTCATGCAGGAAAACGTGGCTAATCAATGGAAGAAGCACATGTCAGGAGACTATGATGAATCTCTCAGTTGTAGATATTTAGTTTTAGTGTTACAATAACTTTTTTTTTTTGGACAGTGAGGTATTCCCTTTTGCTAAATCTCGAATTTCTCTAAGGAAAAGAATATCGAAATGGAATTGAGGGTAGGCGTGGGGTGTGCATGGGGAGTAATGACGTTTTACCGTATGTGAAAACGTCACTGTACTGGTTCACGACGACTTCCTCATCTGACCGTCTTTATGGAGATTATTACATGCATTTATACAGCACCTGGCAATGTGCAGAGCATCTCGTCATCTTTTGATCAGCATGAGTTCTGAATGAACCAGGTAATGATTATTATCCTTGTGTCAAGTTGATGACATCGAAATCTGGTGGACTCCGTTTGTGACGTCCTCCTTCATGGATTCATCCCGAATCTCACAAACCTCTGCCGAGTGCTCCCTGATGTTACGGGCAGTTCCGAACGTGCCATGATGGCGTGAGCCCTGCCGTCACGCAGCGTGTAGGCTGCAGGAGGACGTGGGTGGGCGCGGGCAGCAATCGTGGTGAGGCATTGTCCAGGCTTGTACAGCAAGGTGTGATTCGTTCCGACGGGGTCCAGGTACCAGTCTTCGAGCTGAGGGCTCAGCTAGGCTGCAGAGGGGTTCCCCGAGCAGTGACCACCGTCGAAGCCAAGTCAGCGGCACCGAGAAGCACAGTATGTCCCAGGAGAGCAGTGTGACGTGGCCTGAGCCTTGGGGTGCGTGCAGAGGCTGAGCACAGGAGACGCGGCTTGGAAAGGTCACATGGCTTATAAATGACAGATCTGGGAAGGCAGAGGGCTTCCTGCTTCCGCGGTTTGATATTTCTTCTCTGTTCTTTGTTGCATATTTAGGATTACTCTTCATTTTTTTCCGAATACATCATTAGCACCCTCTGTACGAGGCGTGTCGAAGAATGTGACAAGGGGGATTTCATCGGACACGGTTATCTCACAGAGCTACAGGTGTAGCTTGTAGGCGGTCAGTGTATGAATCTGTGCGTGTTCGTCCCTGTGTATTAGCTAAGGTGACGTGACTGCGGGCTGAGGACCGACGTTCCCGGTTAAGTGTCCCGACAGGTGAAGCAGCGAATGCCATTTTATCCGCCACAGACAGGTGCACTTTCCCTGCACGAGCCCAGCCCTGCATAGAGGTCTCCCAGGTTGTGTAGAGTTGGCACTTGGAAATCTAAAAGCTTTAGTAATTATTCTGAAGGGGATGCTGTTTTTTAAAGCTGTTTCTCTCGTCGAAATGACTTTTTGTTCACAGAGATGAGTAAGTGCTAGAAATAATTGAAAATGACTTGAGGAAGGCGGGTGGAGTGGAGGTGACACATTAGCTGCTGGCTGATGCTCTTGCTTTGAAAGCCCCGGTTTCGTTAGATTTCGTACATTGTATGTGGTGTAAAGAACAAACCTTTCCATTTTTTTTTTTTCCAAGAGCCATGATGTTATCTTAGTAATTGAAAATAATCTTCTCAAGTTGCTCTCTAACTAGATTTATACAATCCTTTTTCAAATCAGCTGTTATCTGCCCTTACATTTCTCAGTAAATGTTGCTGTCTGCACAGCCCCTGCTAACAAGAAGATCAAGTGTAACTCTTTTCATGATTCGAAATAAAGTGCTTCTATTGTAATTATCCTGGCTCCTGGTTGTGTTGTTACAAGTGGGCTCATTTCTCAGCTGGGTTCATGAGGCTGTTTATTGGGGAATGTAAAGCCTTCTGTTCCAGCAGTGTGTATGTGTGTGTGTATTTTTCACAAACATTTTTAGGATTTTTCTCTCTCAATCATTGTAATTTTTTATGTTTAAAAATGATTTCGTAGATATTTCGGGGTGTGGGACAGGATTAGGGAGAGGTAGGTTTGGGGAAATTTTTTTCCTGCTGTACTCGGGTGACACTCGAGAGGCACCGTGTCCCTTGCTTATGTTTCACTGACCTACTTTGGCCAACTTAGAATAAACTCTGTCTGTTAAGCTGCAGTGGGCGGGTTTTAATAGGTGTTTTAGGATGGCGGTGAGCGGGGTAAACATTAAAAGGAGCTGGTAAGGAATGCCGTGAGAAGCTATGGAGTCTCCTTTGGAATTCTTCAGGAACAGGATAAATTCTCATGCGTTTCGGATACAAATTCTCGACGAGGCTTATAGATCTGCGATAGTACATGTACTTCTATCTCTAGACTGTGTTCACATTTTTATTTTTAAGATGCTGTGCTATCCCTCTTGCATAATTGATCTACAAAAGCCTTTTGCTTATTCTAGGCTAGCAACATTTCCAATAATGTTTTCTTTAAATCAGAATTGCTAATCATTTCCTCAAGGAAGTTATCAATCAAGCCATGGAAAGATAAAAGGACCTTAAGTCCTATTTAAGTTGGAGTATCAGGTCAATTTAAGACTGTCCCGAGGAGGTTCTCAGTCGTGTTTGTTACTGGTATTTGGGAAAATGAATGAGGCCTGAGGGTCGAACTGAGGATGGGGTTGGGGTTGGGGCAGCTGGTTGGTTTTCAGACATCTTTCGAATATAGGCTGCATGACCCCACCTCACGCTGTCAGTTGGAATGGTGAAAGGCCAAATTTTCCCCTTTCGCTACTGTGTAAATCCCTGAAAGATTTTAAGCCAAATTTCCCTTGGGTGCAAAATAAGAGGGTTGGACAAAGTGACTCTCTAAGATTCTCAGCTGCTCTGAAATGACAGATTCTATTAAATCTGAAGACTATTCAGTGCATTCATATACCAACGAGAAAGAAAGCAAGTTTATGAGCTGCAGTTAAACTATATGATCTGTCTTTTTAGGCCATCTATTCCGTCGATCGATTCTCTTAGTAGGGATAATTGGGAATTGATTGAATCATTTGGACACCTTGTTAATTATGTTAACAAAAATATAAATATTCCATAAATATGCCTCTTCCCCGGTTTTATGTAATGTGACACTTTTCCCCCTTAAAATAGCTTCTCCTTTAGGTGGAATAAGTATGGTTTTGTGTTGCACATAGTAAGGGTGAATGTTTTGCCCGATTCCCACAGCGGGCTACCAACGGTGACTTGTGACTGCGAGGTTCCCAGCGAGCACTCCTCCCAGATCATTGCCCCCGTCTGCTGGGAAGGGGTATCCCGACTTACACTGTCGGAGCAGGGGAGCCAGGCTGCGCTTCTGCTTTGCTTTCTACATTGGGTTTTGTTTAATACCGATTCAGGAACAATCATAGGGAGTTAGAGTCAAATTTATCCCATGGTTAACTAAACGGGTAATGAAGTCGATAAGGAAGAAAGTCAGATATGATCGTCAAGAGGAAGCATCCGGTGCGGTTTTCCCAGAGCCCCTCTGTCGTCCCCATTATTGTACACTTTCC
>NW_011888935.1:2373308-2380434 GCF_000151845.1 Pteropus vampyrus | reverse complement strand
TAATGTGACACTTTTCCCCCTTAAAATAGCTTCTCCTTTAGGTGGAATAAGTATGGTTTTGTGTTGCACATAGTAAGGGTGAATGTTTTGCCCGATTCCCACAGCGGGCTACCAACGGTGACTTGTGACTGCGAGGTTCCCAGCGAGCACTCCTCCCAGATCATTGCCCCCGTCTGCTGGGAAGGGGTATCCCGACTTACACTGTCGGAGCAGGGGAGCCAGGCTGCGCTTCTGCTTTGCTTTCTACATTGGGTTTTGTTTAATACCGATTCAGGAACAATCATAGGGAGTTAGAGTCAAATTTATCCCATGGTTAACTAAACGGGTAATGAAGTCGATAAGGAAGAAAGTCAGATATGATCGTCAAGAGGAAGCATCCGGTGCGGTTTTCCCAGAGCCCCTCTGTCGTCCCCATTATTGTACACTTTCCGATAAGGAAGCAACCACAGTATCCTCCTGACAGATTGGAAGTCTTAGAAGGCAGGGACCATGCCGGTCTCGCTCGGAGCTGTAGCTGTAGCATCTAAGACAGCACCTGACACACAGCACACGCTCAGCAATTGTCTGTCAAATGGATGGACGGTGTCTCTGACTGTGGTGCAGCTTGATCATCCTGTGCCTGCGTAGATTCAGACACCATGCAAGAAGTAAATACCCTAAGGGTTACCTGTATCTTCCTCCTGAGCAGACATCACTCTCTATCATTCCAAGGCGATATAAAATGCCATACCTGCGGAAACCATTAGTCCTTATTTTTACAATGCCGATCCGATGATTCCGATATGCAGCTTGGAAGGTGAACCTCCGATGTAGAGAGTTTCGGTTACATTTTACTCTGAAAGGTGGTGGCTTCTCCGTCACCGAAAGTCAAAAAAAAAAATACGGAAACATTTCCTATTCGGCGTTATGGGGACTATTTCAGCATAATATGAGGGGCGGAAGAAGTTAAGTGGAGTTAGTTTAGCATGTTGACATTGCCCGTTTCCCTTGCCGTCACGCCCCTCCCTCGAAATCTGGCTGGACTTTAAACAACAAAAAATATCATATGACTGTTTGTTATTTGTTACTATTTGTATTTATCTGTTACTGCTACTACTAATATACCGATAACAACATTTGTTGAATACTAATCATCCCCTAAGAGCATTATAATAATCTAATTTAAGCCCTATTAGATAGGCACTGTTTTATTCCCATTTACACATAAGGAAATCAGGGCTTGGAAATAAATTCAGTAACTTGCCCCAAACCATTCAGGTAGTTAGTTTTAGATTAAACTTTTTGTTTCGAGATAATTGGATCTTTACGTGCAGTTTTAAGACACAGGGTAGAGAGGGTAGAGAGAGAGATCCCTCGTCCCTTGTACGGAGCTTCTGCAAACGAACACATTTTCCCAGGCTGCAGTGCAGCGTCCGTCACAGGCTGGGGGCCGGCAGTGGCACGGTCACAGAGAGGACGCGAACCTCGCCCCTCCCCGTAGCCGCGACCCCAGCAACCGCACTGTTTTCTAGGTTCTATGATTCTGGCATCTCACGAGTGCTATAGAAACGCAGTATGCGGCTGGCTTTTGGGGCTGGCTTTTCTCGCACAGCGTCATTCCCTGGAGACTCACCCGAGTCGCTGCTCCTACCAATAGTTTGTTCCGATTTGTGGCTGAGGAGCAGTCCAGTGTTTTGATCATTTTTCCGTTAGAGGACGTCTGGGTTGTTTCCAGGTTTTGACTACTGTGAATACGGTTTCTGTGGACGTTCATGTGTAGGCCTCTGTCTGAACACATCCCGGGTTTCTATTTTTCTGGGAGAAGTGCCCGAGAGTGCCATCGGTGGCTAGTTTCCTATTTATTTTTATAGGAAACTGCCCCACTGTTTTCTACAGTGGCCGTACCGCTTTCTGTTTCCACCAGCAACGTGTGAGTGGCCTGGCTTTAACACATCCTCATCAGCACTGGGGTTATCGTTATTTTGAAGCCACCCCGATAGGTGTATAGCGATACCGCATTGTGGTTTTAATTTTGCATTTCCCGAATCCGTTGGTGAAATGTCATGCATCTGTGTTCACGTGGCAGCATGGCTCGGGGCTGGCCGGCCACAGGTCCACTGGTTGACTGATGGTTGGCTGGAGTAATGAGGATGGCAGAGCCACATGGCCTCTAGGCTCCCACCATCCAGCAGGTCCAGCTTGGGGACCGGGCAAGTTCTGGGAGAGTAGGAGCTCACAGGGCCTTTGGAGACCTCATCTCGGAACCGGCACGGCTTCACTTCCCATGCTCTGCTATTCAAGCAAGTCTCAAGGCCAGCCCAGATTCCAGGAGTGGGGGAGCAGACGCTGTGTCCCTCTCGATGAGAGAAGCCGTACGGTCAGGTGTCAAAGGGTTTGGACACAGACAGGGACAGAGACTTGGGGGCCATTTTGCAATCATCATAGCACATCAGGTATCTTGTATCATCCACCCATTTTTTCCATTTATGACACCCATCTTGGAAACAGCGTGCCTTAGTGCAACTGTATTTGACTGGGAGTTGGAACATCAATTGCGTGTGTGTATGTGTGTATTAAGAAATGGGATTAAAGATGCCTAGAGCCCTAATATTATCTATCCAGCTTATTTATGCACATTTACATTCAACCTATGCAGGATTGGCTTTTGCCGAAATCACAGTGGAACAGTTATAATTAGAGAAATACAATAACGTTTCCATCTTTTCTTTGTAGTGCGTCGTTACATAGGCTAGTTTCTACCTATCCAGTTTCAACTCAGCCACTCCTGGGGCAGCCCTTGAATTCCCTCAGCGAATCCTTACTCAATGCCAGGCACTAGGGGTGGGAAAAGAGAAAGGAACAGGAATCCTGCTGAGGACCTCCGGTCCCGTGGGAGGCAGGATGCAGGTGAAAGGGCACGTGGGGTGCTCTGTCTCCTGCCTCACGCTCATCTTTTTCTCTGGACCTCTGACTCCGTCTTTTCTTCTTCTCACCAGGAACGACGTGGCCTCAGCCCGAGTGTGCTGCTTAGAGGTCTGTGCGTAAACGGGGTGTCTCGTGCGGCCCGGCTCAAGGGCGGGGCTCTGGGTACGGCTTCCTAATAGCCGGGCATTTCTCCATTTGCCGGTTAAATCATTTGAATGCTTAACCACGGGCTGGCTGGAGGGAGCGTGGGTCCTCACACCATAATTGTTTTATGGCTTCGGCCGAAGCTTTAAAGCTCTCGGTAACATTTTACTTCTTTTGCTAGAATTGCACCCAAAAGTAACCGACGTGCCTTCCTGCCATTCTGCCTACTTGACAACTTAGAAGACAGTTATGGATAACTTTATAATTTCATTTTTGTTAAAAATGTAACGGAGGAGAAAAGTCTGGGAGAATATATACCAGATGGTTAGAAATGGTAACCTCTGGCTGGTAAGTTTAATGATTTAAAAAAAAAAAAAATTAGGCTTAATTGTATTTCCTAATTTTATACTGTAAAAAATGTATTGCCGTTGTAAAAAAAAAAAAAAAATTAAGTTTACATGAAAGAAATTTAGAGCTCACAGGTAATGATTTAAAACCAGAGAGAGAGCGCGGGCGTGACAGGCTTGAGAGCTTCACAGGTATTCCAGGCCCTGATTAAAGCAGCAACAGAGGCCTCCCGAGTGACTGTTGTGTCAACATAGAGAGATAAGAAGCAGGTGAAGGAATTTTGACTAGATTTCATTCTTTGATGTTAATTCTGTATGCTTTTCCTGGCATCTCTTTTTCTCTCTGCCCTTTATATAGCGTGTCATTCACGCTCAAAGATGATGGTTCTGACAGTGAGGGTCATCTGGAGACGTGGGTGTGGCCAGAAATACTCATATTCAACCCCACATCCTTTCAATTAGGAGCTCGAAGTCTTCCGTGCGGTGTGGAATAGTGTGAGGAATAGTAAGAGTGGTGCCCCTTCTCCAAGTGGCGAGCAGAGAGGGTTCTGTGCAGGGCGGGGAACGTGTGGCCTCTCGCTTTCTGTCGTGGAGAGCCAGGACAGCATACTGCGTTGTGAGCCCAGCATCCTGGTTCCGGGGCTAGGGTCACCGAGAACATAAGCAGACCGAGTTAGACAGGCAGTCAACGTGAATTAGCATGTCAGATTTAGAGTCTGCAACCCAAGACTCGTCATTCAAAATTCAAGCAGGTACATAGGAGAAATGCTCCAAGTTAAGGCCCGGCTCTGGAAAGGAAGGGTTAGATTTCTGTTGGGAAACCCGGTTATCACAGGACGAGGAAAAGAAGCGGAAGCCAAGGCGGAGAGAAGGGTGAGGCAGGGCTGTGACCGATGCCCTGGGCTCCTCTTCTGTGCTGAGCGTTCCACTGTTTCACGTCTCAGAGACTGTTTTAGGAAGAGCCATTCGCATCCCGTGTTAGACTTTCCCCCAGACCCCTTGGCGATGTCTGAAAGACTCACTCGAGCCATCTGAGGCCAAAGACGTATAGACATAAATGCTGAGGCTCTAGCTCCCTTCTCCTCCCTGCCCCAGCCGTCTGTCCACACAGCACACCTTTCCTGTAGGTAGCTGTGACCAGCTCCCTTGGTCTCCTGGGCATCGAGATGTTAATTCTTAATTCCAGTGTCCCTTGGCAAGATTCCAGGATATAATTTCAGTGTATAAAAATCAATGATATTACTGTATACTAGCAGCGAACAATCTGGAATTGAAATAAAAATGCCATTTACAATAGCACAAAGCATGTGAAATACTGAAGGGTAAAAGACGTACGCACTGAGAAACCATAAGATATTGCCAAGAAAAAGACCTAAATAAGTGGCAGGCTGTGACTTGTACACGGTCAGAAGTCTCAGTGCTGTTATGATGTCAGTTCTACCCAAACACATAGATTTGAGGCAGTCCCAGTCAAAATGCCAGCAGGTTTCGAAATTTAGAAAATGAATTCTACAAAGTGACATAGATAAGCAAAGGACCTAGAACAGCCAAAACAACTTTGAAGAAGAAGAACAAAGTCGAAGGACTATTGATTTCCAGATTTATTAAGCTTGGTAAGCAAGAGTATGGTGATGGGCTCAACAGTCAAATAGATTACTGGAAAACAGAGTCAGAAATAGATTTGTACGTATAGATACAACTGATTTGAGACAGAGGTACAAAGGCAAATGAGTGGAGAAAGGATTGTTTCTTCAACAGATGACTCTGGAAAAATTGGGTATCCATAAGTAAAAAAAATGCACCTTATCTTACAGATACATAAGAAAAGAACACAAACTCGATCACAGATATATATGTAAAACCTAAAGCTATACATCTTGTAGAAGAAAACAGGAAAAAAATCTTTATGGAATTGGGTTGTACAAAGATTTCTTAGATAAACTCAAAGCACGATGCATAAAAGAACAAATTGATAAACCGGACTTCATCAAAATTAAAAACTTCTGCTCTTCAAAAGATACTATTAAGCAAATGTAAAAGATAAGCCACAGATTGGGAGAAAATATTTGCACATATATCTGATAATGGACTTGCATTCAGAATATATAAATTACTCTCGAAACTTAATAACAAAAAATGGGCAAATGATTTGAACAGATATTTTTCCCAAAGAAGAAATGTGGGTGGCAAATAAACACATGGAAAGATGCTCAAAATCATTAATCACTAGGGAAACGCACATTAGCATCCTAGAGAGATAACACACTAGACATTAGAATGGCTGTAATTAAAGCAACTAATCAGGTCAGATGTCGACGATGTGGAGGAAACGCCGCTTTCATTCACTGCTGGTGGGAATGTAAAATGGCATAGCTACTTCGGAAAACATTTTTGGCGTTTTTTTAAAAAAACCAGATATACACCTACCACATGGTTCATCCATTCCCACTCCTAGATATTTACCCAAGAGGAAGGAAAGCGTGTGTCTGTACAAAGATTTGCGTATGCACGTTCGCAGCAGTGTGCTTCGTAATCGCCCCAAACTTGAAGCAGCTCACATGCTCAGCAGGTGGAGGACCCAGTGCAGCGGAACCACGACCATGCTGAAGCTACACAGGGACAAAACGCGATGAGCTCTGGATTCAGCAGCTCCGTGGGTGACTCTCAGCGTGACTGCGCCGCGTGAAAGGCGCAAAGGAGAAACGGAAGAACGCACGGCGCGATTCCGTGTATTTAAAACCACGGGAAATGCCAGCGAATCTGTCTGAAGTCACGTCTATCTGAAATCAGATCAGCGGTCGTCTAGAGGTGGGGGAAGGCGAGAGGGAGAGAGAGCCAACTTCATCAGAAACCTTCGGATGTAGTGGATGTGTTCGTTATCTGGATTGTCACGATGCTTTCATGGGTATGGTCCTGTGTTAAAACTTATGACATTGTATACCTTAAAATGCGCGGTGTATTGAATTCGAATCATTCTTCCGTAAAGCTATTAAAAACAGCACAGTGAAGTTCTGTGATGGGCAGGATGGCAGGAGTGGCCCTGGGTGTTTTGGGGCACAGAGAAAGGAGTGGGCCAGGCTTCCCCGCAGGGGGGACCCTGGGTAGACTTTTCGGGGCAGGGGGTCTCCGCTGAGCTGGGAATGGTGAACAAGCATTTGTTGGAACTGCTATGAAGACAAAGCATTCCAGGAGAAAGGCAGTGTCGGCGAGGGCTGAGGGGTACCAAGGAGCATGACGACAAGACGCGGGGGAGAGGGTACTCGTGGAGAGGTTTAGCATCCTGACCGCTGTGGGGTAGACGAAACCAAGGGGCCAGACCTAGAGGCCTTGTTTGTCATTCTGGGGTGTTTGTTAGGATTTTAGCTTACAGGCCCAGGGGGCCCCAGGTGTTAAGTCTAAGCAGTAACAGACCACGTTCATGTTAAGGAAGATTATTCTCAGAATGGATGCTTAACTACGATAATTATGAATATGTAGGATTTCAGTTAAAATAAAAAGAGTATTTCCATTGAGGAAGGTTCCATGTGAACACTTCCTGTGAAAGTATTTTATTTTGAAAGAGTCTGAAAGAAATTTGATCACACGGAAAATCTGGCACCAAATGCCAACCGTGCAGACACAAAGACGCGGACGTACGTGCCTGGAGCCTCACCCGTCTCCCCCGACGCCACCACCTGTCGACGTAGAGGGCGCATCGTCGACCTGGTTCCAAGGCTCTTTGCACAAACCGT
>NW_011888935.1:2364769-2373258 GCF_000151845.1 Pteropus vampyrus | reverse complement strand
AGATGCTCAAAATCATTAATCACTAGGGAAACGCACATTAGCATCCTAGAGAGATAACACACTAGACATTAGAATGGCTGTAATTAAAGCAACTAATCAGGTCAGATGTCGACGATGTGGAGGAAACGCCGCTTTCATTCACTGCTGGTGGGAATGTAAAATGGCATAGCTACTTCGGAAAACATTTTTGGCGTTTTTTTAAAAAAACCAGATATACACCTACCACATGGTTCATCCATTCCCACTCCTAGATATTTACCCAAGAGGAAGGAAAGCGTGTGTCTGTACAAAGATTTGCGTCTGCACGTTCGCAGCAGTGTGCTTCGTAATCGCCCCAAACTTGAAGCAGCTCACATGCTCAGCAGGTGGAGGAGCCAGTGCAGCGGAACCACGACCATGCTGAAGCTACACAGGGACAAAACGCGATGAGCTCTGGATTCAGCAGCTCCGTGGGTGACTCTCAGCGTGACTGCGCCGCGTGAAAGGCGCAAAGGAGAAACGGAAGAACGCACGGCGCGATTCCGTGTATTTAAAACCACGGGAAATGCCAGCGAATCTGTCTGAAGTCACGTCTATCTGAAATCAGATCAGCGGTCGTCTAGAGGTGGGGGAAGGCGAGAGGGAGAGAGAGCCAACTTCATCAGAAACCTTCGGATGTAGTGGATGTGTTCGTTATCTGGATTGTCACGATGCTTTCATGGGTATGGTCCTGTGTTAAAACTTATGACATTGTATACCTTAAAATGCGCGGTGTATTGAATTCGAATCATTCTTCCGTAAAGCTGTTAAAAACAGCACAGTGAAGTTCTGTGATGGGCAGGATGGCAGGAGTGGCCCTGGGTGTTTTGGGGCACAGAGAAAGGAGTGGGCCAGGCTTCCCCGCAGGGGGGACCCTGGGTAGACTTTTCGGGGCAGGGGGTCTCCGCTGAGCTGGGAATGGTGAACAAGCATTTGTTGGAACTGCTATGAAGACAAAGCATTCCAGGAGAAAGGCAGTGTCGGCGAGGGCTGAGGGGTACCAAGGAGCATGACGACAAGACGCGGGGGAGAGGGTACTCGTGGAGAGGTTTAGCATCCTGACCGCTGTGGGGTAGACGAAACCAAGGGGCCAGACCTAGAGGCCTTGTTTGTCATTCTGGGGTGTGTGTTAGGATTTTAGCTTACAGGCCCAGGGGGCCCCAGGTGTTAAGTCTAAGCAGTAACAGACCACGTTCATGTTAAGGAAGATTATTCTCAGAATGGATGCTTAACTACGATAATTATGAATATGTAGGATTTCAGTTAACTAAAAAGAGTATTTCCATTGAGGAAGGTTCCATGTGAACACTTCCTGTGAAAGTATTTTATTTTGAAAGAGTCTGAAAGAAATTTGATCACACGGAAAATCTGGCACCAAATGCCAACCGTGCAGACACAAAGACGCGGACGTACGTGCCTGGAGCCTCACCCGTCTCCCCCGACGCCACCACCTGTCGACGTAGAGGGCGCATCGTCGACCTGGTTCCAAGGCTCTTTGCACAAACCGTCCAAGGGCAGCGATCTTGCCCTAATCTGCGCCGTTGAAGTGTTTGCTGGGGAGCCGACAACCAAGCTCAGCAGCCTGGGCATTTGGAGGGCGTCCCTGTGTGGTCCAGCTCCGGTGGGCCAGGCACTAAAGACCACGCCTAGCTCTCCCTGGGACGCTTCGAAAGCCAGCGCTGCCGGGGCAGCTGATAATCCCTCCGCTGGACGGTCACACTTGACACCATCAGGCATGCCAGAAATAAAACCAGCGTGAGTGGGCGGCAAGGCCGAGAGCCCACTGATCACATCTGCTTCGATTCCTCTGTAGATATTCCCACTTCCCTGACCGTCTTTGGTCCCTAAACCCAGAGGATGCCAGGTTTGTTTACCTGCTGGGAAAACCTTCTTGGGTTTTCTTCCTCCTGGGAATGGACCTTCAGTCATATGTGTTGGAAAACTAAGTCTCCAAGGGATACCTCTGTGTACATCTGGGGAAAACCTAAATATTTTCGCCTCCGACTCATCAAGTAGTTTAGTCATCTTCTAATTGTTATGTTAAAAATCAGATCCGGCATTTGCATCTTTGTTGAGTACTGAGGATGGTGATGCACATTAATTTCATAGTATATTAGAATTATTGGGGTATGTATTATTTGATTTTAATAGTCATTATTTTATATGCCAGGACGGTTAATATTATATTCAGCAAAGAACCCTGGATTCTTTAAGCTCATAAGTAAAAAACAGTGAAGGGAAATGATGGTGAGAATAATTTCATTCGCTTCCTAATTTTTGTGTGATGACTAATTGTTATTAATTACTCAGCTACCTTGCAAGACAGGGAGATGTGAATGTTAATTATTATTATTATTATTATTATTATTATTACCGTCATTACTGTTACCCTTAGTTCAGAAAATAACATCAGGCACATTCTCAGAGATCAGTGGTTTGCGCTGGTTTTAAATGAAGTCAGACCCTACCAATTGCCAGGCGAGGAGCAGGGCCCCTCCCCTGCGGGGATCTGGTGTCTCTGCTCCCTGCCCTTGTCACCGAGCCAGCTTTTCCATGGTTCCTTTCTCTAGGGCGAGGCCACCGAGGCCACCGAGGCCCCTATCTGCTCCTGTTTAAAGATACAAAAGCAAAGGTATGTTTTCCTCTGTATGGAACAGGTCTGTTGTCAAAAAAGAAGCATTTCAAGCTTTAGGAAATTTTCGCTGGGGAGGCTTTCACTTGGTCACAAGCCACAGTGAGTGGGGTCTTTCTGATCCCTCCTAGGACGTCACGGTAGCCCGGTTTGCTCCCTCCCTGCCATGCTCTTATTAACATCGAAATCTATTCATGTAAAGAGTTTCATTTATATAGGACTGACTCCAGTTCGTTTATAATAAATCTTAACTAAAAGTCACAGGAGAGAAGGAAGAAAGATTTCTGTGTAACTTGATGAGGAACCATTATTATGATTGGTGATGCTGACGATGATGATGATGCTGACGATGATGATGCTGACGATGATGATGCTGATGATGGTGATGATGCTGACGATGATAATGTTGGTGATAGCTGATAAATTTACTTTGTGCTGGGCATTGTTTAATGTGCTTCACATATGGTTACTCGTTTGACCCTTATAACCGTCCTATGAGGTAGCTACTGTTGTTTTCCCTATTTTACAGATTTAGAAACTGAATCTCCGAGAAATTAAGGAACTCGCTTGGTGTTCTGTGACCTGTAAGGGGTGGAAGAGAGTTCAAACCCAGGCAGTCTGGTGTAGAGTCTGTGTTCCGAAGGAACGTACTATGTTGCGTCTTAATCACATAATCTTTTGAGGAAATCATCTTAAAGGCTCAGTGTATGGTATGATTTAAATGGCATTAGTAATTAAAATAAAGCAGTGCTATGGCTACAATTTATTTGGGTACTTACAATGCCAGGTACTGTACTAAGTACTTTGCATGCATTATTTAGTGTTTTGCATGTATTATTTAATCCTCGTAATAATGCTTTGAGGCAGGTATATTCACTCACATTTTGTGGATGAGAAAAATGAGGCTTAGAGAGGTTTACTGGCTTGCTCAAGGCCAGACAGTAAATTTGAGATAGGGTTCAAAGCCAAGTTCTTGACTCAAATGCTTGTGCTTTTAACCCTAAGCTAAAGGGTAATAAAAATGACTCAAATTGGACAGTTACATGCATAGGCAGCTCTACTCTGAAGTCATGCCATTCATTTTGAACTTTTTAGTTAATATAAACACTTATACACTCAGAATTGTTGTAGATTCTCAGATGATTTTATCTTCACATTTAAAATTGTTTTAAGTGATGGGACTGGTGCCTGGATAATGCTTGGAATTATTGGGCAATATGGTGTAGAGCAGGGGTCCCCAGCCCCCTGGGCTGCGGACCAGTACCGGTTTCTGGCCTGTTAGGAACCGGACCACACAATAAGAGGTGAGTGGCAGGCAAGGGAAGCGTCATCTGTGTGTGCAGCCGCTCCCCAGCGCCAGCATCACCGCCTCAGCTCCACCTCAGCTCCTCAGGCATTAGATTCTCAAAGGAACACCTGTCCCTGGTGCCACAAAGTTTGGGGACCGCTGGTCTAGAGCAGGGGTTCCTGACCTTTTCAGTGTCATGCACATCTTTGATTGCCCTCCGTCTCGAGTAAAGTATGTGAATGCATACGATAAAATATACAGAACGGCAAGGAACCAATTATATTCAAGGAGTCATCAGATTGTTAAAGCACACCTGTTTTGTGGTGATCAGGTGCGTCTTTCTTAGCACATTGTATTAGGTCCAGCATCGGATATAATGACCACTGTAATTTCAGACTGGTTATGAGATGATGTTTTGAACAGTCGACATTTACAGGGAGAATTAAAGATACCTATGATTTCTGTTGGTGACAAAATTGCACAAGTACTGCTGATGTTACCATGATTTGTCGTCTAAATTCATAATCGAAGCGATGATTTCAGTTGGCCGTTGGTGAAAAGATAGATCTGGCTTTTTTCCCATCTGCATTTACCTCCACGAATCCCATCCAGGGGCCCCTTAGGCATCCCTGGGCCCGGACTCACAAACTCGTGTAGATGATGTTGATGAACCTTATGCTCCTCGGGTAAGGGGGCCAGTGCGATGCGCTGTTCTCATCTGGGTCCTCAAAACTTTGTGCGGCGACATTGCCAAACCATCTGGGATCCCCTGTACTGCCACCACATGGAGGGTGGCCCCGGAAGGTTCTCCCTGGGCCTGGGGAAGGCTTAGAGAAACTGTCTTGTCTCGTGACCGTGTCGTGTGAGTTGGTTATTGTCCTGCTCGTGACGGGTGAAGACACAGGCCCTCGCTATCTTAGACCTTATAGTTCTACGGAGAGGTGGCAAAAACAGACGTACACTTCAAGGTCGAGGACGAGATGACACGTGGCCAGGAAACTGGCCCCTGGGGACCGCGACAGTCATGGGAGCAGTAAATGGGAGACTTCGAGGTGAAAAGGAAGTCACCCGACTCTGCGGCGCGGTGGGCTCCCCCACCCTCCCGCCCCTTCTCGTGCACAATAGTGGCAGTGCCACCCGCTCCCTGCGGGTCACAGTGCTGTGTGCCACTGCACCGCGCCGGTCCCCGTGTTCACTCAGAAATACGTATCGTCTGCCGTGTCCCAGGCACTGCATTGTCATCCGTCTGTCACTTTGACGTTATTATACCCGTTTCTTCAGACGAGGAAGCAGAAGCATGCAGGGGCTTGACGTGCTTGCGAGCGGTGCAGCCAGTCCTCTTGCTTTTACCTCGGAGGCAGCCCCTGCTGCAGTGGGCGGAGGGCTCAGTAACCGAGCAGTTGAGCTGCCCGATTCCTGGGGACATCTGAGACCTGGTGACACCGACTAACAGGACATACAGGAACGGCGGTTTTCACTTGAAATTTGCTGAACCTCGTTACGGGCAGACAAACTGCATTTTGAAGTTCAGGTTGCTGTTTGGGAGCAAGAAAGCAGAATTCAGGTTAATGGGTTTGGAGCCAGACTACTTTGTGCTTGACCGGCCTTCGGTAACTCGGCGGAACCTTCCGAGTCTGCTCATAAATTCCGTTTACTCTCCTCCCGTTTTTCTTTTGTGCTCTTTCGGTCACCACGAGCCATTCATTCCCAGCCTCGCTTTTTCATGGTTTCGCACCTCCTCTCTCTTGCGTCTCAGAAGTTCCCCGTCACTTTCCGTCCGAACGCGCCCGGCGAACAGCGATCCCCCTTGGACCCTGCGAGGTCCTTCTGCTGCCTGTGTGTTCCGATGGTTTTGCGTTCCTGCTACTGCTCAGCTCAGGGTGGCGGCTTCCCGTATGCCCGGCTTAGGGCTTGGCGCACCCTCTTATTTTGATCCTTAGTTACACGGCCCCGCCCGATCCCCAGCCACCCTTCGCCCTTCAAAGCTCCTCTTCGATTTTACTCCTCATCGACTCCTAAGATAAACTTCTAAAAAATTTGCCCCCACGTACCAGTGTTTTTTAAAATGTTTAATTCAATTTTTACTCTTTAAAAAGTTTTCCAGTGATAACATATAGCACAAGGTTATACAAAATTCAGACATCACTGAAACGCATTAAGGCAGAAATTGAAAATACTCAGTCCCATAATTTTCCCTGTATTCAGCGTCCATTAGTCCAAACACTTTCTTTCCTGTGTACAGACCAACATATATTAATATAACTATTTCCATGTAAATATGATTATATCATGCATATATTTCTGCAACTTGCCTATTAAGAATTTTACTTGGTCATGTTGCATAGACATATTTTCATGTCACTACAAATAGATATACCTAAATTTTTAAGGTCATTTTATGTCTATGTGAGAATTTATTTAATCTGTCTTTTCCGTGGGTATTTATTTGAGTTTCCCATTTTTTTAGCCATCACGGCGTTGCAGCGAATATTCACATGCACTCTGATTGCCTATGAAAAATAGTGTGTGCATACATATGTGTATTTTCAGTAAGATTAAACGGAATTTTCAAAGAACACTTACGTTCATCATCTACTACGCTCATCTGGTGGTCTCGAGATCTCTATATTCCCTTCCACACTTGAGCCTTTTATATACATGATCTGAATCATAGTGTATTTATCATTTAAATCTTGCTTTTGTCATTTGACATTCTTTCATAAGCACCTGCACATGTCGATGAATTTTCTCGTTGGTACTCATGGAAATGTCAGTTTCTATTGTATTGATTTTCCGGTTGATGTTTTTGTCTTTCTACACTCTTCTGCTTTCTGTTACCTGTCTCACGATACATCACCGGTTCAACTTTTCTGTTGCAGTTACTTCTCTTCTTACAGACCCTCCGGTAAGCAGCTCTTTCTCCCTCCACTTTTTGTGAAGCCTTCTGACCAATGCTGTGACATCTCGCCACCTCTTCCTTGGGGGCTGAAGGCCCGGCACACTCTCGCTGCTTAAAGAATACAAGATCGTCATCTGTGAGCGACCGAGTGCCTTCCCAGTCCCCTCCCTCCACATTGCCTTGCCTCTACGAACACTGCCTTCTTGGGGGAAAAAAAAAAAAGTATACCCTGTTAGTAGTCCATAAATGCTAAGATGTATTGTACATGTAATTTGTATTCATGGCCATTTGTGCATTATTCAGGCAGTTCAGCACCAAGGAGAGGGACTATTTGCTTTAGCTTGGGTTCAAGGTCACTGGAGGATTTACTGCATTCAGGCTTCTGTAGTGCTGTTGGCAAGATGTAATTTTTCCATAACAGATGAAGAGCCAACCCCTGTACAAACACACTTTAATAATGGCTAGAGCGCTGGCAGAGCTGCACACGGAGGAAATATTAAAGTTCGTACTCTCGTAGCTTAGACTTAATTGAAGCAAATAGTCCTCATATTTACATTTGGGTTGTTTGTTTTAATATCAGTTTCTGGAGTGACTCATCACATGTTTTTCATTCCTCTACACATAACGACTTAACAGCCTATTCCAGGATTCGTTTGGTCTTTGTCTTGTCTCCAGGCCTGGGGACAGATTTACGTTTCCCTTTGTGTGTCTTAGAAATCCTTGATGTGCTGTCTGGCCTCCTTCGCTCTGGATATCTGCATGCCGGGGGCACCGGCTTCCTCATGAGTCACTGATTCAGTGAAAAAAAAAAAATGACTCCAGGGGCTTGTTAGGGTCTCGAATGGAGCTTTTTTTTTTTTTTGCCTGGTTAGGTAACAGGTTCTCAGAACTTGTTCAGGGCTGCCCAGACCCGCCTCAGAGAAGCCTCACGGCCTCATGCTCTCACTGGACAGGAAATGTCGCCCTCCCTTGTGCCCTGTGAACTCTAGGTTTTCACTGAAATGGAAATCTTGTCTAAGGTAGAAAGGAGTGGAAAGCTGCTAAATCCAGAAGAAAATCACACTTCTTTTGCAGAAAGAGAGTTTTCAGTGTCTGCTTCCTCCCTGGGCTGCAGCCCTTATCCTGCCTCACCTGCCTCTCCGGAGGCCAGCGGAGGAAGATTAAGTCTCTGCAGGGGACACTCGAGCCACAGTGCTTTTTTTCGCAAAGCACCGGTATGAGATGTTTGAGTTGTGTCTTGACCATCTTCTCAAGGGGCTTTAATGGAACTTGAAGATTTGTATCTGAGAACCCCCTGGTCTGTACCTATTAGAAAGTCTACTACAAAAGCTACTTGAAAGAGTTTCCGAGTTAACAGGAAATGAGGCTCTCTTGTCTTCCAGGGAAAATGCGGAGGAGTATGATTTGAGGGGTGCCAAAAAATCCCATCTAGCCTGTAACATCTTCTCCATTGACCTGTGATGAGATCTGCAGTTCTCACAATTAATTATTTGGAGTTAGTCATCGTGTCTCTAAAAAGTACTAATGACAGTCCAAATAAATTCCCAATGAGGGATCATCTCAGCAGCTTTCTGACTGGTCCATCTGCTTCCATCTCTACCCCTTCCATCTGTTTTTAAAACGGCAGGCTGGGTGATCACGTATGTCACTCT
>NW_011888935.1:2353738-2363754 GCF_000151845.1 Pteropus vampyrus | reverse complement strand
GTTTTTAAAACGGCAGGCTGGGTGATCACGTATGTCACTCTCCCTCAAACCAAAGTTAGAGTCTGTCTGACCTGAAAACCAAAAATATTAGAGTCAGCTTCAAGTCCTCTCTTTCTCTTACATCCACATCCAGTCTCTAAGCAGATCCGATCAGCCCCAGAATTTGAAACATATCCAGAATTTGACCACTTCTCATCTTTGCCACCGTCACCCTCGGGATCGAGCCACCATCGTCTGTTCTCGCATTTACGATAGGTCATCTCCTAGCTGTTCTCTCTGCTCCCACCCTTGTGCATTTCGCCGGTTCTCAAAACAGCAGCTGGACAATTTCTGTTACAATGTGATTAGTTTCACAAGGGTGCCAAGATAATTCAATGGAGAAGGGATAGTCTTTTAAACACATTGTGCTAGGACGACTGGATTTCTCCATGCAAAAGAATACAGTGAGACAGATCCCATCCTCTCCCAACATGTGCAAAATTTAATTCAGAACGGTTTAAAGACCTCAATGTAAGTGCTACAACTATAAAACCCTCAGAAAAAGACACAGATGCAAATTTCATGATCGCGGAATAGGCAATAGTTTCTAAAATATGGCACCGGGAGCACAGGTGACAAAAGAAAAAAATAGATAAATTAGACGTCATCGAAATTAAAATCTAGTATTTCAAAGCACACCATAAAAAAAGTGAAAAGACAACCAACAAAATGATAGAAGATATTTGCACATCATATATCCGATAAGGGACTTGTACGTAGGATACATAAAGCATTCCTATGACTTAAAGGCATACCGTGATTAAAATGAGCAAAGAATATGAATAAACATTTCTCCAAAGAAGGTATACCAACACTCAATAAGCAAACAAAAGGATGCTCACTATTAGCCTTCGGTGACATGCAAATCAAAACCACTATGAGATGCCACTTCACCCCAATTTAGACGGCTGTGATAAAAAGACATAATTACAAGTGTCGACGCTACTGAGAGGCTGGAACCCTCATACACCGCTGGTGGAATGTAAAAGATTCAGCCACTGTGGAAAGTAGTTTGGCAGTTACTCAAAGGGTTAAACATAGGGTTACTGTATAACCCAGCAATTTTACTCCTTGGCTTTTACCAAAGAGAATTGAATGGCTTGTCTGCTTAGAAACTAGTACACAAATGTTTATAAAGCATTATTCAAAAACAGCTAACATGTGGAAACAGCCCAAATGTCCATCAGCCGATGAAAGGATAGACAAAAGATAGTTATCCATACAATGGAATGTTATTCGGCAGTAAGAAGAAATGAAGTACTGATACTGATACAAGAATGAACCTTGAAAACATTATTCTAAGTGACAAGAGACCACATACTGCATGAGGCCATTTGTATGGAACATCCAGACCAGGTGGATCTGTGGAGACAGGAAGTGTGTGGGTGGTCAGCTAGGGCTGGGCTTTGTGGGGCAGGGCGTGACTACTGAGGGATGGGGTTTCTTTTTGGGGTAATGAAAATGTCCTAAAGTCGATTGTGGTGATGATGATGGTTTCGCAACTCTGTGAATGTGCTAAAAACATTGTACACTTTAAATGGATTAATCGTATGGTTTGTCAATTATATCTCAATCCAGATGTTTCAAAAAAATAATACACTAAGCGATATTACTCCTTCGCTCAAAACCCTTTAATAGCTGCCGTTCTCATTCAGAGTAAAAGCCAGGTCTTTGCGACGCGCCTGCCTTGGTCGGTTCCCGACTCAAGTGCTCCCTGCACTTTGCCTCATTTATCCCACACGAGGCACCCTGGCCTCATTTCTGTTTCTCGGAAATGATAGATTTCTCGCCCGCCGCGTCTGCTTGGCCGCTCTTCCTTTGCGTCCGTCCACGTGACCGTGTTGCTGTCCTCAGGTCTTGACCCAGCTCTCGCCCTGTCTGGCCATCATCCCGTTTAAAGTGCAGGCGAACTTCCCCGGATCTCTTACGTCACGTTTCTTTAGCGCTCGTAGAACCATCTCGCGGAATCTACGCGTGCACGTATGTACGTACGTACGTATGTATTAAGTAATCAATTTCTTTAAGTATCGCATGCGTTTCTCGTGAAGGCGAGAAGTTTGATCTGGTGTTTTTCACCAATATGTCCCCAGCACCTAGAAGAATGCCGGCAGGTAGCAGTAGTGCTCGGTGGACATTTGTTAAATGATGAGTCCCTATGAGTTTGTTAGTGAACAATTCGTATCAATCCGATTAGCGAGTTGGAACTCCGGAAACAGTAGGAAACAGGAGAAATGTGAAATAGGATAGATTTTTTTTTTTTTTTAATGGGCCTTTGCCGATCGGTCAAAGTTTGGGATGATGGACTCTGCCCGTAAAGGGACAGCCCCACTAAGCCATAAATTCGGAGATCAAGGGTCTTGGGTGCTATTTGAGGAAAACGTTCGGAGAACAAATGGGATGGAAGGCCCCCTGGGGGGGACGAGGGCCCGGCTAACGGCAGCGTCTCCTCCTTCGCAGCTTTACCGAGAGTCAGTGTCGGCTCTTCTTAGAAATCGAGTTACTGATTAGCAAAACGCGAATGAGCAGATGCGATGGTTTCAGAGTTTTCGAGGCAAAAAAAAAAAAAAAAAATCCACATTTGCTTGTTTTTGTCAGGTATCATGAAAAGGAAGCGAACAAATGTGATCCTTGAAGGATCAGTTGTCTCCGTGTATGCCTGTTGGACATTAACTCACTTTATCATTTTTTTTAAACAGATCTATTGACATGCAGTTAAAGGATAATTGGCTGGAAGGTACTTCTCTTTGAAAAGTAGTGAATGAAAACATTGTTTCTACTTAAATGTGGATGAGAAATGGGTCACATAGAGTGGGTTAATATTTACTAATCTTTTTAACTGATAATTTAAGAACTAGTGCCATTGTAATTCGACATAGCATGAGAGAAAGGCAGTTAACCATAAA
The DNA here is from genome assembly GCF_000151845.1 of Pteropus vampyrus. Lineage (NCBI taxonomy): Eukaryota > Metazoa > Chordata > Mammalia > Chiroptera > Pteropodidae > Pteropus > Pteropus vampyrus. The sequence continues at coordinate 2,360,812 of NW_011888935.1, read as the reverse complement.
ATGGATGTTTTTGGAGCAAGATATATTTTTTTTAAATTTAATGTCACAGAACTTTTTCTTAAATTGTTTGACTATATGTTTGAATATATAGTTATATATTGTTCAAAAGCCGATCGAAGACTTCCATTTAAAATACTATTGGCTTAATTTATAAAATTATTTTCCTCTTGTTTCTATCATATACCCTGTGCTCTACGGCCTTGGGTAAAAGGGCTTTTGAAAGTATTCCCACTGTAAAATAAAGAATATGGCATTCCCAATGCTTTCTAATATTTGGAAATCACCATCTTAATGATATCATTTCCCTACATATCCTTGTTTAAAATACACAAGATTTTCAAAGAAACTACTTATGGTGACAAATTTAGGATTAAATTAAAGAATCCTTTCGAAGGAAGATGATTTAAAATCGTAGCCCCAGTTCACCTATGAGAGAGGGCGCAGGTGAGGCTGACACCTGGCGTGGCCTGTCGAGCAGAGTAAGAATTGGGCCTCACGTTATTAGGTGTGTTTGCTGTGTAAGGGCCCATCGTGTGTTCAGTGTGATTGCAAATTAGCCTTGTACGAATTTTAAATAATAAAAGTCAAGGTATATTCATGATACTCACAAATTACGGCTCGCTTGATGACATTTACATTTGCGGATACCAGACTTTTAATCAGATGGTCTTTTCCGGAAGGTCAAGCCTGGTCTCCTTTCTTGTCGAATACGTTATCCTGCTTTTCACTCAGGGTATGTAAATATGTTAAATATGTTTTCTGGGTCAGGGGTCTCCAACCCCTGGTCTGCGAACTGGTATCGATCTGTGTGGCCCGTTAGGACCGGGCCGCACAGCGGGAGGTGAGTGGTGGGCAAGCGAGCGGAGCTTCCTCTGTATCTGCAGCCGCTCCCAGCGCCAGCATCACCGCCTCAGCTCCGCCTCAGACCCTCAGGCGTTAGATGCTCATAGGAGCCCCCGTCCCTGGTGCCACAAAGGTTGAGGACCACTGTGTGAACTGGGCAGATGTGGGGTGTCCTCGGCCAGTGAGCTCGCTTCTGGGGGGAAGGCTGGCTTAGCGAGGGCCTGAACCAAACGGAAGGAGCATCCACGCTCCGGAACGGTGACACTCACAGGAGAGCGGAACCTGTTGACTCCCGGGCGTTCATTGCTGCCGCTGAGCCACGCAGGCTCCTGGCGGCCGACCCACACTCGCTCGAGGAGACCTGGACCAGCCGCTAGCCCCGCGCCCAGGCTGTCTGGTATTTACTATGACTTCGCCAGGCTACGCGGCCACTCTGCCACCACTCAGGACCAATCAGGCCGCAAGTGGCGGATCGTCTCACTGTGGTCTGGGACGGCGAAAACCTACAGGACGGTGGTACGTGGCGATAACAAACTTACACTAGTTTTCCCGCCTCGACCCATGGTTCCGGGGGCGTCTTTCAGACGTTGCACTTGATTCTGTTACATACAGCGTTACCTCGATATTGGATAGAACGGGACGCAATGGGGAAAACAGTCGCTGTTCAATACTGAGAAAAACCCCAAGTCTCAGGCTGCCTTCCACAGGGCAGCGCGGGATTGGACTGACCTGCTTCAGGACCGACCGTATCTTCAGGCTCACGCGATTCATCCCAGTTTAAGTTCCCCATTTTTTTAAGGTTCCCTGGAGTGGGATTGCGGAGGAGAGACGAGGGAGGGGTTTGGCTAAGACAGGGCGACAAGCCAGCGTTTCATCTCTGCTCCGCCTCGAATGTCAAGTCTTTGCGGCTTTCGCGTCTTCCACAAGGGCTCAGCACCCACCTTGCGTTATAGCCTTGAGGCCGGCCCTGCCCTCACCCAGACGGTCTCCTTGACTTCTATTGTTAATCCAGTTCATGATATCCGGGTGAGAATGAGTCTTTCCCTAGGACTAGTGGGCTGTGCTGTAGATGAGAGACAAAATACTGAGAACTAACTTAAGCGTGATAAAATAATTCACCAGACAACATAAGCCACTTCACAGTCTGTCCCCAGCTGTTAGCACAGGGTCTTAACCTTGTGGTGGTTTTGCCAGAAATCTTGTTCACCTGCTGAGTTCTGTATAATCCGAGTATGGTCACGTGGCCACGGAATGCTTGCTTGCCATTCCCAGGGCCAAATTAAAGGCACGTCAGCAATGTTTCTAGAAGTTCGAAGAAATATTTTTATCCAGTGAGTCGTTCAGTGTTGTATAATTCTGACGTTAGAAAAAAATTGTTATTTTTTCAGCACTGCTGAAACATAACCTACTGACTAGCTTTTTCAGAGGGATTGAACAAATGACCATGCTTCATCAGCTGAAACATTTTGATAATTTTCTTGCCATAATTTTGGAAAATAAAAAAACATTTATAACAAAGCTCTTTCGGTTTTCTGGCCTACTTTAATAATTAAAAGATCAGTAAATGCACTGTAGCAAAAGTTTCTACAAAGTATAAATGCGTATGATTGAATCAATAAGGTACATTAAATGATGTTCTCTGCAAGCGAGCCGACTGAGAGAGTGCAAAGTGGGTTTAAAAATCAATAACGTGAGGGAAATGGAAAGAGGGATTCCTGAAAATGGGTTTTGATCATCAGTCTCTGTTGCTCACTTTACCTTCTATAATGTTGCATTTTTATGGGAAGTCTGAGGAGGCGGGGCTTCTCCCCGTGGTTGTGCTGTGGTCAGTACTAAATGGAAGGCCTATGTTCTTTTAAGCCTTGACCTTGAACGACCGACCGGTGTGATGAGATATGTGGGTAGTAACTGTCCATCCACCTTGGAGGTTTTGAATTGTTTTTCCCCCACGGTCTTTCATCTTTCACATTTTGCTCTAAATTTTCCTTTTCCTTTTTTACTTTCTGTTTCCATAAGGACTCGTATTATTTAAAATGACTACTGATAAATTTTATCGTTTGCTTCAGTTTGGAAAATACTGTAATGTGTTCTATTGATTACATTAGGGCTTCGTTGTATATAAGCAGAGAGGCATTTTTTCTGTCTGCTGCAATTGTGGTCTTTACAGGCCCACTTACTAGACTGTTAACCTTAAATGTCCTACTTTCTGATACATTTGAACGTTGAGTATTTCGATTAGTATTTTAGAGCATAAAGAATACACTGTCTATTTTTTTTTTAAAAAACTAATTTTCCACTTTAAAATGGCAGGCCTTTTTTTTTTTCCTGACACAAAATTGGCTTTAGCTGAGAGACATCCAAGAGTGTCTTACATACGGATCCTGTCGCACACGCCCACCCGTCTTTGGAGAGGGAGACGCAGACAGAGAGGCAGGTTGGTAGAAACCCCGCTGAGGTTTTGCAGTGGCGTCTTAAAGATGTCTCTCGAGCATGATTTTTCTTACCTATGAAGTTATGGTACGAGATCTCTAAAAATAGAACCAGCCCAACGATCAGTTCTCCAATTCTGCGTCTTCCAGGGCTCTGTCCTCTGTCCTCGCGACGGGACCCCATACATCTTTGTTCCACACGGGAACCTCCCTGACATCACACATTATTATGGCCTCGCCAGCAGGATGCTCGGTGGTCCCGGGCGCTAGTGCTCCACGCCGCGTTGTCAGCAAAGGGTGGAGAGTCGTCGATGGCTGTGCTCATCCCTGCAGGTGTTCGAACGTCAAGTTCCTAATGGATCTTGAGCTCTGGGCGTTTTGAAAAGCAAACGGCAGGGGTCAGACGTCAATTCCTGGGTTCGCGTCGCTGACTTCTCCCGGGCGAGTCCCTTAGCGAGGCCCGGCACGGTGACTCTAGCAGTTTCTAAAGATACTTCAAGGTTCCAAGGGGGCGGAGCTGCAGTAATGGTTTTTCACTTCTGTTTTGCTTAGAGATAAGAATTTCTGATTTGAGGGGATCTTATGCATTGCGAAAGGTTACAGAGGAGAGTGTTCCGTGGCCTCTGCTTAGCCTAGCGTCAGGACTGGTTTTCGTGAAGTCTCCGTGTGTGGTAAAAGGATGTGAGAGATTACCCTTCTGGGAGTGCCTTGAGCTGCTGCAACAAAGTACCCACAACGGGCTAGCCTCAAACAACACATGCTTATTGTCTCATGGTTCTAGAGGCCAGGACTGTGAAATTAAGCTGTGAGCTGGCCACGCTCCCTCAGACCGACCTGCGGGAGAGATTCTTTCCTCGCCCCTTTTCAGCTTCTGGTGCTTTGCTGGTGATCCTTGGTCCCTAATGGCTTGTGTCATCCGTCTTGGTTGTCACACGGCGTCTGCCTGTATGTCTGTGTCTGTATCTGTTCTCTCCTCCTGATGAAGTCACATTGGCTGAGGGCTCACCCTCATGACCTCATCTTAACTCGATTACTACTTGAAAGACCCGATTTCCAAATAAAAAGTCAGGTTCACAGACAGGTACTGGACGTCAGGACGTCAGCATGCCATTTTGGGGGACACAGGTCAACACAGAATAATCCTGGAGCTTTTCGCCATGTCTGAGATGCAGAGTCTCTGGGCGAGGGGATGGACTTGAAGATCGGCAGTCTGAACAGCTGAATTTGGAAAAAAAAAGTCTCTGGTTCAGGGAAAGATGACACAGCTTTTTAAAGGGCGGTACTTCCGGCACATTGAAAATCTGGTCTCTGTTTCTCTTTGGAACATTCAGACAAAGTCAAGGATAAATCACCACACTGGATGTGGCTTACTCCAATGCCTTTTGATGCTTCTGATGTGTTTGTAAAGCCCAAGATTCATTTGTGCATAGAGGTTATTAGCTTTCAGGTTTTTTTCCAGGTTTTTTTTTTTTTTGTGTGTGTGTGTGTGTGTGTGTGTGTGTGTGTGGAAAATAACGGAGCCGATGGTGTTTTTCAGCAACACAGTTGCTGGACCTTCCACATGGCATGTGCTGTCGGGCCTTTGCTACAGAACATATTTTACTTACCATTTGTCGTATTTTGGTGGTGTTGTCATCGTTCCCGTACGTGGAGGTGTAAGACTATTTTGGGTGTATGAAATAGGTACACGTTTGCTTCCCATCCCCCACAGCACTTTAATCCGTGTGCGTGTGCAGGATGGGATCTGGTCGTCCAGGTAAGAAGCTGCGCCTTGGGGAGAGCTTTGCTTTCGCCAGGTCTGCAGGGAGGCTCATCCAGGAAGGGGCTCGTTAATAGTGATGGGCGTCTCGCAACTGGCCAGCCCGTTAGATTGGGCTGCCGTTTACCCCGTGTCTGTGCCCCTGTGCGATGAGATGTGATCCGTGTGGGTGATGTGAGCTGTCACTGTGCACTGCAGCCCGGCCCCTGACCTGTCCGCATCCAGAGCAGTCCGATGGATGGGTGGGGACTTGCTTTGTCGTCCCTCCCTGAGGTAGCATGCGAGGCCAGAGACAGTCGAGTGACTGCTGAGGGCCGGCTCCATCCCTCGAACGTTTTGAATCTACCAACTTAACTCTCGTGGGAACTCTCAGTCATGGAAATCTTGGGGCAAGATTTCAAGTGAATGCACCTCAGGGCTCTCTCAACTGATGGCTCACTGTCTTTTTTTGAAGGGGCATTCTTCCTGGTGTTGGTTCTTCATGGCTCAGCGCTTGGAAGCTAATTGACTTAAAATTTTTTCATAAATGGCAGGGGGCTGATTGGGCATTGATTCTTATTTGTTACGTATGTTTCGATGACTTTGTAGGAAATGAGACTGATTTTATGAGAATGTAAGTACGGTTGACCCTTGAATAACACTTGGCTTAGGGGCACTGACCCTCTCTCTACCTGCACAGTCGAAAATCTGCTTATAACTTTTGACTGCCCCACAATATAACCTCCGATAGCCTACGGCTGACCAGAAGCCTTGCCGATAACGTTAATAGTTGATTAACATATTTTGTATATTATAGAGAGAAAATGTTATTATGAAAATGGAAAGGAAGAGAAAATACATTTACAGTATTGTATGTATTTATTGGAAAAAAAAATCTATGTATAAGCGGACCCGCACAGTTGAAACCTGTGTAGTTCAAAGGTCAGCTGCGTGGTCTAGAGGCTTAAATTATTATGTCAGTTTCAAATGGTCTTCGGTAATAAGCCTTTGGGGTGCATATTTATGAACAAACAGTGTGGGATGTAGGTTTAATGTGTTTTCTGTCATTGGATGCTTAGTCACAAGGAGAGGAGGAAGACAAGAAACTGAGAAAATTATTGAGTCATAAACCAGGCATGGTCCCTGGAGTTTATCTTGTCTGTGCCGTGTCTCCAGGCAGGTCTGCCATTGGCTGTGTGAGGCCATGTGAGCATCGACCCTGCAGAGACACTGTTTTTAATGATTAGCCGAGTAAGTGCAGGAGCAAGGGGTAGCAGGCTGGGCTTGGTGACATTGTAAACCTCTTAAATTATACTCACGTTGAAGTGAATTCTGATGCTATTAATATTGATCTTAATTTTCTTTCCCTTTTCCTATTCTGCTTTGGATGCGATGTTAATTAACTCTCACCTGTGAAACTTGTGTGACTCATACTGCTCGTTTGATGTAGATTACCAGCCCATGGGGCAGACTCCGTTTTTTGCAGCGTGAAGGACTCCAGTGGCAGAAATGTTTATTATTACGATGTATTGTAATAATCACGATGTCCTGCTAAAATATCGGACTGACTGCATTTACGCAGAAGTGATAGCTTTAGCCGTGCTCAACTGGAAAATATTTTATTTTGCTCTAAGCAGGTTAGACAGTGATTTCATAAGGACTCAGCTACACGCTAATCCGAAGCGTAGTTCGAATGCATTTTTGAATTATATTGGTTATTCTGAGCCAAAAACAGTTACATATTCAATGTAAAGTATGTTTTAATCATTTCCGATCTCCTCTCACTCCAGAATGGCAAAGTGGGTATTTTTTTTTTTTTCCAAATTATTCTCAAAGAAAGAAAAATAGCACTGGACCAAGCTTAAAGAGGTTTGGCTGAGGATGGGAGTTTTGATTGAATACAGGTGGCGATACTATTCTGCTTAGAAACATCTTCAACAGGAACTTTTTAAAAATTGTAAACTCTGCCATTTACTGAAGAAAGCTCCATCTATGGAAAAGGAAGGAAAACTGAGGGACACATCCGAATAATTCAATCCAAAAAATACTCTACGTGAAACATCT
>NW_011888935.1:2344713-2353443 GCF_000151845.1 Pteropus vampyrus | reverse complement strand
TTTTTCCAAATTATTCTCAAAGAAAGAAAAATAGCACTGGACCAAGCTTAAAGAGGTTTGGCTGAGGATGGGAGTTTTGATTGAATACAGGTGGCTATACTATTCTGCTTAGAAACATCTTCAACAGGAACTTCTTAAAAATTGTAAACTCTGTCATTTACTGTAGAAAGCTCCATCTATGGAAAAGGAAGGAAAACTGAGGGACACATCCGAATAATTCAATCCAAAAAATACTCTACGTGAAACATCTCAACAGAGAAAACCTCATTAATTAAGACTGACTTGGAAAGGCCAGCCAAATTAGTGAAGTTTAAATTAGAGTAATCTCTAGTGTTTGGCACATTGGTGTTACCTAGAACTTGGCAGGGGTTCTGGGTAGCGGGGAGGAGCTCAGAGAGAGAGTGGGCCGGCTTCGTGGGTCTGTGCTTGTCATACTTGGTTACTTGTTTTATTCATCTGCTGGATGAATAAAGTAACCTATTATGGGCACCTATTATGTAATTGGCCCTGTGCCAGGACCTGGACACTACACAGACGAGTGTTAGACATGGCTTTCTGCCCTCGAGCATGAGACGCACCGTAAAGAGAGACTTAGGAAGCTACATAAAAGACCAGTGGCAGGTTACAGGGGATCATAGAAGTACTGAGAATGGAGAGCTAGCCTGGCCCAGGAGCCAGAGGAAGCTGCCTGGAGGAGGTGACGCCTGAGCCAAATCCTCGCAGAATGGAAGCGAGGGTGAGGGGACAGCAGGAGCAAAAGCCCTGAGGTCAGAATGGACACGGGCATAACGGGAAGCACACGCAGTTCCTGGACCGCACAGGGTGAGGGCGGCGATGTGAGGCGAGGCCGTGGACCGAGGGCAGCTTGGAACTCACGCTGAGGAGTCTGGGCTTTGTCCTGTCGGTAATGCGGTGCTCCCTGAAGGTTTGTAAGCAAGGACGTGATGGAGTCAGTTCTGTGTTTTCACGAAGGTCTCTGGGGGATGGTTCCTTGAACAGAGGATGGATTCGAGGGTGGAACAAGGCCAGAGGCATGCAGACCAGTCGGGAGACTTTTTGAGTTATCCAGTCAGAAAAGGAGAGGCATTAGAATCTCGTCGGTGGAAGCAGCCGACCTTGGAAATTAACTGGATGTGGCTTCCGAGGGCAGTGGCGGGACATAGAATGACTCTCAGATTCCTTGTTTGGATATCTAGTGGATGGCCGGTGCTAACGATTAAAATTGAGAACGAAAGTAGAGGATCAGGCTCAAGGGTGAAGATGAGGACATGCCCGATTCGGTACGCCGCGGGATGCACACGGTACCTCTGGTCCGACGTGTGGCCTGGCGGTGCCACCGGCCACCTTCGGTCCATGCTTTCCTTCTCTCTGCTGCTTCACTGAGAGGGATTTAAGGTGGCCCGCTACAGGCAGGGATCTGGGAGTCGTTAATATGTGGGTGGTAGATGACACTGTGAGTGTGAAAGAGACCCCCCCACACACACACAGCATGGGTCGAGGGGACCCCCAGAGAGAGAGTGGGGTAAGGACCCCACACACAGGGTCAAGGGGATGCTCAGGGAGTGGGAAGGGTCCCCATGCAGAAACAAGGGGCAGGGGCTCCCAGAGCAGGAGTGGAGGGTCCCCTGGAGAGCGGGTGGCCATACGAGAAGGGTCCCCCGTGTGGAAGAGGCCCCCTCTCTGGTTTATAGAGCTCACTTTTTTTCCCGTCACTAGACGAAAGGTTTGTGCCCATCTCCCACCTGATAGCCATCACTATTTTCAGGCTGCTATTTTGAATTTGGTTTCTTTTACCGTTGCCTTTCATGGATTAACATTTAAAGTTGGATTCCACTTGGATCGAAACCCTGGCTTCTGCGGGCTGACAGGGAGGGACAACAGAGATCACACGTTTACCTAAGCCTGCCCTTACTGAGAATATTTTTATGTGCCAATTTATCTCTCAAGATAGAAACAACATGAAAAAAATGTTACAAAAATATTTTTAAATAGATGAAAAACACGAGTTTTTGGTGTGTTACCAAGATGTTTGAGAACCACATTTTGTCTATCATATATGAATTAAGTGTTTCCAGGGCATCATGATCATGTTTATATTAGACATGTGCCTTCTTCATAAATAATGCAAGGAAAAATGTTTTCCTATGCCTAGCCGAATTAGCCCAAATACCAAATTTGCAGAGTATGACTTAAGAGGTTTTACTAAAATTAAATGAAAGAGTAGTGTTTTAATCTAAGTTAAATAGATTTTGATTTTCTACCTATTTTGATTTTCTACCTCATTTTAGCATGTATAATTCTATTCAGAGTGTATAGTGAGTAAATACAAATTTAGGGAATGGTAAGTATTCTGGAATATCAGATTTCCTATTCCGCATTCTGCCACTTCGTCACTGAGAGATGTCTGGCAAATAACTCCTTTGGACCTCACTCTCTTCGTGTGTAAAACGGAAGGCTCGGACCAGGTGGCTCTTGTGGTTATTATGATTATCATCCTTGATCGAGTGCACAAAGCTGAGCAGGGGGCTCGGGTTGCGTTGGAAGGCACCTGTATGTCAAGGAGGTCATGAGGGGCTCAACTGGCCGGAAAGAAGGGGCAGACACATCCCTCCACCTTCTTTCCCCAGTTGCTCAGGTTCCTGGTGATGGTCCACGCACCTCCATCTGCCATTTAAAATCATTTAGACAAAACAGTTTACAGAGATGCACGATCACGTTGTTTTTTCCTCAACTTGGGTTTTATAGGACGTTGATTCGTGGCATGCAGCCAAAGGAGTCAGGGCTTAGATAAGTGCTGGGAGACACTGTTTACCAGCCCCTCTAATTAGAAATTCCCAGCTCGTGACATTTCCAGGAAGTTCTCCTGTAAGCAAATACGTAATTTTCTTTTAAACCTGGCGGTTCTCAAATGAATTTATTAGATTCCAGTTTTACCCACAATCTCAGTACGCTTTATGGGAAATGATGTATTTTTCTAAGCGATCCAGATGTGAACCAAAGGGCTGGGACCCTAAATGCCAGAGAGGCTCCGTGGCCTTTCATATTAGCCTAATCCACATGTTTTTATCGTAGAAAATTGTCTTAGGGGAAGATCTTGTTTTCAATTTAGAACGATTTCTCATCGTGGATGGGTGATATTAGTATTTATACGAGATGCGCTAATATTATTTCGGGTCTGTGACCAACCTTAACATTTGATTTCTTTAAAATGAGAGAACCAAGAAGCAAATCCCTAAAAATAATAGTAATCATTTTAGCAAAGTCTGAAGGAAGACTCTTCATAGCCGATACTGCGGTTTCATGCGTTGACTTAACCACAAGGGCGGAGTGGAGTGGGGGGCGTAGAGGGGCCACCCGGGGCGGCCCTTTGGGGGTGTCCGCCGTCAGATCTGCGCAGACCACCCCCCACTCCCGCTCCCGCCCGGCCTCGCCCCCTCCCCTCTTCCTCCTCCGCAGCCTCGCAGGGACTTGGGCACCATCTTTTGCAACCCTGCTGTCCTGGTACCAAACCCCCCGACCTCGAGGAGCCCCACATCTGAAGCAAACCTTCCAGGGCAACCCGGCAACGACAGCCTGGCGACGTGGTCCGCCAGCCAGGTAGCAAAGCGCACGGGTTGAGCTCACGTTCCTCTGCGTCCACACGGTCCGCAGCGCTGAGGGGTAGCACGAGCCCCAGGATCCCCGCCCAGCAGGGCCGCGGCCGGGTCCCAGGGGATGGCGATGGTCTGCTGTTGCTGGGTCTACGGGAAAGTGTCGCTCCTTATCCCTGTCTAGTTTAACACGGGCGACGAGGAATCAGCCACAGTCATCATACAAAAGGATGCAGCTTGACCCCACTGAAATGCTTCGGGGGACATCTGCCATTGCTCTGGGGTCTGAGGTGGCGAGAGGTGTGCCGGGAAAGGGCAGGGATGCGGCGCTGGTGCCCGTGCCCGGGGAAAACGTGGAGACCTTCAGGGTGCTCCTAGCTGCAAACTTGGCCTTGAGGCCAGAGTTCAGATCCTTCTGCCTGCAGGAAACGTCTTTCCCCAGTCTCTTCAGGGCTGAGTTCTGATCAAAGGAGAAGTCCCACCCCCTCATCAAGCCACTGCTTTCCCTTGTCTTTAATATTTTAAAACGTGGGTCTTCTGTTGAGTGATTCAGTATTTCCCAGTCACTCAGATTTTTAAACTCATGCATATGATAGAACGGTCAGTGAATAATTAAAGTTGAAACATGAAAAATTGCAGCTCAGAAGTCAGAGTTTAAAACCGTAAGGTTTTCTTTGTCCGTTACTGCGTGCTTTTCTGTGGGTTTACGTGTTTTAAATTGCATGACTATACTTTGTTTCATGCCTTTGTTTTGTAAATAGATGGTTCGCTTTGGAAAGTTATATCGTCATCGTGTGCTCCTTGGACGGTATCTGGCTACCAAAAAAGTTAGGAGCATCAAGACTTATCTTTAAGTGGCTTACAGGCTGGTCAGAAACAGAAAGTAGCTGTAGAAATAATGGCAGAGAGCGGCAGTCACTTCTCAGGCAGATATTTCTTACTTGTGGAAGATAAATTTGACTCAGAAGATGAAAGACTCGCTTGCTCTTTGTCAAAGCCTTGTGCCCAGTTCCTGCGCTGGTCTCAGGGGGAGCAGTGCGACTTCGGCTGATACTGCGTTAGCTCTTTTGGAGCCCTCTGGGCACCTCACAGAGAATGACAACGTAGAGAGAATGATAACATCCCAGGACCGCATCCTTCAGATGGACGGTGATTATAAAGCCCAGTTAGCCGTGTCCTGATTCCTTAACATTCAAGCACTCAGCCCCCTTCCCTGGCTCAGAGTGATTGGCTGATGGTAGCTTCATCGGTGGAAAACGAGACCCTATGTAGCTTCCTCATAACTGAAGAATAGAATGCTTCCATCACTCCTTCTGAATACCAGTTGGAAAAAATCTCAGCTTATCCTTTCCCGACAAAGTCAAATACTTTGGAATTACGACTTAATAATCAAGGAAGTGAGGACCATACATCCCATGTAATAAGGTTTGAATTCTCGACATGCAAGAGAATGTTAGCGTTGTCATGTCAGATACCAGAGTATCCAGTGGTGACAATCGTGGTCTCTCCTTCCTCTTCTCTCAGTGGGTCTGTGTTCTCACGGTGAGGATAATTGAGTCAGATAATTTTTCTTTTGTAGGTTCCTTATAGATGCCGCATTCATAGCAAGATGGAGCAGGGTAAGCAGTGTCAAGGTGTACTTCTTGCATAGGTTTAAATAGCAGGTGTGTGTGTGTGTGTGTGTGTGTGTGTGTGTGTGTGAGAGAGAGAGAGAGAGAGAGAGAGAGAGAGGGAAAGGCAGGGGATGGGAGGATAGAGAAAGGGATGCGGAGAGAGAGAGAAAGGTCTCCTTTTGAGGAAAGAAGGACGAATTAGATAAATGTGCATTAGAAACCTTCAGAATCTTTATGTTCCTTTTAGTTTAGTTGAATTTCCTCCAAAACCTATTACCAGGGTTACGATACAAAGACAAACTCGACTGGCTTTTGTTTAATCTTCACATGCACATTTGGTGTTTTTTAAGTGTCTACCATTGTGCCAGTCAGGAGTGGTACACAAGTGAATAAAATTGTTCTTGTGCGCAGGTTCTGGAAAAACGCTTGTTTCATCGATGTGACGTAATTTTCTTTTAAACCCGGCGGTTCTCAAATGAATTTATTAGATTCCTGTTTTACCCACAATCTCAGTACGCTTTACGGGAAATGATGTATTTTTCTAAGCGATCCAGATGTGAACCAAAGGGCTGGGACCCTAAATGCCAGAGAGGCTCCGTGGCCTTTCATATTAGCCTAATCCACATGTTTTTATCGTAGAAAATTGTCTTAGGGGAAGATCTCGTTTTCAATTTAGAACGATTTCTCGTCGTGGATGGGTGATATTAGTATTTATACGAGATGCGCTAATATTATTTCGGGTCTGTGACCAACCTTAACGTTTGATTTCTTTAAAATGAGAGAACCAAGAAGCAAATCCCTAAAAATAATAGTAATCATTTTAGCAAAGTCTGAAGGAAGACTCTTCATAGCGGATACTGCGGTTTCATGCGTTGACTTAACCACAAGGGCGGAGTGGAGTGGGGGGCGTAGAGGGGCCACCCGGGGCGGCCCTTCGGGGGTGTCCGCCGTCAGATCTGCGCAGACCACCCCCCACTCCCGCTCCCGCCCGGCCTCGCCCCCTCCCCTCTTCCTCCGCCGCAGCCTCGCAGGGACTTGGGCACCGTCTTCTGCACCCCTGCTGTCCTGGTACCGACCCCCCGACCTCGAGGAGCCCCACATCTGAAGCAAACCTTCCAGGGCAACCCGGCAACGACAGCCTGGCGACGTGGTCCGCCAGCCAGGTAGCAAAGCGCACGGGTTGAGCTCACGTTCCTCTGCGTCCACACGGTCCGCAGCGCTGAGGGGTAGCACGAGCCCCAGGATCCCCGCCCAGCAGGGCCGCGGCCGGGTCCCAGGGGATGGCGATGGTCTGCTGTTGCTGGGTCTACGGGAAAGTGTCGCTCCTTATCCCTGTCTAGTTTAACACGGGCGACGAGGAATCAGCCACAGTCATCATACAAAAGGATGCAGCTTGACCCCACTGAAATGCTTCGGGGGACATCTGCCATTGCTCTGGGGTCTGAGGTGGCGAGAGGTGTGCCGGGAAAGGGCAGGGATGCGGCGCTGGTGCCCGTGCCCGGGGAAAACGTGGAGACCTTCAGGGTGCTCCTAGCTGCAAACTTGGCCTTGAGGCCAGAGTTCAGATCCTTCTGCCTGCAGGAAACGTCTTTCCCCAGTCTCTTCAGGGCTGAGTTCTGATCAAAGGAGAAGTCCCACCCCCTCATCAAGCCACTGCTTTCCCTTGTCTTTAATATTTTAAAACGTGGGTCTTCTGTTGAGTGATTCAGTATTTCCCAGTCACTCAGATTTTTAAACTCATGCATATGATAGAACGGTCAGTGAATAATTAAAGTTGAAACATGAAAAATTGCAGCTCAGAAGTCAGAGTTTAAAACCGTAAGGTTTTCTTTGTCCGTTACTGCGTGCTTTTCTGTGGGTTTACGTGTTTTAAATTGCATGACTATACTTTGTTTCATGCCTTTGTTTTGTAAATAGATGGTTCGCTTTGGAAAGTTATATCGTCATCGTGTGCTCCTTGGACGGTATCTGGCTACCAAAAAAGTTAGGAGCATCAAGACTTATCTTTAAGTGGCTTACAGGCTGGTCAGAAACAGAAAGTAGCTGTAGAAATAATGGCAGAGAGCGGCAGTCACTTCTCAGGCAGATATTTCTTACTTGTGGAAGATAAATTTGACTCAGAAGATGAAAGACTCGCTTGCTCTTTGTCAAAGCCTTGTGCCCAGTTCCTGCGCTGGTCTCAGGGGGAGCAGTGCGACTTCGGCTGATACTGCGTTAGCTCTTTTGGAGCCCTCTGGGCACCTCACAGAGAATGACAACGTAGAGAGAATGATAACATCCCAGGACCGCATCCTTCAGATGGACGGTGATTATAAAGCCCAGTTAGCCGTGTCCTGATTCCTTAACATTCAAGCACTCAGCCCCCTTCCCTGGCTCAGAGTGATTGGCTGATGGTAGCTTCATCGGTGGAAAACGAGACCCTATGTAGCTTCCTCATAACTGAAGAATAGAATGCTTCCATCACTCCTTCTGAATACCAGTTGGAAAAAATCTCAGCTTATCCTTTCCCGACAAAGTCAAATACTTTGGAATTACGACTTAATAATCAAGGAAGTGAGGACCATACATCCCATGTAATAAGGTTTGAATTCTCGACATGCAAGAGAATGTTAGCGTTGTCATGTCAGATACCAGAGTATCCAGTGGTGACAATCGTGGTCTCTCCTTCCTCTTCTCTCAGTGGGTCTGTGTTCTCACGGTGAGGATAATTGAGTCAGATAATTTTTCTTTTGTAGGTTCCTTATAGATGCCGCATTCATAGCAAGATGGAGCAGGGTAAGCAGTGTCAAGGTGTACTTCTTGCATAGGTTTAAGTAGCAGGTGTGTGTGTGTGTGTGTGTGTGTGTGTGTGTGTGAGAGAGAGAGAGAGAGAGAGAGAGAGAGAGAGAGGGAAAGGCAGGGGATGGGAGGATAGAGAAAGGGATGCGGAGAGAGAGAGAAAGGTCTCCTTTTGAGGAAGGAAGGACGAATTAGATAAATGTGCATTAGAAACCTTCAGAATCTTTATGTTCCTTTTAGTTTAGTTGAATTTCCTCCAAAACCTATTACCAGGGTTACGATACAAAGACAAACTCGACTGGCTTTTGTTTAATCTTCACATGCACATTTGGTGTTTTTTAAGTGTCTACCATTGTGCCAGTCAGGAGTGGTACACAAGTGAATAAAATTGTTCTTGTGCGCAGGTTCTGGAAAATAGCTTGTTTCATCGATGTGGTGCCAGGGAGCGAGGGAGGCACAGGTGCTGTGAGAATCCCCTGTCCTGGCCTTTTTGCCCATGGGTGCGAGGTACGGATGAAACAGATGTCAAAGGAGGGGCAGAAGAAGAAACCAGGTGGCAGACGTGCAAGGGGCAGAGCGCACGGAGGGCCGAGCAGGCCCGTTCGAACCCCGCGCCCCCAAGTCCTGGGGAGGGTGGGCGTGCCGTTCCCAGCTGTGCGGAGCGTGGGTTACCTTCCGTGCCTGAGAAGCCCTGTGTGCGTTTGATTCATTTAATTGGCAGGAACCGGTGGGGGAGGCAAAGCAGGCCC
>NW_011888935.1:2328907-2342753 GCF_000151845.1 Pteropus vampyrus | reverse complement strand
GAGGCTCACAAAAGCTCATTAACTTCCACTTGGTTGTATAGCTAATAAGTTGCCACAGTGATTTGAACCCAGGACCTTTTGCTGAGTTTTCCTCTGCACCCCTTTTCAAATGCGGCCCCCAGAACTGAGCTTCACACCCCAGGGGCTGTCATCCGGCACAGAGTAGAGAGCGGGGTCATCGTTTTCTAGTCTGGGGCGTGGGGACCCTTTGCTCTTCATTATGCCCACCATGTTCCATACCTAACAAGCGTCTGCTACATGTCGGATGAACACAGAGTAGCGGCCGAGGCCCTGCACTCGAGGGCCACGAGTGTGGCAGAGTCCCCGCCCTATGGGAATCTGTGTCTCCGCGGCAGGGCTGGCTGCAGAGTCCAGTGCACTTGAGAATGTGAGGTGCCTTGTTCCAGAGCAGGAGAAAAAGGGGCCAATCAAGGTGTAAAAGCTCTTTTCCTTTCTTCCGTAGGCTCTCAACTTATGGCGTTTCTTTTGCTTGCTGTGTAATGTCCTTCTGAGTAAAGGATAATCGAAAATTTAAATTTCCAGCGTGAACTTTACCACTCAACCTCTTGATGGTGCAGTGTGCGTTTTAAATGTAAATAGAAGGGCTCTGCACTCGCGTGCAGAATCGCTGACCTCGCACGATTCCCGCGCACCCCATTCTCACCAGAGCGGTGGGGAAAGCGCACAAAACTACCTCGCTCGTGTTCGCTCCGCTTCTCGATTCTCGATATGTGCACATTCTCCCCGGTGCGCTCTGCTTTTGGCCGGCTGACAAGGAAGGAAGAACTGAATGGAAAACAAGCGATG
Organism: Pteropus vampyrus; assembly: GCF_000151845.1. Classification (NCBI taxonomy): domain Eukaryota; kingdom Metazoa; phylum Chordata; class Mammalia; order Chiroptera; family Pteropodidae; genus Pteropus; species Pteropus vampyrus. Next base: position 2,341,946 of record NW_011888935.1, on the reverse strand, counting down.
AGTTCCCCGCGCTTTCCCTTCCTTCGCGTCGCTGTTCCGGCGCGGATGGTCGGCTGACATTCGGACACCGGTGCCTACTCTCTGTACGCAAATCAAATTCCAGAAAGCGCAGCCTTCCGGAGCTGGCAGCGCCTCTGCTGACTCATCGCTCAGTCATAAATGCCAGACACTGCCCCGCGTGCCTGCTCTGCGTCCTGCCGAACCCCCCACGTGTTGCGAGTGCCCTGGAATCCTGTCCCCCGAGGGCATCGGGAAAGCTACATGCAACGAGGCGGAGAGGGGCCGTGGGCATCCGCGCTGCGTGTGCGTCTCTGCTCCTGCCCGGTTCCATTGTTTAATCAGACTTCGCCGACAAAACACCAGTTCAAAGACAGGATCGTTAAGAATTTCAAGGTGTCGGTGGAAGGGAATTAAACCCAGACTGAGCCCTTCCGGGAGCAGGGCTCTGTGCGACTCCACAGGTCGCACCCCCCTGTCTGCTGGAGAAGCACAAGGCCGGTAGCAGCTGAGCGGTGACCGATGGAGACAGCTCCGTGGCACCTGGCGAGACTGCGCAAAGTTTCGAGGAGAAGATGGCTGAGTAGGCATTGAGGGCAGGAGTGGATAAAGGGAGGCGCTGACTGTAGTTTACGATACGGTATTGCATGTTTGAAAGTCGCTAGGAGAGTAGATCTTAAACGTTTCCGTCACGAGAAAATTGTGCCCGTGTGGGGACAGGCGTGAACTGCCCTTGAGATCGTTTTGCAGTATACACGTGATCGAATCACCCTGTCGTACACCTGAGACCAGTGCATTTGTCCCTCGAACAATGTGGGTTTGAACTGTGCGAGTCTACTTAATGTGTGTGTGTTTTTTTTCCCAATAAATATGTTGGAAAATTTTCTGGAGGTTTCTTTACTGCAGTGAAGCAATCGTATTGATTACACGAGGCTACCGTAAAGCAATCATATTGCTGCTGCTTCGTTATCAATGGTATCAAATCCTCATACCTGTAAATAATTATGAATTTCTTCGTCACACTATATTTTCTTTTTTGATGTCTAGTGTTAGTAATACGGATAACATCTCTCGTGTTTTTTTTTTTAATCATATAAGATGATATCGATGTAGGTACTGACAGATGACTTATCTTGTAAACAGCTGATGTAAACTTATAGTATCGATATTTTAAGGTACTGTAAATGGAATTTCTCTTCCTTATGATTTTCTTAATAACATTTTATTTCCTCCAGCTTACTTTGTTGTAAAAGTGCAGTATGTAATACATGTAACATACAAAATGTGCATTACTCGACTGTATGTGATTGGTAAGGCTTACGGTCAACAGTAGGCCATGAGTGGATAAGTTTGGGGGGCGTCAAAGTTATGTGGGGATTTTTGATTGTGCGGGGTGGGGGGGGTTCAGTGCCTCTAATTCCCCCTTTGTTCTAAGGTCAAGTGTGTAAGGCTATGGTCAAGTATATCTCAGTGTTAAGAGGCATTGGGAGGATTCCTACGAGGAAAACTGTGGGCGGAGGTGTGGAGGGTCGGAGGTTCAGACTCGTTGGGTTTAGGGGCGGCTGAGGTCTGGGGCATCCTGAGCAAAGGGAACCTGGAGGTTTTATAGAACGTTTACTCTGAGTGGCTAGAGAATAATGGAATAAGAACCTGGCTTCTTTATTCTCGTTTATATCACATAGGATATATAAATCTTTAAACATAGTCCTGAGAGAAACATCAGATTTATATATGTGATTTTTCAATAATAATATAAGTAATTTATATAAACTTTAGACAATTTCCCCCCAAATGAAACCCTATTAATTCTCTGTTTTGCTTTTAGAATGATTATAGTTAGAGATGTAAATCTTGAATTTTTTTCAAATATATCTGCTCGAAGAAAGGATTAGGTGAACATGCCGTAAGTTCTTTTCTTTATATGTGAAAATTCCAGCAAATTTAAATATGTTCCACTTATTGCGTCTCTGAGATAGTATGTGAGTTCTGGTACCTCCCCAGCAGCCTGACACAGGAAGTCAGAATTGGGCAAGAAACCTACTCATTTGGCCAGGCCGGCGGTCGGGAGGTGGTGTGGTCCATTAGGTCCATGGCCGAAGGGCGGGGGAAGCCCTTTTCAGATTCTGACGTGTCTCTCGGAGTTCTGGCTGCTGCTCCGTCTCATGTTCCCAGGCTGTCCATCCTTCGTAAGCTGTTTCTGGGCCCTTGGCTGGTTGCTGCTTTGGATTCCTTATGTCGAAGTGAGGGCTTAAATCAGGTGTCTCATGTGTGACTACCTGGGCTTTCGGTGTATTTCTGGTTTCCCCTCCTTTGACCTGTCATCTCCTCCTTATCTCACTGTGTTATGACCACTGGTTTAGGAGGATTCAGGGGAGTCTGAATGGTCAGGCCCTGCATGGAGCAGCTCCAGCCACTGGCAGAGAGGCAGGCTAGAGCCAGACAAAGTCATAGACACCGAAGCCCACATAGACCAACACCCCGCACACAGGAGCGCTTATGCCTGTGTGTGCGTGTGTATGTGAATGAGCGTGTGCTTCCATGTGCACCTGTGTGTAGCTGTGGAGCACCACGACTCAGCGGGACGTGGAAGTCCCCGGCTATCGCCTCTGGTTTCTAACAAGCAGCGTAGGAGTCGGGAATCCTGGTGAAAGCCGGTACCTGGCGGGGTGACCCCTGCAGACCTCCAGTGGGAACATAAATGCCAATCACCTCACATCTAGATTAGTTTGAAATTAGACCCTGAGGCTCCAGGAAGAGGTGGGGAAGGTAGTGGCAGGAAAGAGAAAACAGTGTCTAACTAATTTTTTCCTATGCGTGAAATATTTATCCTTTAATTCATTGTAGCCATTATAGCTGATCTTACAGTTTTAAAGTTTCTCCATAGAGGTCTTGCACATTCTGAAGTTAATTTTTATTTATATATATATATATATATATAAATTAATTTATATATATATAGTGGATGTTATTTTGAGTTATTACTTTTATAGAATGGTGTCATGGATTTTTAGAAGCTGATCTCGAATGTAACTACCTTGCTTCAATTTCTTACTATTTTCCTATTTTTAATCTATTTAAGTATTGATTCTGTTAATTCTTATTTATTGATTTTATTTTTTTATGTTGATGGTCAGATTTTCTATTTATCTATTGAGTGTATTAATTTTCTTATGTTGATAATTACACTTTCTGCTAATCAGTTTTTTCTCTCCTCCTTTGTGCCTGATTTATTTTTCTGGTCGTGTAGTGTTGACCCAAAGTAGTGATGGCAGGTAGCGTTGTGTGTCTAGCAGTGCTTGCTGTAGATTTTGCTGCATAATCTTTATCTTGTTAAGAAGTTACCCTCATTTTTAGTAGTCAGAATTTTTAACATGAACCATTGTTACACTTTTTCAAAAGTTATTTCTGTGTTTATTGAACTAATTCTGTGATTTTATCATTTAATCTATTAATGGGACGGATTACTTTAATAGAGTTTCTGATGTCAAATTATGTTTGAATTACCAGGATATTTATTTTCCGAGGATATGATATGTCTGGATATCAGGATAAACTCTGTGATCGTGACTCCTCCCCTTCTTCTCCATTATTGTTACAGTACTCTGTTACATTTGGTTGTCTAATGTTGCTTTAGGATATTTGCATCTGTGTTGATCTGTGGAATTTTCTTACCTTGTCTTGATCAGTTTTTATAACTATGGCATCAATGTTCTCATCTTGTATGTTGGGCAGTTTTTCCTCGTTTCCTTTCTGTGTATTTTAACAACTTATATAAAGTAAAATGAGCCGAGCCTGATCTTTTTTTTGCTGTCGAAGAGATTTTTTGAAATTATCATTATTCTATTTTCTGTTTTTATGCTTATTTAATTCAAGGTTTCTCCTTTATCTCAATTTTGACATTTAATATTTTCAGGAATGTTTGACAACTAGTTATTTTCTCATTTAGATTTTCTGTTTGTAGATATTTCTGCGTTTTTATCCATCACCTATTTAATTGAGGTTTACTTGACATCTAACATTGTATCGGTTTCAGGTGTACGGCGTAACGATTCAGTATTTGTATGTGTAGTGAAGTGATCACCACAGTAGATCTAGTTAACATCCATCACCATACACAGCTGCACCATTTCTTGTGATGAGAACTTTTAAGATCTACTCTCTCAGCAACTTTCAGATATGCGGTACCGTAGTATTAATCAGAGTAACCACGCGACGCGACGCGACGCGACGCGTTAAGTCCCTGTGACTTAGTTACTTTATAACTGGACGTTTGTCCCTTTGGCCTCTCTCACCCGTTTTGCCCACCTCCCACCCCTGTTCTTTTTGTTGTTGTTGTTGATCTGCGTCGTCTCCTGATTTCGAATCTGATTCAGATTCGCCTGAAGTATGTTTAACTTGGAATCTTTTCAAACATTCCAGCTTTTGGTTTGGTTAATTTTCTTCTTTTGCGCTTTCTCCTTCTTCTCTCTCCTGCCACCTCCTCTTCCTCCTCCTCCTCCCGTCCCCTTTATAAATGCTCTTTATATTGTTTTGTGGCCCCATCGTTCCTATTTCTTTTTCGCGTTCTCGGTTTTTGTTTCCATATCCTCGTGTTGAATGTTTAACTTGTTTATTCTTCGTATTTCTTGTTTATTTAAAAACATATTTAAAACGATAATTTTCCTTAAGATTTTCTCTGTGATGGTTGTTTAATAGCATGTTATTTATTTTCCAGACATAGATTTTTTGTTTCTTTTGAACTTCCCCTTTGTCGTCAGTTTATGATTTTATTACATGTTATGGTCATAGAACATTTCCTGTATGATATTGACCTTATGAAATTTATTATTTCTTGTGGTCTAGTACAAAATCAAATTTGGGGACTATTCAAATGCACAGTTTCCTATTTTCAATTAGAATCTCATCTAAATCTGTTAGTTTCAGTTTATTCATTGCGTTATTCTCTTCTATTATTTTGTTACCTTCCCGTCTGCTTGATCCAACAGTTTCTGAAAGGGTGTGTATGTTAATATCACAACTGTGATTTTAGATTTATTCAGTCTCTTCATATTTTTTTCAACTACTATCTTGTATATTCTGAGGAAAAGCTGTTAGGTATATTTATGTACATAATGGATTTATATTCTAAACCTACTGTTCCTTTTACTAATACGTAATTTCTTTGTTCCTTGTAATTTTTCATAGAATTCTATTTTTTTTGTCAAATATTAAGGTAGCTATGCTAGCTTTTTTGGGGATTCATTTATATGTCTCTCTCTTTATACATTTGTGTACGTATATGTAATATATACCCGCCCTTTTGTTTTTATAATTTTATATCCCTTTTTAAAGAGTGTGAGTTTTACAGACAAGCTATTGCTTGCTTTTTAAAGTCGTCTGGGGAATATTTGTCTTTCTGGTGGGGAGGGTATAATGGACATATATAAATTGCACTGATATTAACTGCCAGGTGGATATACTTATGTAACAATCACATCAAAGCACAGAAATGTCCATCCCAGAATGCATCTTCATGCCTTCTTCACACCCTTCGCTGAAGCGCAGGTACCATCACTTTTCTGGTGTTGTATCTTAGTCTGACCTGTTGTAGACTTTCACAGAAATGAAATTATATGTTATGTACTCTTATTTCTGGCTTATTTTGCACAGTGTGATATTTTTGAGGTTTCTCCAAATGTAGCAGTTCATTTCTTTTATTGCTGTCCAATATTTTGTTGCATAGATATACCGTACTTTGTCTATGAACCTATTGGTGGAATTTTTAGTTGTTTTGATCAGTTGTTTATTATAAATACAGCTGCTGTAAACATCTGTGTACAATGCCTACATCGGGGGAGGAGGGATGGGAGTATGTAAATACCTAGGAATAAAACCGTTGAGTCACGGGTAGGTGTATAAGAAACTGCCAAATGGTTTTCTAAAGTAGTCATACTATTTTGTGTTCCCATCAGTGAAGTCTGCCAAATTCTAGTTGCTCCACATTCTCAGGCTTTTTTGGTTACCATTCCCGATAAGTAGGTCTTGTTGTGGTTTTAATTTGCATTTCGTAGACAATTAATGATGTCTAATTGAATGTATTTTCATGTGCTAATTGACCATTTGCATCTTTTTGTGTGAAAGTTCTCTTTAATTTGTTTGTCTATTTTTTATTGTGTTGTCTATTTCTTTATTATTGAGTTATAGAATTTTAAACTATGTGTTGGGTATAAAGTCTTTTGTCAAGTATATCTATTTTCAATATTTTCTTCCTGACTGTGGCTTACTTTTTTATTTTTTAAATGGTGTCTTTTGAAGAGTAGCAGTTTTAAGTTTGATGAGACCAATATATCAGATTTTTCCTCATCGTTAGTGGCTTCGTGGGCAGAAAGATCTTAGCTATCCTAATGACATAAAGGTATTTTCTTATGTTTACAGCTAACAGCTTTACAGTTTTAGTTTTTATGTTTAGGTCTATGAAATATTTTGGATCGCTTTTTCTGTATGTTTTGAGGCTCATTAATTATTATAAATTTATAGTAGTTTCAATATCATTTATTGAAAAGATTTTCTTGGTTGAATTATTTTGGTGCATTCATTGGAAATTAATTGGCCATATTTGTCCACATCTATTTCTCAATTCTTTATTCTAGTTCAGTAATTTATCAGTCCTTACATCAGTACCTAGTTTTCTTGATCACTATAGCCTTTTTGTAAATTTTAAGGTGAGAGTAAAGGGGATTAAATGTACGGTGATGGAAGGAAATTTAACTGGGGGGAGAACACACAGTACTGTATACATAGGACGTATTATTGACTTGTATACTTGAAACCTATATCATTTTATTAACCAATGTCACTCCAATAACTTCGATAGAAAAAAGTCAGGTTCAATAAATCCTTTACCTCTGTTCTTCTTTTTAAATATTGTGTTGACGACTATAAGTCCTTTATATTTTCACATAAGTTTTAGAATCAGCTGTCGATTGCCACAAAAATCCTGAGATTTTGAATGAGATGGTGTTGACTCTATCTATAGGTGAACTTTGGAGAGATGACAGTGGAATATAATTGGAAATTCCAGTTTTATGAACATGCAACATGAAATATCTCTTCATTTATGTAGGTCTTTATTTTATTCTCTAATATTTTGTGGGTTTTAGTATAGAGGTCCTGCATATTTTTCAATATATTTATTCCTGAGTTTTAATGTTTTATGATGTTATTATAAGTGTTATTTCAAATTTCATTTTCGATTGTTCATGACTAGTATATAGAGATACAGTTGATTTTAATGAAGGGACTTTTATCATCTTGCCTTACTAAATGAATTTTTGAGTTTCAGTAGGTTTTGAGTCTGTGTTGTGTGTGTATGGTGTAAAGTAAAACTGTTTCTTTTTCTCCAGGCAACATGGTTGCTTACAGAAGAAATCTTAAGTATACAGGGGATCTCTTTTCTTCACATCCTTGCCAGCATTTATTATCTTTCGTGTCCTTGATCACAGCCATTGTGACATGTGTGAGACGATATCTTATTATGAATTCGATTTGTGTTTTCCTGATGGTAAGTGATGTTGAGTACCTTTTCATGTACCATACACATTTTAGGATTATTTTTATTTTTTTATTTCTGTGAAAAATGCCATTGGAATTTTGATAGAGGTTACATTGAACTTGTAGAATGCTTTGGGTAGAATGGACATTTTTTCAATATTAATTCTTCCAATCTGTGAGCACAGAATATCTTTCTATTTGTGTGTTCTTCAGTGTCTTACAGTTTTCAGTGTACAGAACTTCCATCTCCTTGATTCAATTTATTCATAAGTATTTTTTGATATTATGGGATTGTAAATGGGATTGTTTCCTTATTTTCTTTCTGATAGTTTGTTTTCAGTGTGTAGAAACATTCTCGATTTTTGTATATCGATTTTGTATACTGTAACTTTCCTGAATCCATTTATTCTAACAGATTTTTGGTGCTTTTTAGAATTTTCTATGTATAATGTATCATTAGCAAATAGAGCCAATTTTATTTCTTTGTATCTAATGATTTGGATGCCTTCTATTTCTTTCTCTTGTTTACTTGCTCTGGCTAGGACTTCCTTTACTACATTGAATAGAAGTGGCCAGAGTGGGCATCCTGTCTTCTTCCTGATCCTAAAGGGAAAGCTTTCAGCTTTTCACCATTGAGTGTAATGTTTGCTCTGGGCTCATCATATACGGCCTGTGTTATGTTGAGCTATGTTCCCTCCTTACCCAGTTTTTGTCGTGACGGGATGTTGAATTTTGTCATACACTTTTTCTTCATCTATTGAGACGATCATGTTTTTTATTCTTAATTTTGTTAATGTGGCGAATCGCATTGTTTTATGGATATTAAACCATCCTTGTGCTCCTGGAAGAAATCCCATTTGATCATGGTGTATGATCATTTTAATGTACTGTTGAATTTAGTTTGCTAATATTTTTTGAGGATTTTTGCATCGATGTTCATCAGGGATATTTTCCTATATTTCCTTGTAGTGTCTTAGTATAGCTTTGGTATCAGGGTAAGGCTGGCCCAGTTAAATAAGTCTGGTCGTGTTCCCTTCTCTTCTACTTTTTGAAAGAGATTGAGAAGGCTTGGAATTAATTCTTCTTTAAATGTTTGATAGAATTTACCAGTGAAGCCATCTGGTCCTGGACTTTTGTTTATTGGTAGGTTGATTACTTACACTCTTTATTAGTAATTGGTCTGTTTAGATTTTCTATTTCTTTATGATTTAGTCTTGTTAGATTGTATGTTTCTAGGAATTTATGAATTTCTTCTAGGTTGCCCAATTTGTTGGCATGTAACTGTACATAGTAGTCTCTTATCTTTTGTATTTGTATGGTATCAGTTGTAATATCTCTTCTTTTATTTCTGATTTCATTTATGAGTGCTTTCTCTTTTTCTTGGCAAGTGTAGCAAAGTTTTGTTTATTTTGTTTATCTTTTCAAAAAGCCAGCTTAGTTTCAATGACTTTTTAGTCTGATTATTTCCACTCTGTCCTTTATTATATCATTTCCTTTACTAACTTCAGGCTTGGTGTTTTTTTTTTTCTTGTTTTTTCAGGTTCCAAGTTTGGTTTGTTTTTTTGGGATTTTTCTTTTTCTTGATGAAGGCGTTTATCGCTATAAACTTCCGTCTTAAAACTGTTTTGCTGCATCTCATAAGTTTTGGTTTGTTGTGTTTCCATTGTCATTTGTCTGAAGGTATTTTTAAATTTTGCTCTTGATTTCTTTTTTGACCTATCAGTAGCATGTTGTTTAATCTCCACACACTTGTACATTTTTCAATTTTCTTCTTATAATTGATTTCTAGTTTCATAGATCCATCCTGGAGAATGTCCCATGTGTCCTTGAGTGCATTCTGCTGCTGTTGGATGTCATGTTCTGTAAATCCATTAGGTCCATCTGACCTAATGTTGAGTTTAAGTCCAGTGTTTCCCTACTGATTTTTGCCTCGATGATCTAAACATTGTTGAAAGAGGAGTATTGAAGTCTCCTACTATTGTTGTATTGCTGTGTCTTTCTATCTAGAGACCTGGCAGTGTTTGCTCTATATAACTAGGTGCTTCTATATTCGGTGGATACATATTTCAGATGGCACATCCTATTGATCAATTTAACCCTTTATCATTATATAATGACTTTCTTTGTCTCTTCTTACAGTCTTTGGCTTAAAGTCTATTTTGTCTGATATACGTATATATCCCAACTTTCTTTTGGTTTCCAATAGGATGAAATTTCTTTTTCTATTTCTTCACTTTCAGATAATATGTGTCTTTAAAGCTAGAGAGAGACTCTTGTAGGCAGCGCATAGATTTTTTTTTTTCGTAATATATTCAGTCACTCGGTTTCTTCTAATTGGAGAATTTAGTTTATTTACTTTTCAAGTAATTATTAATAGGTTCAGACTTATTACTATTTTATTAATTGTTTTCTGGTTGTTTTATAATTCTTTCGTTTCTCTCCAGCTCTCTACCTTTGCGATTTATTTTCTGTAGTGGTATGCATTGATTCTCTTTTCTTAATCTTCTTTGTATCTACTGTAAGTTTTTGCTTTGTGGTTACCACGAGATTTCCATAAACATTTTATATTTATAACAGTCTATTTTAAGCTGAGAAGAACCTAACTTCAAACACATCCAAATGCTCTACATTTTTTCACTCTCATATTTTGTTTTTCTATCATAATTTACATCTTTTTATCTTGTGTATTCATTAACATTATTATAGTTGTATTTATTTTTGATACATTTGTATTTTAATCTTTATACTAAGTTATGAGCGATTAACCCACTACCATTACAACATCAGAGTATTCTGAATTTAACTACATATTTACTTTTACTGGGAGTTTTATACTCTGATATGTTTTCCTGTTATTCATTAGCATCCTTTTATTTCAGCCTGAAGAGCTCCCTTTAACATATCTTGTACAGCTTTTCTAGTGGTGCCAAATTTCTTCAGCTTTTGCTTGTCTGAAAAACTTCATTTCTCAAGAACTTCAGCTCTGAAGGACAGTGTTGCCAGGTAGAGTGGTCTTGGCAGGCAATTTCTAAAAAAATTTCAACACTCTGAATATATCATCCCATCCTCTTCTAGCTTACAAAGATTATGCTGGGAAATCTGTTTATAGTCCTATGAGAGTTCCTTTGTATGTAACAAGTTGTTTTTTTTTTTTTTCTTGCTGCTTTTAAGATTCTCTCCTTGTATTTAATTTGTGACATTTAGTTAGAATACGAGTTTGTGTGGTCTCTTTGGATTCTTATTTGGAGAGCTCCGGGCTTTCTGAATCTGGATATCCATTTCTTTCCCCAGGGTAAGAAATTTTACAGCCATGATATTGCGAATAAGCTTTCTGTGCCTCTCTCTCTGCTCCTTCTGGGGACTCTGTAATGTATGTGTCGTTCTATTGGGTGGCATCTCCTGAGTCCCTTACGCTATCTTCGTTCCTTTTCATTCTTTTTTTCCTTTTGCTTATCTTTGGGTGATGCCGCTGCTCTGTTTTTGAGTTTAGTGATTCCTTTTTCTACACTTGATCTAGTCTGCAGTTGAACCCCCTCAACTGAATTTTGCAGTTCGATTATTGTAAATTTTGATTTCTATTCGGTACTTTTTAATATTTCCTACCTCTGTTGAGATTCTCAGTTTGTTCATGCATTATTCTCTTGACATAGGTGAGCATCTCTGTGACCATTATTTTGAATTACCTATCAAGTAAATCACTTATCTCCATTTCATTAAGATCTATTTGTAGAGATTTATCTTAGACCCATTACCTTCCCCCCTCCCCCATCACTTTGTAGTTTCTCTACCTTAAATGAAGCAGACACCTCTCCTAGTTTCGACGGAGTGGCCTCAGGTAGGAGGTGAATCTCATCAGGTAGGAGGTGAATCTCATCAGTCAGCCTGGACTGAGTTCCTGGTTGTCTCTGAAACCTTTGTGATTGAACAAGCTTCCTTCTTTGTTCTTAGTTCTCTCAGCAGTTGACGGTGTCCAAGACCTGTTAGTGTCCCAAAGGGAAGGATCACAGTCGGCACCTGGATTCAGGCTGATAGGGAGCTGGATCTTCGGGTAGCAGCTGGAAAGTATGCAGTTCAGCTCCTTCCAGGGACAAACTAGGAGATGGGTATTTGTTCCTGCTCCCTCTACACTCCACCCAAATGGAACTTGGGGGTGCTTCTGTGCCTGTTAAGAACTACTGCTGTTTTGCAACAGCCCTATGGGATTCACGAATGTAAGTTCCATGAACTATCAGAGTCAGGTCATTTGGGTTCTTTCCCTTTGGCAGCATCTGCAAAAATTGGGGTGCCAGCCTTGTGTATAAGCTCCTTCTAAGGAGGTATAAGCATCTTGGAGCTGGCTAGAGGGAGAAGGTGAGAGCAGTATCTGCCAGCTTCCCTGATTTTCATGGAGGGCGGCCAGTCCCTTAATTACTTTTAAAATTTTATTCTTTTTCTAGCTTTGTACCTTGGCAGCATAGATTGTTGGTTTTAAAACATTCTTATTTTTTAATATAAGCTTCTTTTAAAGCTACAAAATTTCCTCTAAGTCTCCTTAGTTAATTTCACAAATTTTTATATGTTATGTGTTCATTATTATGCAGTTGTAAGTATTTTCTGATTTTTCTTATGATTTCTTCCTTGGACTCATGGATTATTTAGAAGGGTGTAGCTTCATTTCTAAATAATTGAGTTGGAATTTCTAGATCTCTTATTATTGATTTCTGACTTAAATCCTTTATGGATTTATATGTATCATATAGATGCCATTCTGTATGATATTATGAATTTCATTGAGAATTATCCTATGTTCCAGTATGTGATCTGTCCTATTGAATATTCTTCCAAGTACTGATAAGAATGTATATATGTGTATTCTGCATTGTTGAGTTCAGTATTCTATATACATTTTAAGTAAAATTTGTTTAAAGTATTGTTCACATATTATTTCTTATTTTTTTTTCTATTTTTTATCACCTCCTGAAAGTGAGATGTTAAAAATCTCTAATTATATATATGAATTTTTTTATTCCTTCCTTAATTTCTGTCAATTCTTTGCTTCACGTATAAAATTCTTAGGTGCATATGTATTTGGATTATTATTCTTTATTAATGAATTGGCCCACTAACTAATTGTCCCTTTATTATTATGATATAACTCAATTTATCTGGTACTATCTAGTGCCTTGAAGCATACTTTCTTTGATATTTATATAGCCAACTCAGCTTTCTTCTGTGTCATAGTTCATAATATACATTTTTTCCATTCTTTTTCTAACCTGTGTCTTTATATCTAGAGTGCATCAATTTTATGTTGCATGTAACGGTTTGCTTTTTTATCTAGTTTAACAATCTATGCCTTGAAATTTGTTGATTTGTTCCATATGTATTTAATGTAACTGTTGATATTCGTGTTTAATTATGCATTCTTGCTGTTCGATTTCTATTTGTCCCCTCGATTGATTTGTTCCTACTTTCTTGTTCTTTTTTAGTGGACTGAATATTTTTAGTGTCCCATTTGATATCTTATACATTT
>NW_011888935.1:2325335-2328117 GCF_000151845.1 Pteropus vampyrus | reverse complement strand
TATATAGCCAACTCAGCTTTCTTCTGTGTCATAGTTCATAATATACATTTTTTCCATTCTTTTTCTAACCTGTGTCTTTATATCTAGAGTGCATCGATTTTATGTTGCATGTAACGGTTTGCTTTTTTATCTAGTTTAACAATCTATGCCTTGAAATTTGTTGATTTGTTCCATATGCATTTAATGTAACTGTTGATATTCGTGTTTAATTATGCATATTCTTGCTATTCGATTTCTATTTGTCTCCTCGACTGATTTGTTCCTACTTTCTTGTTCTTTTTTAGTGGACTGAATATTTTTAGTGTCCCATTTGATATCTTATACATTTTTTTATTTATATTTTGTATTTTAATAGTTGCTCTAGAGATTACAACCTCGCATGAGTATACTTTGTGCTATTAACGTCTCATATTTTTCTTCTATATTATGTTATCAAACCCAGAATCCATTACTGATATTTTTGCATTAGTGAGCAGACTTAAACATTGAAATAAAGATGTAATATTTGATATTTATCCATATGTTAATTACTTCAATCTTCTTTTCATCTTTCCTATAGATCTCAATATCCAGTGTCCGATATCTCGAATGATCTAGTAGCATTCCACTTCAGCTAAAATACTTCTTTTAGTCTTTCTATTTATGCAGACCTGCTGTAAATGGCTTTAGCTTATGTGAAAATCTTTTTTTTTTTGCCTTCACTTTTTAACTGAAACATACTGAATGCTGTTTTTTGCCAAATATAGAAGTTTAGTTATGTTTTTCTTTCAAAATCTATGTCATTCTTTTGTATCTGTCCTTCATTATTTCTAACAGTAGATTTGCTATTATTCTTATCTCCTCCCCTGGGTGTGTGTGTGTGTGTGTGTGTGTGTGTGTGTGTGTGTATGTGTGCGCGCACGTGCGTGTGTGTACAGATTTCATTTCTTCAGATTTGCCTTTTGGAGTGTGACTATGCTTTTCCAAGCTGTGGTTTTCTTTTTATTTATACCGGATTTGCCATTGTTGTTTTGGATCTGTACGATTTTCAGCCAGTCTTTTCTCTAAAGGTGATTTTTGTTTTCTGATTTGTCTCTTCTCTCCTCTGAGGTTTTCAATCACACTTGTTCGTCTTCTTTTAATGTCCCTCAGTTTATTGAGCCCGTGTAATAACAAATTTATTTATTTCTGGTTTCTGTGCTTTAACGTGGATCATTTCTGTGGGCCTCGCTTCAGGTTTATTCATTCCTTCTTTTGGCCAATTTGCTGTTAGGACCATCCATTAAAAATTTCACTTTGGATGCTATATTTTCTGTTTTATGGTTTCCATGTGTCCTGTTTTTACAGTTTCTCTTTCCTGAAGTTCCCCTCGAGTCATCCTTTAGCCCCAGATTCTCTCAAATCATTTTTTTTTACGCCTACAGCACCTGGTTTTCCTAGGTGGTCTCCCATCCAGGTACTAACCAGGCCCGACCCTGCTTCGCTTCCAAGATCTCAAACCTTTTGTAACATGTCGATTATGGTATTTTAAAGTTTTTGTTTGGGGATTCCAACATTAAAAATTGTTTCTATTGACTGGATTTTCTTGACTGTGTGTCGCATTTTAAAATTCATTTTCACATCTAGTGAATTTTTATTGCATGCTGGTATCGTAGATGGTACGTCGTAGGTGTTGTGGATTATCGATTTCCCCTGGATACTTCCGTGTTGTGTCATAGCAGCCAGGTGTGTTACCTGATGCTGACATTAACTTTGTGGAGGCCTGCTATTAGCTTCGCTAGCATACGTCTATTTTAGTTTTGCCTTCCGTCCTGGGAGAAAGAGCCCTTCAAAATGGTCTTTTCTTCTAAATTGTGGCTTTTCTGTGGTGTCACTGGAAATCTGAAGTTGCTTCCCAAGCCCCACCTAAGTTAGAAGGACTTGAGTTGCAAATTTTGTTTTCTCAGATGAGCGCGGCTGAAATCTCCTATTTGTTTTTTCCAGCCTTCCCATGGCCGGTTTTCTCCTGCGCTTTTTGGAGCCTTGACGCTGCACGCATGCAAGAGCAGCTAAGTAATCAGCCAAGGATTTTTTTTTTGCAGACTGTAGGTTTTGTGTTTCCCTTCTGTGGATTTCGTCTTTCTTGACCCTCCCTGGCCACTTTTCAGAGTCCTCTGAATTCTCAGACCAATGAGACCAAGTATTTCAGCCCGAATTCCATCTGTACTGCCCTAGGGGAAAAGATGCATAACAGCAGATCTTAGGCAGTATGGTTTCTTTCTTTCAAAGGTCAGCTCTCCTCTTTCTTTGGTTTCTCTTCAGTGCCTTCAGAGAGTTGTTTTGATATTTCGTGTTGAGTGTGTACGTGTTTTCAGCAAGACGGTTAGTCTGATAACAGCCACTCCAGCATTATTAGAAGTCAGTACTCCTAAACCAGAAATGTTCTAGTTTACCATTTTGCCATCGATTGCATATAATTGTTTTTAAATAAAACATAATTCCATTAGATACAGGGTTCTTTTGCAAAATGTAAAACTGAGAAGCTAAAAAACAGTTTCTGAAGGAAGGCTGGTATAGAATTGGTAGACATGGTGTATTTCTTATAGTCAGTGATTCCTTTTTGTCCACCTGTTATGGGATAACGAAACAGAGTCTTCATGTGGAATTTAAGGTGAGTTCTCTTAACTCCTAGCATATCACCTGTTTATTATATATTTTGCTTTAAGTGTCTTAGCTGCTGAGTGAAAATCCACTATCAAGTAATTTCGGGATATTCTGTAGAACTCATCTCTGGGCCTTCTGACAGAAGGAGGAGATAGACCTC
>NW_011888935.1:2318528-2325285 GCF_000151845.1 Pteropus vampyrus | reverse complement strand
TCTGTGGATTTCGTCTTTCTTGACCCTCCCTGGCCACTTTTCAGAGTCCTCTGAATTCTCAGACCAATGAGACCAAGTATTTCAGCCCGAATTCCATCTGTACTGCCCTAGGGGAAAAGATGCATAACAGCAGATCTTAGGCAGTATGGTTTCTTTCTTTCAAAGGTCAGCTCTCCTCTTTCTTTGGTTTCTCTTCAGTGCCTTCAGAGAGTTGTTTTGATATTTCGTGTTGAGTGTGTACGTGTTTTCAGCAAGACGGTTAGTCTGATAACAGCCACTCCAGCATTATTAGAAGTCAGTACTCCTAAACCAGAAATGTTCTAGTTTACCATTTTGCCATCGATTGCATATAATTGTTTTTAAATAAAACATAATTCCATTAGATACAGGGTTCTTTTGCAAAATGTAAAACTGAGAAGCTAAAAAACAGTTTCTGAAGGAAGGCTGGTATAGAATTGGTAGACATGGTGTATTTCTTATAGTCAGTGATTCCTTTTTGTCCACCTGTTATGGGATAACGAAACAGAGTCTTCATGTGGAATTTAAGGTGAGTTCTCTTAACTCCTAGCATATCACCTGTTTATTATATATTTTGCTTTAAGTGTCTTAGCTGCTGAGTGAAAATCCACTATCAAGTAATTTCGGGATATTCTGTAGAACTCATCTCTGGGCCTTCTGACAGAAGGAGGAGATAGACCTCTAACATTCCCCAGAGAGGTGGCTGGGATACCATCTGAAGCTGCCTGCACTTATGGTCCCGATAAGTGCCTCTACTCAGGGGGACAATTCCGGATCCCCATAAATGAGGGAAATAAGCATAAAGAAAGTGAATGAGACAAGAGAAAAACTAAATTGTTGGGTGGAACAGTTATTTCATACTCTTTGTGTTTCTCTAGAGGAGAGAACATTTGTGCATTACACCTGAGGGCGGATGAATATGGAAGGAACAGTCCCCATTTCACTGTGCCTCCTCCCCCGTCCCTCTGCAAGGGTTGAGGTTCAAGGTGGTGGATTAGGGAGTAGGAACACAGCTCGGCCCGGACTTTGGGACTCCCCCATCAGTAGTTTTCCAGCTATGCCAGTGGATAAGTTTAACCCTTCAGGAGAGTGTGGGCAGCAGTTATAAAGCCATATTCTCCGATTAGATTGAACAGTAAAATCTTGATATCTTTTATCTCACCTCTACCTGCTTCATTTGCCTTTTTTTTTTTTTTCTTTTTTGCTCGGAACTGAGAGGAGTATTGCTGATCCCTGAAAACCCAGCATTATATTTTTGCACCCCAAATCAATGTGTACAATGATAAAAATGATGACAATATTTTAGCGCACTAAAAAGTGTGCCAACAAACTATTAATACATACATATAGCATTTTGGGTAGATTTAAAGGGCATCATGCTGAGTGAAGAAAAGACAACCTCAAGAGGTTAGATGGTGTATGATCCTGTTTCTGTAACATTCTCGAAATGACAATTAGAGACGGAGAACACATTAATGGTGGCCTTGGGAAAGGGCTGGGATGGGGGCCATGGAAGAAGAGAGTTCCGCGCTGGAGATATAATTCTGTGTCTTGATCGTAATAGTGGTCACACGCATCTATACAGGGGAGAAAACTGCGTGGAAACGCACACGTGCATGCGCGCGCGCGCACACACACAAAACACAAACAAATGAACACATGTTAAAGCTGGTCAAATCTGAACAGGGCCCGTAATTCGTAGGAGCATTGTTCCAAAAGAGTCTTCTGGATCTGAGGCTGTAGTATAATATGTAAGATGTCACCATTTGGGAGAAGCTGGGCTAAAGTTACACAGAACTCTCTGCACTATTTTTGTAGTTTTCTGTGAGTTGATAATTATTTCAAAGTAAAAAAGTTAAAAATGTGTGCCAACATTGGCACTTAAGTTTCTCCTCAGCTAAAAGTGGAGGGGTGAGCTAGAACGCACTGGTGCGAGAGCCTCTGCAGTCATGTATTTTGTTCCAGCTAAAGTCGTCACACAAATAATCTTGAATATCCAAGAATATATCCTAGTAAATAGTGAATTTTTAAAATATCTTTTCCTGAAGATTTTTTTTTTTTAACTCAAAATAAGGTTTTATTTCTAACCTCAACTGGATGAGACTGTTGGCTGCCTCGCTGCCTGGTTTAAAATCCAAGGCTTATGAAACTCTAACTAATTTGTGAATATAAAATGTATTTTCATTTACCATGGGCTCTAATAAAATCACATGCTTTTTAAAAACGTGATTGTTTTGGGAAAAGAAGTACAGACTTAGGAACAATGAATGGCCTTGGTAATCATTAGTCATTGCATAGGTATTAACCATTGTTCACTCTTTAGCATCAATATATACACTTCAAGTCTCTAAATATTCAAAACATGAGCTAATTTTTCTTTATTATTGAAATCTCTGGATGCAAAACCAGTAGCATCTGAAAGCTAATCTTCCTATATGCCAGAGTAATTATAGCAAAGTGAGCAAAGTAAATAATCTCTAGTGTCCTTATCCCCTACGGAAATGATGTAATATCTTCTCTCTCAAAACTGGTTTTTAGCACATTCAGAAAGCCGAATAGTTCCTTAGCATCCGGAAAAGGCGTCCCTTAAGGAACGCTCTGGAGCCGATCCCCTCCGGAGCCGATCCCCTCCGGAGCCGATCCCCTCTGGCCATCGCTGTCGTCCTGACAAAAAGAAAACAAGTCTCTGCCGCTTGTCCCTAACGGGGTGCGCGCGCACCCGCACAGCCCCAAATGAGAACCCCGAACCAGATGCTGCCGTGTGCATACGTTAAGTGGTTTGTCTGCCTTGTTGATGTGTCTGTAGGCAGCATTCTTCCATCATGTCCTGTCTGAACTGATGCTCCATGTGGCAGTGGGGGCCACACACCTTTTCCATGAGATGTTACATGGAGGGCCTGGGCAACCATGTTGATTTATTATCCACTGGGATTTTTTTTTTTTTTTTGACCCTCTGCAAGGTTTGTGCTGTTTGTCCGTCTCTGTGCAGGTTCCAGAATGAGTCGTTATGCAATGGCTTTGCAAGTTATAAGGGATCAACTGGGATGAGTTCTTTGCTTCTCTATCTAAAATGCTGGATATCAGACCTCAAAGTGCCAAAGCAATTCTTGCTTTTTTAAAACTGTGAAGTTGTTTTTCACAGGCTCCTTTACTAGTGTATGGCTGGAAGCTATGAATTTTTCCCCAAAAGGTTAAAATCGAGGAGAACATCTCAGCATATATGACTCATGTTCCTTCTGGAGCAGGATCATTGGGAGACATTTTGTTTTGAATAAATATATCTTTAGTGAAGTGTGCAAAAGACTTGACATGTGCTATTTGCAGTTTTCAGCCTGTTATAATTTTGTGAAAAGTGCAGTGTTGATTGAAATTTTCTATTTTTGAGCTCGGTGTTAAGATGGTTTTTGTTTTATTTTTAGCTTCAATAAGATATGAGGGGAAAAAAACAACTTCATTTTTGTGAGTTTTTTATATTAAAATGGTAATATTTTAAATTTTGAAAAGCTGCTTTCGTATGATATAGTTTGTTTAGATTTTAGTTCATGACCTGTTTTCTAACCACTGCGTTGTGCATTTCTTATTTGTGTTTCCCCTTGGCGTTCTGCAGAAATTCTGGTATCTTGTCGGCTGCTCGAGGAATTAGGGCTTCGGGGGTCTGTGTTTCCAGTTTTATATGATGGATCTTTGCTTTTAAGAGCTCCTGGGTCAAGTTATCAAAAGGTATTCATGTAGGAGTTGCCACTCATATATTGGTCGCCACGAACAAAAAAGGGAGCTTTCAAGAATGGGATGACAAAGCATCATATGTGATAGCGCGTCACTGAAGGATACAGTGAAGGGAAAATTTGGCCGAAAATCAATGAGGCCAAAAGGTTCCTTGGTGACCTGCTCATTTCTTCTGAGCGGTGGGCGGAGCATTTACAGGTGAGGAAATCAAGGTCCGAGGGGTTAAGCGACCTGTGTCCAGTCCTGCGGGTGCGGTGGCGATGGCGTAAGGCGCCCTCCCCCGGAGCACGCGCCGTCCCACTGATGTCACCTCCTTCTTGGAAGAGTGTGCACCTCATGTCAGACGCGCCCTGCGATCGTGTCCCTGCGGTCATGTCACTGTGAGGCGTCGCCTGCCCTCTAGCCCCTCGGGCGCCGCGGGCAGGTGCGCGGGCAGGTGCGCGGGCAGGTGCCATGGCGGTGCCGGGCTCCTCTCGCCCTGTCCCCGAGTCTTCCACCCCACAGGAAGCGGGGGGCCGTTGCTAGTCTGTCTCTATGGCAGGGGCGTGGTCGGGGCCTCGGGGTGACTTCGATCTCTTAAAGGCGTGTAACACTCAGGACAGGGTTTGACTCCGGCCGCTGCGAGGCACTGGGGCCTGGCCTGGTCCGGCCCGGGAGGGGGCTCGGGGCGGAGGTGGACCGACGCGGACAGGTGCAGGAGGCTCCTCCGCGGTCACCGCGGCTGTGACCGCATCGTCTGCAGCGTCCGCGACGGACGGACGGATGGATGGACGTCCTGCCCGCTTCCGCGGGCGCTCGAGAGATGGACGCGGTCTTGAAGGGTCACTCCAGGGAATGTGTTGTCCCCTCTTCACACGATTGAAGTGAGACTCGTTTAGGGGTCATTTTCAAAGGGAACGAAAGGAAGACCTCCGGGGAGTTAGGAGGCAGGACGGGCTTGCGTGACGAGTTCAGTAGGTAAATGAGTGTCCTACGTGTGAAGTGACTGCTCCGCCTGAGGAGCCACTGCCACCTAGAAAACCGGAAACTCGGCAGGGGAGGGGCCTTGGGGTGAGGCGATGGGATGATTTTTCATCAGAGCCGATGGAGTTATTTTTGAACATAAGTGGTAAAAAAAAAAAATATCCCAGGTTTGGCGGTGTTAGGACTGATTTTGTTCCAGCACAGACTAGCTCAATAACAAATTAGTCTTTCTTAGTGGTTTTTTTTCCCCCCCCACGTCTAATTTCCATGATTTTACCATATGGAAACTCTGACTTTTATAAAGAACTTGCTTCACTGAGCAAGCTTGGTGCATTTTTCAAATGTTTCTTGACGTTAACAGCCCTATTTCTCAATTAGCAAAAGGAATAAAGTTGATTAAGCATATCCACGGGGTGACAATTTACATCTGATTAGCCAGCTCTAAGGTAAACATTAAAAGGTCACTATAAATAACTTCTTTTGTTTACAGGAAGACCAGCCACAAGCCCGAGGTTTTCCCTCAACTTCCCAGGGTTGCAAAGTCCTATTTTAAAATGATGGGCTTAAGCTGCTATTGAGTAATAAAATCTGTAGAATTTAAAGCTTAGTTGACATTTTGTTTGTTGCATTTTCTAGCCATGTTCTGATACCCATCTGTTTTCGTGAGAACCGTTAGCTAATCATAGACAAAAAAAAAAAAAAAAAAAGAAAAAAGAAAAAAAAGAAAAAGGAACATATGTACACACTTGCAGCATGTCCTGGTAACCTACCTATTCATGGATTTATCCTTAGAGTTGAAAGGTCTGCCAACTTTTTTTTTTTTTTTCCTGACTAAAAATAGGCAAACAAAGAGACCAAGGGAGGAAATTAGCTCAGCCTGGTCTATTATAAAAACAGTTCATCCTTATTTTATGCCCACAGGAATCAGAATGACTGCATTCCTGTCTCGTGTATGAAAAAATTTATGGTGTTAATTGTTCAGGCAGTGGTTCAGGTGGCCCTGTGGTAGTATCATTTAAAAATTGAATTTCTTTGATTTGAGATTTTGAAAACTTTACATAAATTTGGAGGCACTTTGTATCTGTTAGTGTAATTTGTTTTGATTTTTCTAATAGGAGGTTTGTCTTTTCATACTGGTTCACAAGAATTCTTTATGTGTTAGGGAGATTAACCCTCTGCTGTATAAGTAGATTTAATGAAAATAAATTAAGTGCCAGTCAATATGCCAAATATGTATGTTTCTCAATTTGTTGATTGTCTTTTCACTTGAATTTATAGTATTTCCCCCACCCACCCAATTAAAAAAACTACTTATTTTTTTAGTTAGATGTATTAATCTTTGTAGTTTTTTGGCTTGGTCAGGTACCTGATGTTTGGGGTTCTCTCTGCCATGTGAGAAATTTAGATTCATTCGCAGATGGTGTGTATTTGTTAAAGTGTTTTAAGCAGAGGCCCAACACTGTATAATTTGTGTTTTAGATAGACTTTTTAAAATTCTTTTTAAGCGTAGCACCCATTCTAGAGAAATTCGCCTGTAGGCAGGGAGCTCACTAGACATTTCTGTAGCATCCAAACATGGGGTGGCAGGGACCTGAGCCAAGGCGGGGGTGGCAGGGGGAGAAGAGGCGCATACGAGAGGCCTGTTCTGGTGATTCTTCCTGAGGAACGCGGGGCGCATGTGGAAGAGTGAAGGCCAGGTCCGCGATCCCCGGCACTGCCGAATGGCCTCAGCGTTCTGGCCGTGCAGCAGACAGGTCTGTGTGGCGAAGAGGAGGAGACGGCCGCGTGAACTTGGTGGCTCGGGAGAATGACAAGGAAGAAGGAAGGATCTGACCAGCCAAACCGATGCGCTGCCAGCTCAGTTGCCATTTGAAGGCGTTAGGAAGAGTGTTCGGATTGCGAAGTGTGTATTCACATGTTCTTCTGAACACACGCCTGTGACTTTTCACAGCATGTCGGTGAGCTCCTGCCCTCCTACAACGCCCCCTCGGACTAGCTGACAGGGTCTAGATTTTTTTTTTTTTTTTAAACTACATCTTTAACATAGCCA
>NW_011888935.1:2309830-2317863 GCF_000151845.1 Pteropus vampyrus | reverse complement strand
TAGAACGTTATCCAAGTGGAATCCAACTTATTGCCCTTGGTCTTCTCACTGGGAGCCAAGAACAGACTTGCAAACAGGAGGGGTGGGAGGTAGAGGAGAAGCCTTGAGCAAAGCAGCTTGGGGAATCGCAGAAAATGGAATTAAAAGAAGAAAATGGAAGCCAGAAAGAAATGCGCTGTGGTAATGAATCCTGTGAGTGGCGAGTGTGTGCGCGTGTGTGTGTGTGTGTGCAGACAGGAACATATCCATATTGATATTAACGTGTTTACGTGTGTATAAGATCCCCGATTTTTCGATGCAGAATACACATTTAACGTGTATAGGTTGATTTATGGGCACAAAAGTGAGTGGAAAAAATGAGCATCGTGATATATAGCCGTAAAGCAGCCCATCTGAATAGTAATGAAAACCTGGCTTTTGTGAGGAGCCGATATTTACCATTTTCACTTAAATGCACTTTGGCTCCTTTTTCAGCTGATCAGAGAGGGGCTCGGTGCTTAACGACTAAGGTCGCGCTCATTTCTACCTGCGTTGATTAAATCCCTAACCCAGTCTCCGGTTTTAAGTGCGTTTTGTCCGACCCCTTCCTCGTCGCATCCGCCAGCATCGCTGTTCTTCAGAGCGCCGGACCTGATCTCCCTCTTCTCCGCTGCCCAAGTCACGTTCCTTCATCCTCACGCCTTCCTGGTCTGTGCATGTATTTTGACTCTGGAGGTGGATCCTGGCTGCCGTCCACCCAAGTCCCCCTCCACCTTGACCTGGACCGCATGGCCCAGGCTCCTTTGCAGGTAGGCGGCCACGTGGGTTAGATCTCTGTAGGGGACGGAGAGTAGATGCGTGTGCTTTTCTCCACCTGCCTTGTGGAAGCCTCCCCCAGGGCTCCTTGCTGAACTTCGTCCTTTTGGCCGAGTGACGTGGCTGCTGCCGTGCGTCAGGCTCCTGAAGGACTGTCCGCCCACTCCCATCTGAGCTCCTTGTGTGAGAAAGAACGTAAACTTCTTATTACAAAGCCACTGGATTCTGGTGCCCTGTTCCTCACGGGTCTGTCCATCGTTAACCTAGAGCCCAGGTCTTTTCCCTGAAACCAAGATTGGACATCGAAGCGCTTATTGGACGTGTCTTGGGAATGTCTCTCAGGAATCTTAAACTCAGCATGTCTAAAAACGGACCACTGCCCCCTCGCTCAGACCCTGCTCCTTCTCCAGTGCTCCTTTCTCCATAAACAGTAGCTCTGGCCAACCAGATGCCCCGGCCACATGCTTGGGGGCCGCTTTTGACTGCTCTTACTGCTACATGCCTCAGTCCAGGTGTCTGCAAACCTGCTTTTTGTACGTCGATTTTTATTGGGACGCAGGCACGCTTGTTCCCTTGCATACGATGTGTCTACTTTCTCGCCGGGAATGGCAGAGGTGGCAGGAATCGTATGGCTGGGAAAGCCTCAACTTTTCCTGTCTGGCCCTTTACAGGAATTTTGCCTCCTGATCTCGTTGCGTGCCAGAGTCTACTAATCCTGCCGACTCGCTCTTCTCTTGAAGCCCTCCACTTCTTTCCATCTTTACGCTCACCATCACCGTCTTCATCTGGACCCCTGACGTGGCGCCCCGAGTGGTTGCCGTGTATCTGGCCTCACAGTCTTTATGATCCGTTCTCCACATGGCAGCCAAAGTGCTCTCGAAACAAGAAAAATGTCGAAGATCTATCTATCACTGCACTTAGGCTGCTCTAAGGATACGACCCCCAAATCCACCTGTCTTTACCGACAACCCAGCCTCTCTCCTGAGACTCAGATCCGTGAATCACCACGCTGGGTAAAATCCTCCAGCGGCTTCGCATGGCTCTTAGAACAAAGCCCCGGGGCCCAGCCGGCCTCTTCACGGCCGTCCCCGGCGCGCGGAGCCTCAGTCCGCGTTCGGCTCCCGTTGGTTCCCCCTCGCCCCTGGGTCTCCTCCTCCCCTTCACCCGACAATCTCCCTCATCTCGCAGGTCGAAACTCAGGGGGCGCTTTCCGTGCCAGGTCCTTCTCGGGCTCCCGCCTGGGCTCGATCTCTTTGCCACGTGCTGTCTTCACGCCCCGGGTCCCTTCTGCCATCACGGCCCTCTCCGTTACCCCCCTCGTTATTTACCTCTCTTCCTCCCACGGCCTGCGGATGCGGCTCGAGAAGGGCGGTGTCCGTCCTGAGTCTTCCCAGAAACCCGGGACCCATCAGACTGACATGCGGTGGGCAGGTTGCGGGCAGGTTGCGGGCAGGTTGCGGGCAGCCGCAGGGTCATGCCCGGTCACGTTTCCTGCCCTTCCCTCCCTCCGGGAACTGACAATAAGAAGGATAATGCCTTTTTTTCAAGTCAGGTTTCTAACGGCATTAATTAAGTCCAAAGAAAGTCATCGATTAAGAGAGCAGGTCGAGATTGGCTGGCTGGGTGGGGACAGGGTGGGAAGGATGAACTCTGTCTAATGCGGGAGCCGAGGAAACCCCAAGGTTCGTGGACTTATAACCGTGCGCGAAACACTCGTGCACTAAGCGCCCGGGCATCGCAGACACCCCGCCGGTCCCTCCTTCGCTGTTGCGTCCACCCTTCCATTTGTTTCTTTAACATTGTTAAGCGTGATACCGAATGCGTGGGATGCAGATGTTAAGGGGAAGAAAGGAGCTGTGACGTGACCGGGGAGACAGACACCTGAACATACGTCAGGACAGCATGGCGAGCGCTGGGTGTAGCCGCCCGCATGAGCCCGCAGCGGGGGAGCCGGGCCCTTCGCCCCTTTCTGGCAGGATGAACATGAGAACGTGTGTCCGCGGGTGGAGTTCACCTGTCCTGCGGGCTGGGCTGGTTTTGCCTGACGACTTCCTCCTTGCCTCCTTCCCCGCTTCTCTCGGGGGGCTGGGGTGGAGAAGGAGCCATGAATCGGCCTCCGGCTCGAGCGACTCCCACAGCTCTCCTTTGACACACACGGTTGAGCCGCCGGGGAGAAGACGGACATGGTTCCCATGATGTCACCACCCCTCCCCAGATGTCACCACCCCTCCCCAGCCTCCCTCAGGAAGAGACGCAGTGGCCAAACTCAGTTCCTGGGCGTTGACCCCTTGAAAGAGCCAAATGGGGACGAATTGCCCTTGAATACGAATGACACCATGGGAGTGAGCTTTGCGTCTATCTGGGAAACTTTTTGTAAGGGATGAGTCACTTGGTGAGCACAGAGCCCTGCCTTTGTGGGCAGACATGCGCGTGGTTTGACACTAGACTCTCCTTTTGCCTCAAGGCCGGTAGCAGAAGCGAACTGACAAAGAGGTTGGGGAAATTCCATGTTTTCCTCAGATTCTTTTTCTTTGTTCTTTGCAATCTTTTTTTTTTTTTAAAGAAATTCTTTTCTTTCCCACTCACCCCTTTCCTTCATCCTCCAGATTTTTTTTTGGAAATAGACTCATCTGGATTAAAAACAGCTCTTGTTGGCCAGTGATTGTATAAGTGATCGATAGTGAGTATTCACATCGCGTCTCTGCTACTTATTAACTGGAGAGTTAGATGATTTTTACTTAAGCTTGCTCAGCTTCTGTTTCCTTGTCTTAAAAATGAGAATATTAGTGCAACCACCTACCTCAAAGATTGTTTTGAGGATCAAATGAGGTCGTATAGATAAATTCCTAGCACACCCTAGGAGCTCCTTAAGGTTATCTTTGGTTACGAGGTCTAAACATCGAAGGCTTGCCTGTTGCTTCTCTGTTTAGAATGTCAGCCTCTTTCCCTTTGCCACTCCAGCCACGGCTGAACGATCACCCTAGGTCTCCCACGTGACCTTCTACTCCTTGGTGGGTGCTTGTTGGCTGAGATTGCATTTAGTTCAGGAGGTTTGAAAACCATGTGGTGCCTTTTTCCCCTGGTTCTTCTAAAAGGCTGTGGCGAGTTCCTTCAGTGCCTGAGAGGGCTACTCTGATAGCTAAGGTCGTCCACTCAGCAGGCCGAGGCGCTGTCATTCCCCAGAATGCTGGGGAAGCAGCTCTAGCCGGGCTCGAAGCGGGGCTCACACGTCCACAAGTGCAGAAAGCTGGAAACGGCGGAAGAATCCAGATGCCCATAATTTATCAGCCGGTGTCCCACCAGCAGCAACCTAAAGGAAAAAATCTGTCACCTTTTAATACTTCTCTACCTGAAGTTCTTTTTTGAATTAAGGCCTTAGAGAGCTCAGGTCTGAATTGCCAAGTACACTGACTCATTTCTTGATTACGTAGGTCATGAGCAGGTCACTGCTCAGATGTTGGAATACCTGCATTAGGCTAACAGCAAGGTGCCCAGATGACTCTCAGCTGTGCCCTTTCACCTGGCTCCCCAGAGACATGCCACCCTCAGCTCCTCACCTGGAGCTGTGAGGCCCGCACAGAGGAGGCCTCATTAGCATCAGCAAGCTCTTTCTCTCAGCTCCTTCTCAGCAGGAACCCACCCAGGGGAATGCGAGGCAGCTATGTCAGAAGCAGTTGGTAGTGACTGGGAAGGAAACTTTTTGCAGAAAATGCAGATCGGCTAGATCCAGATGTAGGGACATGTGAAGAGGACCCAGCGTGGGAAAGTGTCATCTGAGCAAACTCGAAAGCTGAGACCGAATCTTTGGCACCAAGTTGAGTTTAAAGCAAATACTGGAGAGAGTGACCTTGGAGATCCTGAGAAACTGAGGAAAAAGCATGATTTACAGAATGAGGCCGGAAAGAAAGTAAATGCCGAAGGAACAGCAATTTCTAAAAACCGTCAGTTCCAAAGAGGCATTCTAAACACCGTTTCTTTAAAAACCATTGGAAAGCTCAAATTTTTATAGTGATACCGTTGAGCTATGACCATGAATTTCTTTTCTTTTCTTTTTTTTTTTTTTTTTGGTTTGGCTGATCCGATGTATGTATTCCTGTTTTGTAATTATCTAGGGAAAATACTGTTCCAAAATGCTCATACCAAGACAGAGCTCGTCACTGTCTGTGATTGGCTGAAGCTGCTGCGCCTGATGGAGCATTGGCTTAATCGAGCTCTTAATCCTTCCTTCTCTCCAAAGAGGTCACGTCACTCAGTGTGGTACGAGCGAACATGGGGACACAGTTGCTTCTGACGAGGTCCTGTCCTCTGCAGGGCGTTGGCCCTCCGAGGAGTTCCAGGGCCTCAGAAGCAGGTGTTCTCGCCCCAGTCATGCCCGTGACTGGTGTGGGTTAGACTGCCGTCATGGGTGTGATAGGGTTTAAAAGGACCTTTGACTATCCTTCGTGGCTACTCAGAGGGTCATCAGAACCTATTACATTTAAATATCTGTGTCAGAAGACGTCCTCGGACATCGCACTTTTGCTCGTGTTTGTCCTTGACTTGGACAGGCTCCTCCTCCTCCGCTCTGACACTTCAGCTCTGCTGTGCCATCGGGTGCAGCTGGGCCAAGCCTTACCGACCACTTCGGTTCCTCACTCGAGGTACTTGTCTCTACCGCAGTCATGAACTTGACATTCGCTAACCTTTTTTGTTTTTGCTTCTTCCCATCATTAAAATATGATTGTCTGAAGGGTTTAAATGGGCAATAAGAAAGTTACTTAGAAGGCTAACATACAAAATAGAAAAGGGCAGAGGAACTCAAGTGAGGAGGATGTTATTTCTGGTTAGGACATCAGCACAGCCTCGTGGAAGAGGCTCTGCTTCAGGTAGACCTTGAAAAAGGCGAGGTTTTGACAGGCGAGTTGCTTCTTGCACAGACACGTGCGGAGGCAGGATATGAGTCCTCTTTTCTTCACGTTCTTTCCGACGTATGGTCAGTGCTTGACACAGAGTAGGTGCCTCATACGTGTTTGTCCCTAGAGGCAATGACATTTCTTCTAAGAGAAGGATCGAAGTGACGTGATCGAAACATTCATCCACATACTGGAACAAAAGCGTGGCTTCGCCCAGAGTCCTGGAATGTTTGTGAAGCAGGCGTGTCTCCTCTTGACTCCCCGCTGGTTTCTTGGGCACAATTACTTTGATGTAATACAAAAGAGAAGGTGAGCGGGTGGATGAGGGTCTGAGGGGTAGAGCCTGGTTGCTTTCACAAAGTTATCTTTGGGGATGGATCTGTGGAACAGAGAGAAACCATTCCAGAAACCCAACTGGACTGGTGTATTTTAAAGTCTAACTGTCTTTTTTGCCTGGTTCTATTGTCTTTGAAATATCTGCTTTACGTATAATTAGGAAAGGTTAGACCCGACTCACAAATAGCCATCGAATTAGTGTAGTGAGCTCTGCAGAGACCCAGCAGCCAGGGGACACCACCGCCATCTGAGTGAGACCCTGCATCACAAAAACAACGGCAGACACCAAGCACGCAGGCCCCAGGAGAGTGGAGCCCAGATTCGAAAGTTGCTAAGGAAGGAAAAAGAGCATGTTGCCGCGTCCTCCTACCCGGCATGCCACCCAGCAGTGGCGGGTCAGTCCGTCCAGATGCTCCTGCCTCGGAGGAGACAGACAGCTCCAGTCCCCCACCCCAGCCTCTCCTGCTGCAGGTTGTCCAAAGGCTGCTGACCGGCTGTGCCGGGGGGCCCTGGACGTTTGACGGACCTCGCAGGACCGCCCCCACCTTCGCTTTCCTGGACAACTCCAGCAGTCGGAGCAGAGTTCCTCTGCACTTATCTGCCGTTGACCTTGGCCCGATTCGTCATGTCTCGGCTGATGGTTCCAAAGATGAAGGACGAGGGACCTATTAGACCCGATGTGCTACATTCTTCCTCTGAAGCCGAGTTTATTTGACTAGCTAATGATTCTGTCCTGTCGTATGAAAAACCCAAGGTTTATTTTATAAGCGTGATGACTCGTCGTCCTGAGTGGTATCCATGGTCCTGAGCAGAACATGTAAGATGTCATTTCAAGTGCCAAGTGTTTTTTCTAATTCAATTCCAACTTTTTTTTTTTTTTGTAGAATTTAGAAAGTGGTTGAAATCTAATTGGCTCCCCCAGGATCTTGGCTCCCATTACGCTGTGGCGTTTCTTTTTCTGAGAAGCATCTGGAGAGACTGAACTGCCACTGCTGGTTGGCAAGCAGGGTGAGAGGACACAGCACCGTTTTTTTCTTCCTTAGAAACTTTCAAATCTCGGCTCAACGACTCCAGAGCTTGAGCGTGTGATTTTGCCATTGTTTCTATAATGATGGGTTCTGCTTTTCCTATTATTTGAATCTCGTATGAGCGAGAATGGCAACCGTGACTGCCACCACCCGTGGCGGCCAGCCTGTGTCTCCTGTGAAAGAAAAATGGGGAGAAAAAGAGAAACCACACATCGCGTCGTAGCAGAGTATAGATCCACGTAAACAATACTTAGCGAACACAGTTCTAACAAACCAGCTTCGAGCATGTCTGGTTTGCCGCAAGTAAACACCTATTTAGACAACAGAGCCGAGTGATTTTTAGTGGCCCAGATTCAGATGTTCCTGCAGTCTATACAACGGTGAGGAGACTGCCAAAGCCTTTCCCTTAGTCACGGGGACATCATACCTTAGGAAGCCCCCCTGGTGTGCTACCTGGAAGAGAAGATGCTCTGCCGACGGCAGAAACGGCGGGGCAGCGCCAGCCAACCGGGGCTTGCTCGTTCCAGGGTTCGTTTTAGCCGATACTTGTCCTCATGCATCCGAGATACAACAGGAACACGTACTTCCGGCGTCTGTTTTTAAATATATTCTTAAACGGTAGTCACGGATCTGGTTTCAGAGCCTCAGCCCCCAGCGTGGACCCGAAAGCTGGGGGCCAGGAAAGTCCAGCGCTCAGGAGACTGTTGACCCGGTTCGGGCCAGACCCGAAGCCTCGTGGAAACAGCGTGTAGGCTGCCTTCTGCTGTTGCTTTAGAAACGGCATGTGGAGCGATAGCAAGAAATTTGTTTTTCTTTCGGAAGATAAATGATTTGAAGTCCCTGTATTAGAAAAGCCTTATCTTGTAACGTTTGATATCTCCCGCTCCTAAGTGCAGGCCTGGAGAGAACAAGGGTGGCCTCCAACTTTAAGTGCTTCTTGACTCTGTGTGTGTGTGTGTGTGTGTGTGCACGCGAACGGCCC
>NW_011888935.1:2301665-2308895 GCF_000151845.1 Pteropus vampyrus | reverse complement strand
GTAATAACACATCTGATCTTTATAACAACATTAGGAGATGGGTCCGGTTAGCATCATCATTACACAGATAAAGACACTGGACCAGAAAGCCTGGGTAACTTGCCCAAGTTTGACAGCTAATTATGGCACGGTTGGGATTTGATCCTAGGCGATCTTTGCCCAGAGTCACTGCTCTTTGTCCACTTGGCCTTGCCGCATCTCCTCCACGGCAGGGAGAGTATATTTTATTCACTTTTCGTATCCTCTTGAGAATGTGGCGCAGTGTTTGAGGAAAGTAGGCTTTGAATTAAGTAAAGTAACACCGTCCTGCCTAGAAGAGAACGCCGCCCAAGGCCTCTCCCGCCGCAGGCCTCCGGGAGCGAGGCTGTGCCCCTCAGGTCCTCCCACGTGATCCGGATGACAAACATTCGACGCGTTATTCGAAAGCATCTCCTTCCTTTTTGTGTGAAACTCATAAACTCTCTTAATTGAAAAGTTACCATTTGAAATGAGTTAAATTGTAGTTTAAAGAAGTTGAATTTCTGCTCAGAGTGATACGCTAGTATTATTTAAACAAATGTAGCCGATAAGTTAATATATGAACCGAGTGGCATTTGAAGAAATAACTAGGAACACAGGGCCAGTGAAAACACTGAGTTTAATTCTTAGAAAATGATTTCCTTTAAGGAAACTGCCTGAACACAGTTGACTTCTTTTGAGAGGTACTAGGTTTTTTACTTATTATAGACATTTGACACAGAAAAAAAAATCAATATGTTTACACTCCAAAGTCAATATTTCTACTCTGATATATGGTATTAGGGGTTAGAGAAAGAAAGAAGAGAGCTAAGTCTTTCTGCGTTTATTGCCATGATACAAGGATGATGACTTTTCACACGGCACTGGGTTTGAGGGGAAAGGGCGCATTTGTTTATTCATTTCGTTCTCTAATGCCTGATTTCTCTGGTGCTCAGGTGTCCAGCAACTGTATCATCTGGAGCACGTCTATGTGCCAGAAGTATAGGATCACGGACGGTTCAAGTTCAAAAGGATCATAGGGATAATGTAATCCAATTGCCTTATTTTGCAGATGAAGAAGTACAGCCCCAAATGAGTAAGGGGGCTAGTCATGGATTAGAGCAAAGCCTCCAAATCGAAAACAGCAATTACAAAGATGGCATACCGTTTGCTCTGTTAATTTACTTTGTAAATGTTTGTTGAGTGCCTAGCATGAGCAGGACCTTAGGGACAGAGCAGTCCTCCTTGAACTGAGGAAGATATGGGCCCTCCTTGAAGCTTATAGCAAATGTGTGTGTCAAGAGGCCACAGGTGAGAAATACCCGAGAATGATTTCCGGTCCACACTTTGAAGATGACAAGGACTTCGTTTTGTCAATTCCCCGGTGTCTCATGCCTTCCAGGAGCCGAAGCTGCTGGCCAGAGGAAGAAATGAAAGGAATTATCACAGCATTCAACTGTGAGGACATTTAGTGAGAGCAAATGTGCTGACTTACAAAGCCACCAAAGAACTGTAACTCTACAGTGCTAAGTCTTAATAAATTCATGTCGATAATCCTAAATCTAAATCGAGAAAAAACACGATGAAAGTTCTTTCACCCTTCTCTTTTGGCAAAGTGGTTCAGTGCATAACATATTTTAGAAAACTTTCAGATAGAAAAAATATTTTTTTTGCATGAAAGAATGAGCTTCACTCAACTGGGACATTTACTCAAAAGTCATCAGAATTTGTTGAACACCTGCTGTGCACGATGACTTATCTCTGGACCATGAATAGATAAGTTTGATGCTAGTGGAGGGAACTCGACCATCATTGTAAACACAGTTGATGTTTAGCCATTAGCTTTACGACAGGGTGTTGTCTGCCATGGCGCCATCGTAAAGGCTGGTTTGGAAGGAGTCACGTGAAATGTGGAATGGGGCAGAGGATAAACACGCTGTAGCAACTTCTGCCGCCTAAGCCACGTGCCAGGTCTGTGGCTTAATTTGATCCTCATACCAAAGCTTCGTGGTCTCAGTGGGATTCCCGTTTCGTAGATGAGGAAGCCTAGGATCAGGAGGTGAGGTAATTTGCTCAAGAGATGTAGTTGGCAAACAGCAGGATTTGAATCTGCGTCTGTGTGACTCCAGAGCCAAGGGTGTTCCATGGTGTCTGAGGCAAGTGGCATTTTATTCTTAAGCTGTCAGGGAGTACAGCTCGATGGACACATTCATTCATTCATTCATTCATTCATCCACTCAGCGAATATTTCAAAACAGCTTTATGCTGGACTCTTTAAGGAAAGGCAGAAAAGAATTCATAGAAAATTTGAACTATAGGATAATATAGTAAATAATAAACACACTTGATAAAACCATGGGTTTTTCTTTTATTATTATTTTAGCTCGTAGACTCAGTACTATTTCTTTAAGATTAGACCTTCTATTTGACGGGATTTTTTTTTTTTAATTAAAAAAAAGCATCGATTAGCTATGAAAACGATGAAATCACTTATAATAAGCAAATCCATTTCTCTTTCGATTGCATGTTCGTGCTAAGTTGGTGACGTTGGTGCTGATGGTTAAGCAGAGGCAAGCTTGCTTTTTTCCCACCTTTGGGTGACGGCTCCCCCATCCAGCGTCCTGTCCCTGTGTTGTATGCACAACATTCATCGCGGGGGGATCGGACGATGTTTGATCACCTCACCGGTTCTGAATCAGTGAAGTCTGCAATAATGACGCTATCAGCATGTACAGTTAGAAAACAAGAAATATACTAACGGCATGTTCCAGGAATCACACCACAGGCTCTCAAGTCAGAAGATCTATATCCGAATGAAGGCTGCTTCTTCACTCGTGTGCATTGTGCAAGATTCTAAGTCTCTCTGAACCCGGATCCATTTACTTAATAGCGCTTGTGTCACATACTCCTATGGGAATCAAATGATACAACAAATGTGAAAAACGCTTTGAAAGAAAGTTGTAGTATCTACTTGTATATACGTCTTCATAGGATCATCACCATGATCGTTGGCAGGCTAGGGTTTCAGGTGTCCTG
The DNA here is from genome assembly GCF_000151845.1 of Pteropus vampyrus. Classification (NCBI taxonomy): domain Eukaryota; kingdom Metazoa; phylum Chordata; class Mammalia; order Chiroptera; family Pteropodidae; genus Pteropus; species Pteropus vampyrus. The sequence goes on along the minus strand of NW_011888935.1, from coordinate 2,305,862 downwards.
TGAGGACAATAGGGCGTTTGACACTGGGCTCAAGCTGCCAAGGGAAAAAGAATATAGAAAACTAGACGTGCGGGGAGGTTGCTTTGCCTCTAAAGGGAGCAGAGCGTCGTCTGTCTTTGCCTTATTTTTACCTACTCGGTTCCTTATCGTTTCCAGTGGTAGGTGCCATTGGCTCCCTGCTGCCGTGTCTTTCAGGCCTCTGGGGTGGCCTCTAAGATGTCCCGTAGTGGTGTCAAAGGCCTGCCACCTTGGGTGCCGCCCTGGGTTCTACTCCACGGCTTTGCTGAGGGCCCCTCTTCATCTGTTCGTCCGCCTCCAGGCCTCCCGTCACCCGTCCATCTTACTTACTGACTTAGAGTCTCCCCAGGAGCAGACTCTGAATCAGATCGCCTGTGAGTTACCCTCGGCTTGCCTCCCCTCTGGCCATCTGTCTTTCCTGCGTTCTCTTTGCAAATCTCAGTCACCGCACTATCAAAAAAGGAATACCATTTGAACAATTCGAGAAAATACAGTTAGGAAAATGATGGTGTCTGAGCAGTAAAAAGGGTTCTGTGGGCACAATGGATGGGAGCGAGGCCTCGGTGCGACTTTGATTTGGGCGGGGCACGGCCAGCGCCGGGGGCAGGCCGCCCGGGTGTTTCCCCAGCAGGGCGAGTGTCTCTTGTCCGTGTGTGTGCGCAGAGAGCACGTCCGTCTCATGTAGCTCTGTGAAAGCGTCTGGTCGGAACATCAGTGGCGAAGGACAGTGAGTCCCATCTTGACTCACGTGACCGGCCCGATTTTAGCCCTGAAAAGTGGTTTTCTCAATCTCCAGGTCGGAGGCTAGGGCACAGCGGACCCACACCTCAAACTCCTGTCTCCTGCAGCCCCTTCCTGGGCTCCTCGTAGTCCGGTTATTACAGGGATCACCAGCTGTGACCGTGTCGTCTGTCAGTGGGGGCTGCGCCCGCAGCGCAGGGGGCCTTCACAAACACACGATCGGAGAGAGACAGCAGCGAGGGAGTCCGCAAATCAACAGGAAAACAAACACCCCGCGTTCAGTGAGGACAGGGACGGTCTGACTCACGGGGGAAGGGGTGGGGGAAACGCAGGCAGACACCCCGCCCCCACCCCCAGCCTTAAGGGTGCTGTGGCCGGGGTCCCGCAGCCCTGACAGCGAGCCTGGCGGGTGGGAAACGGGGCCTGTTTCCAGAAAGTGCACAGGCAGCGTGCAGAGCAAGCGCGTGTCGGGCCTCGCAGTCGCCCCCCGAGTTTGCTTCTGGTGCGACCCGAATGCTTTTCACGCTACTTCCGTCTCGTTGAATTTTACGTCTTCAATTAATGTCGCAGAGACCTGACCGGCCCCCAATTCGGTTTTCCAGTGTTTTTGTTTTTTTCCTAAAATGCGTGCGGTGCTGTTGTTGTGCTTCGAGAAACCCGAGGCAGAGGCGCGGAGTCCCGGGGGAGGCGTTCGAGGAGGTGCTGTCACACCTGTGCGTCACGGGCACACGTCTGGGGAAGGGCCGTCCGTGTGACACGGAGCAGGGCTTGCGCATGAGAGGGAGGCCTTGTCGTTCATAACGAAAAATTTCTTTTTAAAAACCCTTGTCACACCGCGCTTGAACATTCGATTCGTCCTCCGTGAGGTCTGCTTTCGTGTTACTGATTTTCTAGTTTGCCCAGCCACCTCTCCTAGATTATTTAAATAGCACCTAGACAGAACGAGCTGGAGGCCAGGTGGCCCCGGCACGTCCACGCCCGCCTCGTCGGGAAGGCGAGTCCTCACGTGGAGGGCGCTGCTGGCCAGGCTCCCCGGGAGGAAACCCCGTCTCCGGCTCCAGCCCTGCCGATGGCCGGCTGTGTGACCTTCGGCAGGATTCTCCGCCTCGTTTGGCCCTCAGCTTCCTTTCAAGTTAAAAGAGGGCAGCAGTCACGGCGACAGCAAACTCGCTGGGCTCCTCGAAAGCTCGTTGACACGATACCAACGCTCTGTGAATTGCAGAAAGCATCAATTAACCTTGTACGTGTCCGCGTGTCTCCGGATATGTACAGCTCCGGGCGTATGTGAGTGTGTGCGTGCGTGGACCTATCACGCGCTCATGCGTTTCCCGTTCACACGAAGGGAGAGGTCAGTCAAGCCGAACTAGAGTGATCTCGGTGGACCTGGACTCCCCGCTTCCCGGGGGCGGCCACGTGGCCCCTCACGTGGCCCCTCACGCGGCCTTCGCACGTGGTCCTCCCATCTCAGCAGGTGGCGTCCCGTCCCGTTCAGAAGTCATCGTTGATTTCTCTTTCTCCCCCATCTCTCCGCCACCAACCCCGTCAGCTCTTCTTTCGAAATGTAGTTCAAATCCTCCCACTCCTGGCCCCGCCCTGGGCCGGGCCGGCCTCTCGGCCTCTGGGCCTCTGCTTTGCACACAGTTTCCACACGGGGACCTCGCAGAACTGGAAAGCGGGTTACAAGGAAGCCTGCTCCAGACCAGGCGGTGCTCCCGGTGCTTTCCGCGGGAAATTCGAGCTGCTGAGCGTGAGCCCGGCTCATGCACCCGGCTCACGCTCCCGCCGGGCCCGCCGGTCGCCTGTCAGCCCTTCGGCACGCTGCACCCTTTCTGGCCGTCAGGGTTTTTAAAAGCGCTTTATTTTTTTTTAGAGTAGTTTTAGACTCACAGCAAAGTTGAGTAGAAAGTCCAGAGAGTCCTCCTATAGCTCCCACCCCCCTGCATCCGCCCTGTACACCCTGCTGCAGACAGGACATGTGTCACACCGAGGAGTCTGTGTGACACGCCGTCGGCACCCCGAGTCCACGGCGAACACCAGGGTTCGCTCTTGGGGCGCTCCGTTCCGTGGGTTTGGAGAGACGTGGAATGGCACGTGCCCACCATATGGCATCATGCGGACGAGGGTCACTGCCCTCCTGTCCTGCCCTCCCTCTCCGCAGCCCCTGGCGCCACCCGTGTTTTCACCGTCTCCATGGTTTTACCTTCTCCCCGAATGTCATTGTCCTGGAGCCCTACCGCCCCGAGCCTGTTCGGACTGGCCTCTTGCCCTGAGCAGCGCGTGTGTCCGGCCCCGCCACGGCCCTTCGTGGCTGCAGGGGTCCCGCTGTGGCTTCTCGCTCTGCGTGGCTTTTCCCGCCCCTCCCCCCGCCCCCCAGTTTAAGCGGCCCCTCCACCCCACCGCCCATGTTAGACATTTCTTTTTTGTTTGTTCACTGCCTGTCTCTGCCCCGATCTGCGGGGGAGTGGTCTGTGTCTCCTCCCATCATGAGGAACAGTCCTCGGCCCTTGGTACCTGCTCAGTAAATGTCCCAGAGCCGAACGCAGGAGTGACCTGAACACCCATCCGCTTCGCTTAGCTCTTCCCTCCTTCTCGGTTTTCAAGCGACAGATTCTTTCATTCACACCGATCCGGGTTTCGTTCAGAGGAAGAGGCAGATATTCGTGTTAAGTCTGTGAGTCTGACAATTATTTCTTGTTCACCTTTGGCTTCTGGAGCTTCTAGGTTGTCTGCTGAATTTAATGGGTATCCAGGAGGATGGCAGCTGGTAGCCTTGGCGGGAATCAGTCACGGTACGAGGGAGGAAAGAGGCGGTAGAGAATGATTAAGGGAAAAGAGCGGAAAAGTATGATTTAACATTTATCGAGTCACACATTGTACTCAGCGCTGTGTATATAACATACAAAGCGAATTAGGAGACAAGTCAGATTTAAGATGAGTGTGCACACACTAGCACACAAATACTGCAAAGATGAAGGTATTTCTTTAGATGTCTCCTCTCATTTACCAAACTGGAGTCTTGTCAAAATCTATGGGCTGGTTCAGGACAGAAATATCGCAGCTGCTGTTTGCGGCCCAGTCATGCCCCGTGGGGCACAGACAGGCCTGCAGTTCCATTACTGCTTTTTAAAGAAACTTTCTGTGAGGCTAACAGACTTTCTAGGGAGGCCAGACCGAGTGAAGCCGAGTTTAATGTTCTCATTAAAACGTTAAAGAGGCTTTATTCATGAACGACTGAAGCCGTAATTGCTTTACCCTTGTAAACTATGAAAATGCGTGGTGGCCCCTCACAGCCCAGTTCGAGTTCCCCCAGTCCTCTCTGTCTTCACGGAGCCGTTGGCTGGGTCTTGGGTCCCAGAAGTGGCTTCTCTGGACTGTGTTTTTCCGGGTGTAGAGGAGGCGTCGGTTGGGGTACCCATATGTCATTTCGAACTCGTTCCG
>NW_011888935.1:2293916-2300621 GCF_000151845.1 Pteropus vampyrus | reverse complement strand
ACCTTAAAGAACCAAGAGCTTTCCTTGTTTAGGCTTTCTCAGATTGGGAGGCCTTGGCCCTAGCTGCTTTAGTGATAAGGACCCCTTTTAAAGCAGAAATATTCTCCGGATGATTGACAGCTCCGAGGCTGTGTCCGTGATGAGACCTTCACATTTCCCGGTAGTCACCAGGTTAGCACCATGCAGAGGCCTTCCTTCTCTAAGGACAGTGAGCTGGCAACGGGAGAGGGCAGTGCGCAGCCTGAACTTGGCAAGTGAAGCCTTGGGTCCACTTACGTGTGTTCACACAGCTCTCTGAATTTGATGTTCGAAGTGTTTTTCTAACGAGATGGCCTTTCTTTTACAGGTCCTTTGCGGCCAGCATGATATCGTATTTATAACACGTGGAGGAGAGAGAGCTCGCCGTGGTCAGGTAAGAGGCTGGCACGGACAGCAAGTGACCAGCGGGACTCAGGGCAGGACGTTTGTCACTGTGTGAGAAGTGACTCAGCTCAGTCATCCCACTGACATCATTCTCTGACGCGTGTTTTACTCACTTACGCCTGGGGCGCAGAGGGCCTGTCATATCTCAGTGACCACGTGCGCCAGGGAGCATCAGCAAAGCACCTGCAACAAACCTCTGTAAACAACCAGTAAGGAAATAGGACTGGTCACCCGAACTCTCTTTCCCGCTCCTGCATATTTAAGGTAGAATGATTACTGTGGCTCATCATTATTACCTTATCAGAAGGCTTTTATCTTTTCAATAGTTATGTAAATATGCGACTACTGAAGACTCTTCTAATTAAAGTCTTATCTCTGTCCCTTTATCTGAAGTTGCTGTTCTAAATATTCTTTGCATTTTCTTTTAAAACAAACGCATGTCTCACAACTTTGATTTACCCAAATAGGTCACCAAGATTAATTTTCCATTAACCTTTATTGCTTCTGTTTCTTTCTAATCATCTTTTTAGAGGATTAAACAGTCCCCCACTGGGTCGGCCTCTGCATAGACTATGAGCCATTGTTTTCTTCCATGGAGCTGATGGAAGAGGCGGTGTAGAAGGTGGTGCCCTGTGGTCCAGTGACCGCACCGGCCTCATTAACTGAGTCGAAGCGTCTGTAGATAGAGCCACAGGACGAGTTCTGTGGACCGCGGCGATCTCGTGATTGGCCGCACTTCTTTTGTGATCCATTCTGTATCAGTTTTCTCTGGTGGCCCTAAGGAATTAGCACAGAGCGGGTGGCCGAAATGACAGACACTCATCTCACGGGTCAGGAGGCTGGAAATCCAAGATCGGAGTATTAACAGCATTGGTTCCTCCTGAGAGTTTTGAGGAAGAATATGTTTCAGAACTTTCTCCTAGCTTCTGGTGGCCTCGGGTGTTCCTGGCCTTAGGTGAGCATCTTCTCCTTGTGTCTTTACGTTGACTTCCTTCTACGTCTGTCTGTCTCTGTGTTCAAATTTCCTCTTTTTGTCAGGATACCTGTCATAACGGATTAGGGACCATTTTCATCACCTCATCGTAACTCAACCCTCTGCAAAGACTTGCCTTCTAAATAGAGTCCCCTTTACGTATATGAGAAATTAGGACTTCCGCATCTTTTTGGAATACACGCTTCAACCCATAACCCTGTCTCGGGGAAGAAGGCTTGATTCCTTTTGGTGACCCGCTCAGGAGACTAGCGCAGCGCCTGTTGCTTAATATTGGTCGGATGAGCGAGTGGCAAAGTCTGTGATTTTAAAAGGTCAAGTGCAGTGACCAGAGGTGGGCAGGTGTTACACTGACCCTTGTCCTCAGTGAACTCTTACTTTCAGAGGAGTCCAAGTTAAACAGCATCGTAAATGCGGTAAGATTTTTCCCGTTAAGGCAAAAGCAAGTAGCATTTTTAGAAAATAGAACCCTCTGTGCGAGTGAGTCCTGCATTCTCTGTGGGCCTCGCAGGCTGAACTGCCAATTTACATGCTGCCTGTGTCAGTACATCAAGATATCTTTCCAGCTCATTCAATACCATTTAAATCAGACTTAGGCAGGCTAGTCTTTCCTTCCAACCGCATCGCCTCGCACTCACTCTTATTAAATTTAATGTTTTATTCCCTAGCACTAATCTATAAACACTATCCTGAAACAGATCTGCTCTAGTTACGTCTTCTCTCTTTTCTGTGCGTCTTTAGATCAAAATCATTAGAAGGTATATCTTTTGAGTGTTTAGATTTGACCGCCGATAAAATATAAGGATACCGGTCTCAAGGCAGCGCTTAAATGATCCTCTTTAGAGATGTTTATTTAGAAAGCCCTTGTATTCTGTAAGTGTAGAGCTTTCAGACCATGTCCGCTCTTACTTCCAAGAAAGAAGTACCTCTTTGTAACAGAAAGAAGCCTTCTGCTGTGAGAGGTCAAAGGCCAGTGGGATTTCCTCCGAGAGCGAAGCATGCATCTTTAGGGCCCATGACTTCCTGTCAGCCCCTGGCTAGCGCTATCTGTGGGCAGGCCGGCATCTAGACTCTGACTGTGGCTCAGGCCCTGCCTGCCCGAGGCTGAGCAGCAGGCGGCTGGAACAGTGGACTTACAGCATCCCGACCCCTCATTCCCAAGGGGGGACTCACGGCCAAGGGATAGCACTGGCCTAGACAGCCCTGGATTTATAAGACCATGACGGGTAGTAGAAAACGCATGTGACAATAGAAACTCGTTTTAGCATTTTTCACCCTGACATTGATCCTAAGAAAATTGGCACATCAAAGGACATCCATTTCTGGGGTGTGTGATGCGCGCAGGCTCGGTTCCCCCAAATGTCCTGTACAGGGGGGTGACGCCATCCTGGGGCCTCCACTGCTTCCTCTTCTGGTCCGTTTTGTCCAAGCGCTTACTACCCTTTGTTAGAGACTTCTGTGACTTATCACGCGGGTCTCCTGCTCGTTTGGTTCGCGAGAACTTGTAGGGCTTCACTAAAATTAAAACCGTGAATTTGTATTTGTCACACAGGGAGCATATCAGAGTGACGGTAGACTAGCCCCTTGGCAGTTACACTTAGACTGCAGTGCGCTGTCGCTTTCTGGCCATGGAACTGCCCTTGAACACCCTGCTTCATGCTCTGCAGTGTGTACGCACCACTACAATGGCAGCAGTCGAAGAAATCTTAATAACCGGGTTATTTTACGTGTGCCTGATTTCATCGGTACCTAACTTCTCTGCTAGTGAAGAAAAAACAAACCGGAAGTAAAAACCTCTAGTGCCCTGAAAAAGAATTTATTGTTGCTTAGTCTTTTCCCACTTCCGTTTTGCGTTCTCCAGCTTCACTCATTTTAGATTTCTGACAATCCAGCTGTCGGAGCTCTGCGTGATTGATAATAAACGTATTCATCGTCAAACTCTGATTTTAAAAAAAAGGGGAAATGATTTCCACGTCTTTTTAGTTAGTAATTAACGTGGCCATCTTTTTTAGACTTCTGAAATTAGAGCGTCTTTCTGGATACCTGGGAGATATTTAAATTACATTAATTACACTTCGAGTCGAGATTCTATCCAGATTTCTCAGAAAACGATTACACGCGGGTAAGTTAAAATATGAATCTCGGTGTTTGCTCTCTCTGGGTGTTTCTTCTGCCTCTGTCTCTTGATGGCTGCTTCTTCGCGTCTCGTGGGTTTATGTCCGGTGCTTTTGAGCCGATGATGTGGGGCAGTGGGCTTCTGGCGGAGAACTCAGAGGCGTTCTGCTTCATCTCTCGCTTCTCCTGCAGCTCGTTATCCCTGAGTCCTGTCAAGGTTCTCTAATTCTTCCCTATTTTCGCTTTCCTTCTTTTCACTTTACGATCATCCTTTTCCAGGCTTTTCGTTTTTTGGGCTTTTTTTTTTTTTTTTTCCTTTCTTATTCGTACAACCATTCAGCCTGTTCCTTTGTCTGTTGTTTTGTCATTCATTCATTCATACATCATCTTTCTCACGTGGGGCGAAATATTGCTCCGGGGACAACATCAAGGATATTCTAATTGAGGTGGAAACGATGGTGTAGAAATTGCCACTGCAACGGAGCTGTGGACTAAGTACACCTTACGTATGGAGAAGAGCAGCTCGCTCGGCTTCTCGGAGGCAGGGAATGCTTCGTAGGGAAGACGGGATTTGAGTGGAGGTTGGAAGGCGTAGAACTTTTCCAGGTGGACAGGCGCGGTGGACCGAGAACATTCTGAAGGAGACGGAGGGTGGGGCCTTAGCAGGGAGGGGTCAGCGGGCCAGGTGTGTCTTTGTACACCTTGCGGATGGGGCGATCCTGGGGCATGAAGTAGGAGGATGACGTCGAGGTTCCGCAGGGAGGCAGGAACCAAGTCTCGGAGGTCCCTTACGTACTGCCGAGCCTCCCTCTCTGCCTCGTGTCTACAGATTGCAGTTGGCTTCGGACCCTCCTGCCTGCTGCAGCCAGCTGGCTGTGTAAAGGCTGCTGGTCTTCTGCCAAACTCCTCCCAGGTCCCGCTGCTTCTAGAGCAGCGGTCTCCAAATCTTGTGGCACCAGGGACCGGTGCTCCTATGAGCATCTGTCTAATGTCTGATGATCCGAGGCAGAGCCGAGGCGGTGATGCTGGCGCTGGGGAGCGGCTGCAGATACGGATGAAGCTTCACTTACTTGCCTCTCACCTCCTGCTGTGTGGCTTGGTTCTTAACAGGCCACGGACCAGTATCAGTCTGTGGCCTGGGGGTTGGGGTCCCCTGTTCTAGAGGGAAGTCAGGCGTTCCTAAGCTGGCACTCGAAGATCTCAGCCTTTTCTGTCTCTTATTTACTCTGGAAATCACCTACTCAAGCCGGGGTTGCCTGCTTTGCTCCCCACACACAGTTCCTCCCCCTTCCTAGCTTCTCTCTTCACAGTCCCCCCATCCTTCAAGATATCACTCAAATTCGTACTCTTTATGAAACTTTTTCTCCACTCGCCAGTAACTTTGCCCCTTCTGGACTTCAGGAGAACTTTCTATGGACTCTTCACAGTTTTCACTTACGTCGCAAGTTAGTTGTGACACTCTCAGAAGGACTGCTGGGTGTGGAAGGGAAGGGCTGTCTACCTGTCGTGTATGCCGTTTCTCCCGTAAGTGCAGCGTCTTGCACACGGGGGGGCTCTGCCTTGGTGTTTGTTCAGTGGAGGGAGGCGGTTCCTTTAATTTGGACGAGGCAGTGGTTAATGAAACGTCCAGAGGAAACTCTTGCAGAATAATTGTCTGTGAAGGTAGAAGGATTCTAGTGAACAGAAAGCAGTGAGGTGTCCACTTTGAAAACTGGTTACACTGCCTTTGGGCTTAAACATGGGAAGAAGAAAAGTAAGAAGCCGTTAAGCCACATGTGACCGGTCTTGACGGTGAGTGACAAGTGACATTAACAGGTAGAAGCACCTGTCCTGCATTATGATGCTCTGCATCTTTGTACAAGATGGCCTCTGGAAAACTTGATTTAATTTCGTTCTGCTCAGTCGTGGATCTGGAGACAATCACAAATTCAGAAATATATTGATGACAGTCTATTGCCACTGAGCTCAAAAGACCATAATCCTGTTACTTGCAATTTTGAAAAGGGTAAATAAACATGAATAACTGAAGGGAGATATCGATTACAGAAGTCATACGAACGGGAATAATGGAATTAAAGTAATTGAGGCAATATTGGGCCTAATGGACCTTGTTCTCTTAATGCTTTTCTTCTGCTCTTTGTATCGAGTCGGCCCTCAAGTCGATTGGACCCTGTGCGTTGGAAGAGAAGAACGTGATGGAGGCATTGAGATTGCTGTCTATAAAAAGAATCGATCCGCCGTTCTTACAGAAGACCATCAGTCAGTCTGTGAAATCGATGGACTGGGATTTTTTATATTTTGCCTTTAAAGATAATGAGACGAATGATGAGAAAAGACCGTCTGCCTCGCACATAGTAGATACTCAGTGAGTGTTTCTCGAATTAACGAAAAGGCAGCCCGAGTTTCAGTCCACCGTCGGTGCTGACGCAGCCCGTTCCCGTCGCTTGGCCGACTGCATCTAACGGTCCCGCGGGGGTCGGCCACTCGCCCCCATCCATCTCTGCCGGGAGCTCTTGCACATTTCTGCTGCCAGGACCTCGGGGCCAGTGTTCCATTACTTAGGGTCAGAACTGTTTGTTGTCACCGAACTTGCTGCCCTGTAGAATGTGGCAGATTGCTTTTTTTTTTTGAAGCATCGTTTTGATGAAGTTTCTTCCTTTTCAGAAAACTTTGGTGTCTCTTCCTTGCCCACAGAGTCGTAGGCTCGTTTTTCTTAGAGTCCGTTGCCCACTAGATGGCTTTGAAGAGCTTTTGCATCGAGACGCCTCCCACTGCCCACCCGCACTGAGCTCCCCCTAGCCTCTCGCCCAGACGGGATAATAAAACAAATAATAAAAAAAATTATCATTTTTGACCCCTCATCGTCCTATTGCATTTCGAAGATGCACAGTGTTCTCCCTGGAATCTTTCTTTTTGGATCCGTGTCCAATCAGTTAAGAGTCAGTTCAGCCTAAGGCCGTAGTTATATTTCTTAACACTGCACGTTATCAAAAGCCGTGTTGTGAAGATAATTATTTCAGTAGCACAGGTGGCGATGGCAGCTACAGAGGTGCATATGCACAATAATAACAGTTCTTTCAATACAAATGCTGTTTTCGGTCTCCGTGAGAGCGTCACTGAAAAAATACAGCGTATTCCTATATCTGTTTTCACAAGTCTGTGGTGAACTAAACTGG
>NW_011888935.1:2282703-2293486 GCF_000151845.1 Pteropus vampyrus | reverse complement strand
ATGAGACGAATGATGAGAAAAGACCGTCTGCCTCGCACATAGTAGATACTCAGTGAGTGTTTCTCGAATTAACGAAAAGGCAGCCCGAGTTTCAGGCCGCCGTCGGTGCTGACGCAGCCCGTTCCCGCCGCTTGGCCGACTGCATCTAACGGTCCCGCGGGGGTCGGCCACTCGCCCCCACCCATCTCTGCCGGGAGCTCTTGCACATTTCTGCTGCCAGGCCCTCGGGGCCAGTGTTCCATTACTTAGGGTCAGAACTGTGTGTTGTCACCGAACTTGCTGCCCTGTAGAATGCTGGCAGATTGCTTTTTTTTTTTTTTTGAAGCATCGTTTTGATGAAGTTTCTTCCTTTTCAGAAAACTTTGGTGTCTCTTCCTTGTCCACAGAGTCGTAGGCTCGTTTTTCTTAGAGTCTGTTGCCCACTAGACGGCTTTGAAGAGCTTTTGCATCGAGACGCCTCCCACTGCCCACCCGCACTGAGCTCCCCCTAGCCTCCCGCCCAGACGGGATAATAAAACAAATAATATAAAAAATTATCATTTTTGTCCCCTCATCGTCCTATTGCATTTCGAAGATGCACAGTGTTCTCCCTGGAATCTTTCTTTTTGGATCCGTGTCCAGTCAGTTAAGAGTCAGTTCAGCCTAAGGCCGTAGTTATATTTCTTAACACTGCGCGTTATCAAAAGCCGTGTCGTGAAGATAATTATTTCAGTAGCACAGGTGGCGATGGCAGCTACAGAGGTGCATATGCACAATAATAACAGTTCTTTCAATACAAATGCTGTTTTCGGTCTCCGTGAGAGCGTCACTGAAAAAATACAGCGTATTCCTATATCTGTTTTCACAAGTCTGTGGTGAACTAAACTGGTATTTAAAAAAAGTTATTTCAAAAATCTGAATGACACACCATGGTAAAAAAACAGAATAAAGACTTGAAGCAGCTGTAGTGTAAACGGGAGAGCTGTTTTTTTTTGTTTTTTTTTTGTTTTTCTGATGCCAGCAGCCTTAGTCTGCATGAAATAAATTTTATTCCTCAGTCCGTTGATCACTTTATGTCTAATACACGTTATGCAAACTCTGCAGGAGAAATGTCTGTAACGCTTATTTTTCGACACTGAGTTTTAGCCCTTTTTTCCTCGGTCTTATCATTCCACTCATTTGCCTGGTGTCTCTCCCCTCTGATGTGCTCTTTTAGGTTAATTATCAATAATTTGAGAATTCTTAGAGGCTCTTATGAAATAAGGACCTCCTGATACTTCCCCTGGCGCCCCGCGTCGTTGGGGTGATGAGATGTATTAGCTTCTGAGAGTGCGCAGCTACGAAACGCAGGTTCACCTAAATCCCCGAATCGATGTTTTCCTTGAAACTTTTCCCTCCTGAACGTCGGGCCTTGTCTTAATATTGGGAAAAAAAAAAAAAAATTGAGTGACTCCATTTCAGCATCAAAGTGAAAGGATGAGGGAGTGACGGATAGGTTTCAGCTTCAAGATGATATGTTTTAGTTCCTGGCTCTTCCCGATACTCTGTTAAATTGACATCTCAAGGGGTCTCTCTTAAAGGCACACGCCCATAAGAACAGGGAAACGAGGCCGCAGCCACAGTGCTCTGGAGCCTGGGACATAGATGGATGGGAGGGGCTTACTGAGTTTGCCTGAGAAAGTGGAATTTTCATCTGGCAGAGGAAAAAAGAAGAAGGAGTCCAGCTTATCCCGATGAACTCTGGAAAAGCTCAGGAATTTTCAGCAACAAGATCCCCTTAGAAATGAGAGCGAAGACAGGATTCAAACTAAGAGTGTTGGTTGGAAGTTCAGGTCTGCTTCCCAACTTCATTCAAGCACGTAACTGCCCCTCTTCCTCTCCCAACAGAAGAATGGGGATTTTACTTATTTATTTTTTTTTCATAGCGATGATAAAATGGAAGGTTTCTAGACTAGACAGTATCAGGAAACGGGAAAAGCGGTAGTCTATATAGTCTTGAAATCACGGAGATCATTCTGTTATTCCAAATCTCGGGACCCACGGCCACCTTCCTCCTGCCCCTGCCTGTGAGAGACTCCAGGATACCTGGAGCTCTGACCTTCAGACACAACTCAGAGATACAGAGATCAGAGATACGAAGAGGCCTGACCAGAGCAATCCCAAAATAAACCTCGAATCTACGACCACCCTTCCCCGCAGCCTGCCTGTCGACTTCCCATTTCTCCACCCTGAAGGATCCACAGACAGCCAAGGACCATCAGACGTTTCAGGAAAGTCCCCATCACGAGAGACAGTAACGAAAACATGCAAACAGAAAAAAGTAAAAAAAGCAACTTGGAGAAAACAGAAACTTTGTAGGAAGAAGACATCAGTATCTTCAGAAAGATAAGGGCCGATCTTGCCACCATGAAACAGAACAGAATTTGTAAGGATTACTCGAGACAGTTAGGGAAATGTCGTAGAAAGCGAAGTAAAAAGAGAAAGAGTAGAAAGTAATATAGAAAGAGTAAGACGCTTATAGGATTGGTCTGCGAGGTCCAAAGCAGTAACACCAGACTGAGAGAATATGGAAAATGGACAGAAAACTGTCAGAGGAATAATTCAACAAAATCCCCCGCAACCAAAGATGGGCGTTTCCAGACTAAACGGAGAGACGAACACCTCATCACGAAACTCTGCCACACTGCGGTGTGTATTAGTAGATGGCAGTGCAATTCGATAAAAATGGGCACCCAGGATCCCAGTGACAGGACCACCACAGAAGCCAGCCTAGTGATCAACTAGGACTCGTGATCAACACCCCGGAGGAGGAGGAGAGAGAGGTTCAGGGGAGACTTCCAGACGGCGAAGCTGGTCAAACCCCCGACGTGTTTGCGCTGAGAGGAGCTTTATCGACGTGAAGAGGCTTTGGGATAACGGTTTTATGACAAGTATATAGGACCTTATCCTTAGTTAGGAAAAGTGACGAGGAAAGGAAATGCAATCTTAGATCGTTACGTGATGCAGCTGCTAACCGTGTCTCTGTCGCTGTGGTGATTTGTAAAAATGGATGTTCGGAATTGCGATGGAGTTCTGGGCGGACGGGAATGTGGGGCATGGATATGAAAAAGGAGCCCTCGTATTCCTCACTGGGAGGCCAACAGGCGACACCTAAAATCGAAAACCATAACATGTAAGCATGCTATTTACATTTCAGTGCTGATTAATTTGGCCTCATTATGGCACACATAGAAACTGAGACTGTCCCAAGCTAGGGACAATATTTGGGGAATATGGTATAGATATGGGACTTCCAAATCGAATATTTTCCAATTTTCTAATGAAAAACTTGCCCCGGCTTTCATGAACATACCTTCTGTTTATACCGCTTTTATGCCTGAAATAACTAAATATAATTCTCGATCAAGATTTGAAGGATTCTCTTCGAATTTTTTGTTAGTTACTGTCAGATACTATACCGGGAATGATAAAAGAATTCAAGCCATTTCACCAAAAAATTTCATTGTTTCAGCAGTTAAAATTATATTTTAACAATTCAATAGCTTTAATCCTTTCCTTTGTCAGGTAAATGCAACACTCTGATCCTTCCCGTTTAATTTTTTCCTGTGAAGTAATTAAAAATAGTAATGAGGCCCTAATTTGTAAAAGGCACTTTCATCCTGAGAGCAGTCACCCCATGGATGCCAATGCAAGATCACATTCGCCTTAGGTGGGAAGAAGGATCTGGAACCTCTAAGGAGAGGATGTGGGAAGCCGTTCCCTATACCTTTGCCCTCCAGTTCCGCCTCCCCAACTTTCTAGAACCCCCACCTTCAGCCTGTGGTACCTTGTCTGTCTGGGATGACAACTCCAGCAGCTTTGCCGGCTGCCTCCCACGATGGCCAGTGGCGCCCTGGGCAGCAGCCCGTCGAAGCCGGTGTTCGGGGGTGAGTTTAATGCCTCTCTCAGAGCAGTGAGGGCTGTGTCTCCGCAAACCGATGGCCAGGTGTGACCTGTGCCGAGGTACCAGCTGCCACAGGCCCCACCTGCTCCCTGTGGCCGAGGGGTGTCAGAGCTTCACAGCAAACCTGGAACCAACTTGTAGCACAGCGGTGTGCCAGGAGCTGCTAGTTGGGAGGCCCCGATTTCCAGATGTAGAAGTGGAGTCCAGAATAATGGCTTAAAGAGCTGAAGGCAGTTAACCTCGGGGCCTGGGGCTGTTTAACTGTTGGACCTGTGTTGCGAATGAATTGGTATGCATAGAAACTCATTGAAAAAAAAAATCTCTCATGTGGTCCCCTTAGATTTTCCAGACCTTTGGACTTATCCAGGCATTGGAGAGAGCTGCTTTCAACTGTTTTCATGAGGTGACTGTAAAACGTATCAAGTTGTAGAATATGGTCTACATCTTAAATTCAGAGGCTATTTTTGGATTACCTACGTGCTACATTTTACCGTTTGTCTCAAGAATTAAGATAAAGAAATGGACAATGCATCAGGGGAAAAAAAAATCAAAAAAAGCAAACTTCAATTTTTAACAAAAGGATAAGGAGACGTTGGAATGAGTGGGGACTATATATAGCCTGTGCTTTGAATCTTCGACTGATTATTTTCCCGCTGTCCCTTTTACGTGCTCCTCGGGAAGTTAGTGAGTGTTTCAGGAGAAGAGTCAGTAAATTAGCTGGAGAAGAAGAGGGTGCTCGAGACAGAGCAGAGAGCCCTCTCCCCGGCAGAGGACAGAGAGCGGTCCGTTCGGTGGCCTTCGTGTCCCAGGCCAACCGTGGAAATGACAGGCTTTCGTTCTCTGCTTCGCGAATGCGCCTGCTGATTTGTTCTTATTTCTCAGGCCACTAACATGTCCTTAAAACCCTCTCAAGGGTTCTATACTTTTAGCCCGTTTCTCCTTTTGTTCTTCAAAGGCTCTCATTGTGACATCTCGTCGCCTCTTCCGAGAGGTTCGGAGTAATGCGTGGTGTGCACCGAATCATTGGGGTGAAGCCTGTGACATGTCTTGATGATGTTAAGCCACTCAAAATCCTGGAAAATAGTCCCCGCTTGCATTAGAAGTAGATTAATGCAGCTGAACTTTCGAGTCTTAATTTTTTAGAAATTTCCATTTTTGCTAGTGATGACTGACAAACATTGACATTCTTTCTGCCCGCAGTACCGATTACAATTGCAAATACTCGCAGAAAGTGCTAGGGTGACTTCTTACTCTTTAATAAGGAGCAGAATGTTGCTTGATCCATTTAATGGCTATTACATATTTAAAAAACAACTTTCAAAACACATATCCATAACTATGTGTAACACGCGCATAAATCACAATGGGAAGTGTATTCTGATACCCATGCCCGATATTCCGATATTCGTGTAGAGGGAATGACAAGTCTAAGAGAATTTGCCAGTTGGGGGGAGGTTTCTCATTTGAGACTTCGTATGAGAATGGCGAAAATAGCGGTGCTTTCAGATGAAGTCGAGATAGTGATCACTCAGGCAGTTCTCAGCTTTTTTACCCCCGGATTTCCTGGTTGTGAGCGAGAGGCGAACCCCACCTTATGATCTGAGTCAGGAATGGTGGAAAAGCAGGATGAACTCATTATTTGGGACCCAGGAAACCCATCAGACCTTGAATGTTCCCAGTAGAAGATGAACAGGTGTCATTTTGTAGGGTTGCAGGATGCCCGTTCTGACTGGACATTGGCAGGACAGCGGGAAGGGGATGTGTAATGGGGAGGGAGGGTTCAGTAAAGGACCTGCAGAGCAGAGAGGGCACACGGCTAGGGGGATTGTCGGGAAGGGAGGCGCCAGCCGGTGGCCTTTTAGATCTGCGCTGAAATTCAAGAAGAGATGTCTGAAGCATTTGGAACACGGGGCGACAAGCGACATCATCAAAATGACATTTGGGGGAGATGATTCTCGCTGCGAGTTATACAGTAACTCGGAGGCGGAGGAAGGCTGGAGCAAGGTCAGAAGGGACAGGGACTGGGCTTGGTGACAGGATCGATAGAAAAGACAGAAAATAAAGTCACAGGTAACTTTCAGTTGAGGCTGGGTCGCTGCCTTGGAGAACCCCTCGTCCCCCCTGACGGTCCAAAGAAAGAAAAGAAACGAGCAGGGTGTCCAGAAGACTGTGCAGCCAGTGACCCGATGGCTTCGGGGACAGGTCAAGTCTCTTCCCAGCCTGCAAGTCACGGAACCGGGGAAATGAAACAGTTTGCAAAAGATAGGAATTTGTTAAGTTGACCAGTCTTCCTCTGCATGTGCAGTGACCTTTCCCCTCGGCCCGTCCGCTCCCAGGAGACCCCAGGACAGCAGTCAGTGAAGGCGTGGGGTCGGAGCTAGAGGTTACAGGAGGAGGCACGGGCTTGGGAGCAGCGATGCCCACCCAGCAACTGGATCTGGGTGTTTGGCCAAGCACCCCATGTCGCAGAGAGAAGGAAAGATAGAGGCTTGGGAGGAGGTGGTGTGAGCTGCTTTGTGAGCCAGAGAAGGAGCCCTCAGCGTGGCACTCACCCCGTGAGATTGTTTGAGCTGCACTCGAAATGGGTATTTGCTTCTTTAGAGCTGACAGTATGATTTGCGGTTTTAGGCCATAAATGAAGGGACAGATTCACGCCCCATCCCCTACACCAAGACTTCACATCTGCAGAGAATTCACAGTCCACATACAGAAAAGAGAGCCCCCAAACGGGCACGGCTGAGCAGACGTTCCACCACCAGAAAGATTTTCTTGAACTTCTCTCCATTTGAAAATTCAATGCACCCTTACTCTTCTTAGAGTCGACCCCCTAAATTTTTAAAATGAGCATCAGGAAGGAAATTTTAAAGAAAATACTCCACTCCGCAGTGGTGGGGCTATTTAAACAAACGACCAAATCAAAAACGGGCGAAGGTGGTCAAAAGAGACAGACTTCCAGTTATAAAGTCAGTCGGTCCTGGGATGTAACGTATGGCATGGTGACGACAGTTAACGACAGTTAAGTCTCATCACAAGGAGAAACATTCTTTAACTATGCGTAGTGGTGGATTGTGACCATTTCCCAGCATATATGTATATCGAATATACACCTGACACTAATACAATGTTATATGTCAGTTATATGTCAATAAAAACTTTTTAAATAAGAGAATACATTAATTTTTACATCGTAATCAAAATCAACCACACTCGCCACCCACCAGGATCGATGATAACACTGTACTTGGTTAGTCCGAAGTTGGGGACCCCTTTGACTCTTGTATCCGTCAGGGTTTTCCCGAGAAATGGAATCAGTGGATGTGCGCGTGGGCGTGCGCGCACACGGGGTGCTCGAGACAGAGCAGAGAGCCCTCTCCCCGGCAGAGGACAGAGAGCGGTCCGTTCGGTGGCCTTCGTGTCCCAGGCCGACCATGGAAACGACAGAGCTTTCGTTCTCTGCTTCGCGAATGCGCCTGCTGATTTGTTCTTATTTCTCAGGCCACTAACATGTCCTTAAAACCCTCTCAAGGGTTCTATACTTTTAGCCCGTTTCTCCTTTTGTTCTTCAAAGGCTCTCATTGTGACATCTCGTCGCCTCTTCCGAGAGGTTCGGAGTAATGCGTGGTGTGCACCGAATCATTGGGGTGAAGCCTGTGACATGTCTTGATGATGTTAAGCCACTCAAAATCCTAGAAAATAGTCCCCACTTGCATTAGAAGTAGATTAATGCAGCTGAACTTTCGAGTCTTAATTTTTTAGAAATTTCCATTTTTGCTAGTGATGACTGACAAACATTGACATTCTTTCTGCCCGCAGTACCGATTACAATTGCAAATACTCGCAGAAAGTGCTAGGGTGACTTCTTACTCTTTAATAAGGAGCAGAATGTTGCTTGATCCATTTAATGGCTATTACATATTTAAAAAACAACTTTCAAAACACATATCCATAACTATGTGTAACACGCGCATAAATCACAATGGGAAGTGTATTCTGATACTCATGCCCTATTCGTGTAGAGGGAATGACAAGTCTAAGAGAATTTGCCAGTTGGGGGGAGGTTTCTCATTTGAGACTTCGTATGAGAATGGCGAAAATAGCGGTGCTTTCAGATGAAGTCGAGATAGTGATCACTCAGGCAGTTCTCAGCTTTTTTACCCCCGGATTTCCTGGTTGTGAGCGAGAGGTGAACCCCACCTTATGATCTGAGTCAGGAACGGTGGAAAAGCAGGACGAACTCATTATTTGGGACCCAGGAAACCCATCAGACCTTGAATGTTCCCAGTAGAAGATGAACAGGTGTCATTTTGTAGGGTTGCGGGATGCCCGTTCTGAGTGGGCATTGGCAGGACAGCGGGAAGGGGATGTGTAAGGGGAGGGAGGGTTCAGTAAAGGACCTGCGGAGCAGAGAGGGCACACGGCTAGGGGGATTGTCGGGAAGGGAGGCGCCAGCCGGTGGCCTTTTAGATCTGCGCTGAAATTCAAGAAGAGATGTCTGAAGCATTTGGAACACGGGGCGACAAGCGACATCATCAAAATGACATTTGGGGGAGATGATTCTCGCTGCGAGTTATACAGTAACTCGGAGGCGGAGGAAGGCTGGAGCAAGGTCAGAAGGGACAGGGACTGGGCTTGGTGACAGGATCGATAGAAAAGACAGAAAATAAAGTCACAGGTAACTTTCAGTTGAGGCTGGGTCGCTGCCTTGGAGAACCCCTCGTCCCCCCTGACGGTCCAAAGAAAGAAAAGAAACGAGCAGGGTGTCCAGAAGACTGTGCAGCCAGTGACCCGATGGCTTCGGGGACAGGTCAAGTCTCTTCCCAGCCTGCAAGTCACGGAACCGGGGAAATGAAACAGTTTGCAAAAGATAGGAATTTGTTAAGTTGACCAGTCCTCCTCTGCATGTGCAGTGACCTTTCCCCTCGGCCCGTCCGCTCCCAGGAGACCCCAGGACAGCAGTCAGTGAAGGCGTGGGGTCGGAGCTAGAGGTTACAGGAGGAGGCACGGGCTTGGGAGCAGCGATGCCCACCCAGCAACTGGATCTGGGTGTTTGGCCAAGCACCCCATGTCGCAGAGAGAAGGAAAGATAGAGGCTTGGGAGGAGGTGGTGTGAGCTGCTTTGTGAGCCAGAGAAGGAGCCCTCAGCGTGGCACTCACCCCGTGAGATTGTTTGAGCTGCACTCGAAATGGGTATTTGCTTCTTTAGAGCTGACAGTATGATTTGCGGTTTTAGGCCATAAATGAAGGGACAGATTCACGCCCCATCCCCTACACCAAGACTTCACATCTGCAGAGAATTCACAGTCCACATACAGAAAAGAGAGCCCCCAAACGGGCACGGCTGAGCAGACGTTCCACCACCAGAAAGATTTTCTTGAACTTCTCTCCATTTGAAAATTCAATGCACCCTTACTCTTCTTAGAGTCGACCCCCTAAATTTTTTAAAATGAGCATCAGGAAGGAAATTTTAAAGAAAATACTCCACTCCGCAGTGATGGGGCTATTTAAACAAACGACCAAATCAAAAACGGGTGAAGGTGGTCAAAAGAGACAGACTTCCAGTTATAAAGTCAGTCGGTCCTGGGATGTAACGTATGGCATGGTGACGACAGTTAATGACACAGTTAAGTCTCATCACAAGGAGAAACATTCTTTAACTATGCGTAGTGGTGGATTGTGACCATTTCCCAGCATATGCGTATATCGAATATACACCTGACACTAATACAATGTTATATGTCAGTTATATGTCAATAAAAACTTTTTAAGTAAGAGAATACATTAATTTTTACATCGTAATCAAAATCAACCACACTCGCCACCCACCAGGATCGATGATAACACTGTACTTGGTTAGTCCGAAGTTGGGGACCCCTTTGACTCTTGTATCCGTCAGGGTTTTCCCGAGAAATGGAATCAGTGGATGTGCGCGTGGGCGTGCGCGCACACGTATGCTTGTGCACGTAGTGTACATGTGTTAAGAGATTTCTTCTAAGGAGTTGGCTGACAGCTGTGGGAGCTGGCAGGCTCGGAGCTCGCAGGGCAGAGCTGCAGGCTGTAAACACAGGGGGGGTTTCCACGTCCCAGCCTTGAGGCACGATTACGCCTACTGCAAGCTCAGGTTTTGCTCGTAAGGCCTTCGGCTGTTTGGATGAAGCCCACTTGAGTATCCAGGGTCATCTTTACCTAAAGATTGGCAATGTCATCACGTCTACCAAACACCTTTATAGCATCGTCTAGGCTAGTGTTGGCCCAGGCAGCTGGCACTGCGGCCCGCCAAGCTGAAGCCCAGAATCCTACCGTCACAGGTCTCTTATTTTCACGATAGGGAAAGAGCAGAGTCGGCTGCATTTCACCCCATTTCTTCACCGTCGACATCTTTACGGTGGAGAAAGATCCTCTTAGCGATTCGGTGGTGGCCGTTTTAGCAATACTTGCTTTTCCGTCAGATTCTTAAGTAAAAAAATAATCGTTTGAAACACTGGGGGACATCGGCACCTTAAATCCGTCCCACACGATGCCAGATGGTCTTGTCTGCTCTGCGTGGTGAGTATCGGGGGGGAGCAGGGTGCAGGTTATTGACGTCTCTAGCTGGGCAGTGAGATCGCTCAGCTTCCTGTGTGGCGATCACAGGGGATGTGGGGAGTTAATACTTTCTGGGAAGAATTTTAATGTTAGAATTTACTGGCTTTTGCACATATAAATTTGAAGCCTTAATGTTATGCTCTTCTGGTTATCCGAATTTAATATGCATGCAAATTCACAATGTATACATTATGCCGAGAACATAATTTATAAATCGGTACTTTCCCTGGTTGTTAGTAATTTTGGCCACTTTAAAAATGAATCCTTTGAAGAAATGTA
>NW_011888935.1:2282293-2282653 GCF_000151845.1 Pteropus vampyrus | reverse complement strand
GCACGTAAGGGACCGAATTCATCTGGCCTGTGGACTTTGATTCGAAACCCAAGCCAGGGGCTCCCTGTGTGTCGTGAAGCCTGCGAAGGACCCAGGTCGGGCTGGGAGTCCAGCTTGGCGCTGCCCAGCACCATGTGTGTCCTTGGGCCCGGCCGGAGCTGCCAGGCTAAGAGGCGACTTCCCCACCCCCGCGCCACACACTCCCCTGCCCGGCAGAGGCACGCTCAGCCAGGCAGACTGTCAGGGACCTTGACTTACGGCAGACATGTGAAAATCAAGAGGAAACAGAGTCCGGTTTTCTGTTACGAGGGGCAAACATGAGAACGGAAGAAACCACGAATGACGGGGACTCGAGCTTTT
>NW_011888935.1:2279714-2282243 GCF_000151845.1 Pteropus vampyrus | reverse complement strand
ATGTGAAAATCAAGAGGAAACAGAGTCCGGTTTTCTGTTACGAGGGGCAAACATGAGAACGGAAGAAACCACGAATGACGGGGACTCGAGCTTTTGCTTTTGAATTATGTGACAGCGTTGGGTGGATTTGATGTAAGCACCAGGTGAAAAATGTTTCGTGTTAACAACATCCGGGCAAAATAGTGTGTGGTGGCTTCTCTTCCCCTTTCTCCCTCCCCTCCCCGCCCCTCCCCTGCCCTCCCTCCCCACCTCTTCCCTCCTCTCCCTCTTTTGATAATAGGCATAGCAGCTTATAAAAGTATAAAATATTCAGGGTAGCTCAGAGGTGGATTTTTCTGGGCCGGATTGTATCATGAATACCCATTACCACCAGGTCCCATGTGCTGTGGGCAGAGTGGCCTTCTAACTGTCATAGAATGTTCGGGAACATGGCAGCTGCCTGCTTGGTTTTCATCGTGCTTAGGAGCCGTGAGTGTAGGGCCGTGAGCCTGGCTCCCTCTTTGACTCAGACGTGGACTGATCCCTCCCACGGCTCAGGAGTCCTCAGGAGAGTCTGGGTCCAGGGGAGTGACAGGGTCCCCGGGAGAAAGCTGTGAGGAAGCGACCTGCCAGAATGGACCAGACTCCGTGACAGGCCAGCGTGGCTGAGGAAGCAGAGCTTCCAGGTACCTCCCCCAACCTGAGCAGCTTCCCTCGACACCCCGTGCCAACAGCAGGCGGCTCCCCACGCACACGCACGCATGTTGTGGTGTAAGCAAGAGCCGTGGCCTGAAGCAGCGGCCGGCAGGCTCCGGCCCTCAGGGCGAATCTGCCTGTGGCCTGCTTTTGTAAGGAACAAGGGCTAAGAATTGTTTGTACATATTTAAAACCTTGTCGAAAATGAGCAAAGAAGAATGTGCTGGCTAGACACAACATTTAGGACGTTGAAGCCTAAAACAATTATCATCTGGCCCTTCCCTGCTGACCGCTGCGGGGAACCAGCTGGAGATGCCCCGTGACTCCTTCCTGGTGGCCCTGTTTGCAGAGAGGAAGGCCTCAGAGCAGAGATGCTTTCCCCGATGCCTGGGCCGTGCGGCTGATGTTCTGGCGGGCGGTTTGTCCCGAGAATGTTGTCAGCAGTGTTGACTGTGATTTGTCGGTGGCAAGTGAAGAAGGTCAGTGGAGCAGAGGAAGAGATAGGACGAGGAGGGGAGGGCTGTCAAGCAGCAGGCCTCCTCCTCTGGGGCAGCGGTCCCCAACCTTTGTGGCACCAGGGACCGGGGCTCCCATGAGCATCTAACGCCTGAGGGTCTGAGGTGGAGCTGAGGTGGCGATGCTGGAGCTGGGGCTGGGGAGCGGCTGCAGACACAGAGGAAGCTTCGCTCACCTCCTGCTGTGCGGCCCGGTTCCTGACAGGCCGTGGATGATACCAGTCCATGGCCCAGGGGTTGGGGACTCCTGCCGTGGGGGCCGCCCACTCCCGCCTCCGCCAGGGCACCCTGGGAGGCGTCGTTGAGGAGAGGGATCCGGTGGAGGGCGGGGAACGGGGACGGAGGAGGGCGGTTGCCTCAGACACGAGTATTTGTGGCATCGCGAGTGCTTTGGGTTCCCACTCACGCTCTGTAGTGCACAGGGCGTGTCTCGTTTCGCAGCTGTGAAAACCCTTGAAGCAGACAGACGGAGTGTTACCTTTGACCTCGATTTATAGAGAAAAACAGGACTGATGCTTCATCAGAGCTGTGCCCTGTTCAAGGTCATACAGTTATTATCCGGTGGGGCTGGAAATCAGACCCAGATATTGTGGCCCTAAATCCCGAGTGCCATCCTCAGCGTCAAAGAATTGTCACGAGGAAGTGTTAACTCCAGACCCCCCGCCCCCCCACGAAGTTAATATGTTCGTACTAACATATTAACACCAAACGACAGAAATGAGTAGAGCTGGAGCCGTGTCCTGTCTCTCAGCTCAGGCCCCTTCTCTCCCGAGCAGGCACGTGTGGACGAGGTGCTCAGCAGAGGGCGTGCACGGTGACCTGAGTGTGCACGGTGACCTGCGCATGCACGGTGACCTACACGTGCACGGTGACCTGCCATGTGCACGGCTACTTGCCGCGTGCATGGTGACCTGCGTGTGCACGGTGACCAGCCACGTGCATGGTGACCTGCGTGTGCACGGTGACCTGTGTGTGCACAGCTACTTGCCGCGTGCATGGTGACCTGCATGTGCACGGTGACCAGCCACGTGCATGGTGACCTGCCATGTGCACGGCTACTTGCCGCGTGCATGGTGACCTACGCGTGCACGGTGACCTGCGCGTGCACGGTGACCTGCACGTGCACGGTGACCTGCCATGTGCACGGCTACTTGCCGCGTGCATGGTGACCTGCGTGTGCACGGTGACCTGCACGTGCACGGTGACCTGCCATGTGCACAGCTACTTGCCGCGTGCATGGTGACCTGCCATGTGCATGGTGACCTGCGTGTGCATGGTGACCTGCGCGTGCACGGTGACCTGCGCGTGCACGGTGACCAGCCACGTGCATGGTGACCTG
>NW_011888935.1:2276982-2279664 GCF_000151845.1 Pteropus vampyrus | reverse complement strand
GTGCTGTGGGCAGAGTGGCCTTCTAACTGTCATAGAATGTTCGGGAACATGGCAGCTGCCTGCTTGGTTTTCATCGTGCTTAGGAGCCGTGAGTGTAGGGCCGTGAGCCTGGCTCCCTCTTTGACTCAGACGTGGACTGATCCCTCCCACGGCTCAGGAGTCCTCAGGAGAGTCTGGGTCCAGGGGAGTGACAGGGTCCCCGGGAGAAAGCTGTGAGGAAGCGACCTGCCAGAATGGACCAGACTCCGTGACAGGCCAGCGTGGCTGAGGAAGCAGAGCTTCCAGGTACCTCCCCCAACCTGAGCAGCTTCCCTCGACACCCCGTGCCAACAGCAGGCGGCTCCCCACGCACACGCACGCATGTTGTGGTGTAAGCAAGAGCCGTGGCCTGAAGCAGCGGCCGGCAGGCTCCGGCCCTCAGGGCGAATCTGCCTGTGGCCTGCTTTTGTAAGGAACAAGGGCTAAGAATTGTTTGTACATATTTAAAACCTTGTCGAAAATGAGCAAAGAAGAATGTGCTGGCTAGACACAACATTTAGGACGTTGAAGCCTAAAACAATTATCATCTGGCCCTTCCCTGCTGACCGCTGCGGGGAACCAGCTGGAGATGCCCCGTGACTCCTTCCTGGTGGCCCTGTTTGCAGAGAGGAAGGCCTCAGAGCAGAGATGCTTTCCCCGATGCCTGGGCCGTGCGGCTGATGTTCTGGCGGGCGGTTTGTCCCGAGAATGTTGTCAGCAGTGTTGACTGTGATTTGTCGGTGGCAAGTGAAGAAGGTCAGTGGAGCAGAGGAAGAGATAGGACGAGGAGGGGAGGGCTGTCAAGCAGCAGGCCTCCTCCTCTGGGGCAGCGGTCCCCAACCTTTGTGGCACCAGGGACCGGGGCTCCCATGAGCATCTAACGCCTGAGGGTCTGAGGTGGAGCTGAGGTGGCGATGCTGGAGCTGGGGCTGGGGAGCGGCTGCAGACACAGAGGAAGCTTCGCTCACCTCCTGCTGTGCGGCCCGGTTCCTGACAGGCCGTGGATGATACCAGTCCATGGCCCAGGGGTTGGGGACTCCTGCCGTGGGGGCCGCCCACTCCCGCCTCCGCCAGGGCACCCTGGGAGGCGTCGTTGAGGAGAGGGATCCGGTGGAGGGCGGGGAACGGGGACGGAGGAGGGCGGTTGCCTCAGACACGAGTATTTGTGGCATCGCGAGTGCTTTGGGTTCCCACTCACGCTCTGTAGTGCACAGGGCGTGTCTCGTTTCGCAGCTGTGAAAACCCTTGAAGCAGACAGACGGAGTGTTACCTTTGACCTCGATTTATAGAGAAAAACAGGACTGATGCTTCATCAGAGCTGTGCCCTGTTCAAGGTCATACAGTTATTATCCGGTGGGGCTGGAAATCAGACCCAGATATTGTGGCCCTAAATCCCGAGCGCCATCCTCAGCGTCAAAGAATTGTCACGAGGAAGTGTTAAGTCCAGACCCCCCGCCCCCCCACGAAGTTAATATGTTCGTACTAACATATTAACACCAAACGACAGAAATGAGTAGAGCTGGAGCCGTGTCCTGTCTCTCAGCTCAGGCCCCTTCTCTCCCGAGCAGGCACGTGTGGACGAGGTGCTCAGCGGAGGGCGTGCACGGTGACCTGAGTGTGCACGGTGACCTGCGCATGCACGGTGACCTGCACGTGCACGGTGACCTGCCATGTGCACGGCTACTTGCCGTGTGCATGGTGACCTGCGCGTGCACCGTGACCTGCGCATGCACAGTGACCTGCGCGTGCACGGTGACCTGCGCGTGCACGGTGACGGTGACCTGCCGCGCGCTGGGCTGGGTGTGTCTGTCTGGGAACGCTGGGCGCCCACCACGTACTTGGATAGTCTAGCGCGACCTTCACAAAGAACCTCTGGGAGGAGCGCTTGTGAGAAATAATGACGCCGTGGCAGTCTTAGTCAAAATTAGATGTGTTTTCACTATGTCCCATAGATGTCAGAGCAAGACACTGTGCAACAGGTAAGCCGAGGGCCTGTTCTGTGTGCGTACGCTTTGGCCAGGACGGGAGCATTTCATACATTTGCTCACCATGTCCACACGGTGATGTTTTTGTCCTGACTGAGTGTACAGAGAAGCCAGCTGTGGACTGTGTAGGCACTAGTGTTCTGGCCTGGTCTCAGCCCGACCGAGGCTGGGATCTGGTCCTGGAGGCAGTGTCGCCGGTGCCCATGGCCACAGGGGACCCATCACGGTCGCCGCCGTCTCCAGTCTCTGGGGTCCCAGCACTGGGGAGCGCTGAGTGCTCTCACTCGGAAGGACCCCGAGGGACTCTGGGATATGCTATCTTTACACTGTTCATAAAGTATGTGGAAAAGTAAAGTCTGAAAAGTCACGCTCGTGAAGACCGAGGACAGGAAAATGGGCCTAGCGATTCATACGGTGTGCCTTCCTTCAGGGCGAGGAGTGTCACTTTCTCGAAGTGGGCACTTTACCCCCGGCAGTGTCCTTACGAAGTCCATGTCAGCCAGGGCTAGGGCTCAGGAGCTGGCTTGGGTCTTGACCTTGCTGACGCCTTGGACCTGTCCGATTTCAGCTCCAGGGCCGTTTCTTAGGGAGCCTTCTCCACACCCGTGTCCGGCTGTCTTCCCCAGCTCTGCCTTCTGCATTCTCTCTCTCCTCATCCTGCTTGATTTTCCTCACGGCA
>NW_011888935.1:2270500-2276312 GCF_000151845.1 Pteropus vampyrus | reverse complement strand
CGTACGCTTTGGCCAGGACGGGAGCATTTCATACATTTGCTCACCATGTCCACACGGTGATGTTTTTGTCCTGACTGAGTGTGCAGAGAAGCCAGCTGTGGACTGCGTAGGCGCTAGTGTTCTGGCCTGGTCTCAGCCCGACCGAAGCTGAGATCTGGTCCTGGAGGCAGTGTCGCCGGTGCCCATGGCCACAGGGGACCCATCACGGTCACCGCCGCCTCCAGTCTCTGGGGTCCCAGCACTGGGGAGCGCTGAGTGCTCTCACTCAGAAGAACCCCGAGGGACTCTGGGATATGCTATCTTTACACTGTTCATAAAGTACGTGGAAAAGTAAAGTCTGAAAAGTCACGCTCGTGAACACCGAGGACAGGAAAATGGGCCTAGCGATTCATACAGTGTGCCTTCCTTCAGGGCGAGGAGTGTCACTTTTTCGAAGTGGGCACTTCACCCCCGGCAGTGTCCTTACGAAGTCCAGGTCAGCCAGGGCTAGGGCTCAGGAGCTGGCTTGGGTCTTGACCTTGCTGACGCCTTGGACCTGTCCGATTTCAGCTCCAGGGCCGTTTCTTAGGGAGCCTTCTCCACACCCGTGTCCGGCTGTCTTCCCCAGCTCTGCCTTCTGCATTCTCTCTCTCCTCATCCTGCTTGATTTTCCTCACGGCACTCATCCCTCATGGGAATGATTTTTTAGCCTGTTGACTTCTCCCCTTTTTCCCCTCTGGGATGTAAACGCCATGCGAACAAAAGCCAACCGCGCGACCTCCAGTTTACTGCGGCTTCCCGTGGCGCATAGCACGGCGCCTGGCCTATGGGTAGGTGATCAGAAAACCCACTCAGTGAATCAGTGAATGGATGAGTTAGTGGCTTCACACGTGCTCTCCTGTTGCTCGGTCCCACAGCGTCAGGCCCAGGTGCTGGGTCGTGGGCTTTTCCTGCTGGAAGAATTCAGAGGGATTATATTAACTCTCTATTGTCGCGGTGACAAGCTACTGCAAACTTAGTGACTTAAACAGGACAGACCTATTCCCTTAAAGTTCCGGAGGTCAGAATTTCAACACAGGTCTCAGTCTGCCAAAGTCAGGGTGTCGGCAGGGCTCCCTGCCTTTCCGGAGGCTGCAGAGGGAATCCATTTCCTGGCCTCTTTCAGCTCCTAGAGGTCACACACACAGCCGCTTTCCGCCTGGAAAGCCGGCGACAGTGGGTCGAGTCTTCCTCGCGCTGCCACCACTCTGATTCTCCTCAGGTGGGGGAGGGAGTTTCTGGGCTTCTCAGGACACTGGCTACTCGACTGAGTTGACCCGGATGACCTAGGGAGTCTCTCATCTCAGGGCCCTTAACGTTAACCACGTCTGTAAAGTCCTTTCTGCCACGTAAGGTGACATCCTCCCAGGTTCCGGGAGCAGGATATGGACGTCTTGGTGGGGGGGCTGCCAGGCGGGGCGCTCCAGCCCAGAGCCCCGTTTCCGTTTCAGAATCTACATGGCAGAAGAAAGAGTTCCCCACTCGTCTATTTATCCAACAAGAAATATTCCTGGAGCTCGTCACATTCTCGTTGACATATTGTTTCCGGTGGCAGAGTGGGCCAGGCTAGATCTCTGTTTTGTAGGGTCACAGGTGGAGACCCTGGAAAAGTTGCCCTGAATTCAAAAGCAGGCCTGACGTCGGAAGTTGGGTCTCTAACCACAGTGGATCAGCGTGCCCGACGGGGACGCGGAGCACCTGTGATAATGGCGGGTCTCGTTTATTGAGCACAGGCTTCGTTGGAGTGATTTATTTAATTCACGTGATCATTATAACAATCCTGTAACAGAGGCACTGTTATTATCCCCATTTCACAGACGATGGCACTAAGGCACAGAGAGGTTCAATAAATTGCCGAGTATCACATAAGGGATGGAGCTAGGATTCAGAATCCCAGGCCATCTGGCTCTTCACCCTGCTCCCTAAGCACCACATGTCCCTGCCTCTCACGGGGCCAGTTAGAGAGTGGCCGGAGGGGCTATGAGGGGACCAGGTGGTGCCAGGGAGCAGAGCCTGTCTCCGTGCAGGTGTGCCTGTCGGTTATTTGGACCTCGTGGTTTCTGACAGAGGAACACAGGGCAGACCCCACTGCGCGTCAGGCACGGCCGCCTCCTGCCGTGGGGAGACGCGAAGGCGCCCTCCGTGCTCGGGGATGCACAGCCCGCAGCCCACGGGCCTTCCCTGCAGCGGCTGGTGAGGGACGTTGCTCATTACAGGCCACACAGCCTGCTGAGCCATCTGCTGGGCTTCCGGTTCTGGAGAAGTGCAAAGAGCAGAATGTACAGAGAAAAGGGTCTGAGCCCCGAGTTCACGTGTCCGCTTCATCAGTTGTCAGATCTGGGGCAGGCCTCTCGAGCCATTGTACCTCCGTGAAGAGACAATACTCATTCTGTCCGTCTACACCTCCGGGGTGGGAGGAGGATCAAGTGATTATGGTGAAGTGCTCGGTACATGTTGGTTATTACTGCCCGCGTGCCTGAATGGCAGGGTGAGCAGAGGAAGCAAGCATGAGCACCCAGTGCTCTGACCGATGGCAGGGATTTACAGGCCGGCCCGTGAAAGCGTGTAATAAGTCAAGGCATAGAAAGGATATTTGGTTTTTGGCGTACAGATTCCGATGGCTCTGATAACAGGACAGTGAAGGGGACACCTCCTCCACGTGCCTCCACCCCCCTCATTTTAGTAGGTCTAGGTGGCCAGGCGATCACAGGAATTTCTTGTATGAAGGTGATGTTCTTTAGCGGGTTTGCTGTAAGTGTGAGAGCTGATAAGCGTGAGCGCACAAGTGACAGCTGTGAGTCCCAGGCTCCAGAGCGAGGTGCAAAACCTTCTCCGGGAGGGAGTGAGCCTCTGCAAATGCTTTCTTACATAACCAATCATACGCGGCTGTCAAGAGCAGGGAAGGCTCTGAGATTTTACCTTGCCTGTAAGCGAATAAGTTAGCCTACCAGTTTCATGCATGCTGGCAGAAGACACGAACCCCCCGGGTCAGACGTGAAGGGCTTTCTCCTCATGGCACCGCAGGTGGCTTGAGCCTCATGCTTGCCCCAGTTTCCCTTGTTCCCCATCTCCCATGGGGGCAAGGTAGAGCAGGCCCAGGTGCTTTACATCCAGTGGGTCTTTGTCACAAATGAGGAACACAGAGTTTAGTAAATCAGTCTTTTCAAGGGCTGCTGGCCAAATGACCCAGCCTTTATTGTCCTGGTCAGAAAACACATCCATCCTCTGTCCTGGAGAAGGACACTATCTTTATCTTTCTAGGCTGTTTGCTTTATAAATATTCTTGAAAAGACAGCCTGGGACATAGGCTGTCATTGGACGTGCAATAAAGCCTCCCGGTAGAAACTAACGCGTAATTAGCTAAATTCCTAAAAATGAGCCATAAAAGGTGTTTGTCTTTAAATATACAGAATTGTACCAGTGAGTTGATACCATGTGAATTGTTTGAGAAAAAAATCCATTTCTAATTCTCTTCACTTAGTGAGTTCTACTCAATATTTTAGGATGGTGATTCAGCCAAACATGTTGCTTAAATATGCAATTAGCATGGAGTTCAGAAATTCTAATGACTTGGTAATTAAATGATATTTTAATTAAAGTTTGTTTACGTGAAATGTTCAGAAGACATATGGTTTATTATCTCTTTGATCAACTTTGGTTACAGAAGTAACAAAAGTAATAATTTTGTGCTTTGATAAAGGGCGATACCAATAGAAACGTACGTACAGATTTTTGCTTAGAACAACACACACGCTGTTCTTTGATTTCCACAATAAACTCTATAGGACAATTCTCAGTGGGGAACATTATTATTTGATGTACAATTTTCTCCATATTTGATTTTTCAATCAGTTCTCTATGTTAAATCTTGATGGGCACGGTTAAAAATTGTAGACCTATCCGTGCCTATTCGGAATGTAGTCAGTGACCAATTGAAGCCAAATGACTTGGATGAGCGATAAAAACTTTGATGGCTTTTTACGTGTAGACTGTCATGGGGACCCACGCGGCGCTGCACGTTGGGAAGTTCAAGCAACCATGGTCTGCCTGGGTGTCGGTGTGATGCCGTGACCATGGCTTGATGCAGCTGGCCTTGATTGAGCTCCAGCTCTGCTAATTCCTAATTTCGTAGTTTACCTAAAATACCTGAGCCTCAATTTCCTTCCTCACCTAAAAAATTGTAAATAATGCCTGTTGCACCTTAGGATAGTCGTGTAGCCTAAGTGAAATGTTACTCAAAGCTGATATATTCCTTCAGTAACAATGTAAAGGAAGTCAGTTAAGGACTATGATGGTTTGTTTGTTTTTTTTTTTTTTTTTTACTTTCGACTTGGGTGAAGCTTTAAATTCTTAGTTAAATTCCTTTTCTCAAGTACTCACTTATCATCTATTATTTTTCTAGTTATCTGGGTGCATTGGGGAATTGAAGTCATCCTTTAAAAATCACCCCACGGATATCGAAAGCTCACGAATTGCTAGACGCTAATAGGAAGTCAGGAACTTGCTGCCACTTATTATTGCGAGCATGTGCGGAGCCACCTGGGGAAGCGAGGCTTGGCCCAAATTCCCAGAATGAGGTGCTTCGCAGATTTCGGAAGATGTCACTCACTCTAAAATTAATTCAATTATTTACCAGCCGCACACATACTAATCAGGGTCGGAAGTATGAAAGGCCACAGGGAAGGCTGGACGGTTACCTTTCTATTACCAGTGCTGACGTTAAGAAATTACGACGGCTCACGTGTGTGTGCGATGCCCTCAGTTTTAGGGAAAAGCAGGAACTGAATATTTAAAAAACTAATTACAATTAATTAAGATGACTAAAAGAGCTATGGCGGTTTGGGATTCTATTTTTATCAGTTTAATCAATCTCTCCAGTGGAAAGTGGGAAAGGGATTTTAGATTTGACAAACAACTTAAAAGCTCTGCAGTGGGCATGGAATGAAAAAGCACAGTGAGCAGAAGAATGTTAAGCGACGTTCTGTACTTTGGAAAATAAACAGGTACGACATTCTATGGAGGCGGCCATGGCCGAAGAGTATGGAGAAAGGTAGAGGGGAGCCGATGTGTTTTGGCAAATGGAGTGATGGAAAATAAATGGCAAGGTGTCTGCCTTCTGATGACCTATAAATCTCTATTTGCTGCTACCATGCAGAAAACCGCACTATATAATAAGGTTGGCTTTTACACTAAGTGTGTGTGTGTGAATAGCTACGTGTCTTCAGACTGTATACAAAAGCTTAAAGGCTTTACTTCGTATGGATTGGGTTAAACATGGCCAAGAATGACCACATGCGAAACTTTTAAAGTAGTAGCTCTTCTAAAGGGAGAAAACGAACAATTTGGCAAATACGTCAGAGCTAGTCTAAACTGATTGTTAATGGCGGAAATTGGAAAATGCTGACACCTTCTGTTTAGTCCAGCTCATTGAATCGGCACCCACCACGGGGCAGGCTGCTGTGCCGGTCATTAGCCTGTCTTCTCAGCTCGGATCCAGCCAGCGTAGACAGCGGAGAGCACAGCACTCTGTACCCACCTCAGGTCTTGGCATCCCATGTAAGAGACGCGGCCTCAGACCCTAACCCTTGCCCTGGAGAACGCGATACTGTGGTCGGGAAACTCAACACGTTGGCGAGACAGGACCCACGCATACATTTAAATTGGTTGCTTATGACAGTTTTTCTTTATAAATAAAAAAACAGTTTGACTTCATTTTTACAGGTGATTTTTTTTTTCCTACGTAGTTGTACATTTTTTACCTTAAAAGACGGTGAAATTAGCGTTCCTCTTCATT
>NW_011888935.1:2265159-2269680 GCF_000151845.1 Pteropus vampyrus | reverse complement strand
TTTACTTCGTACGGATTGGGTTAAACATGGCCAAGAATGACCACATGCGAAACTTTTAAAGTAGTAGCTCTTCTAAAGGGAGAAAACGAACAATTCGGAAAATACGTCAGAGCTAGTCTAAACTGATTGTTAATGGCGGAAATTGGAAAATGCTGACACCTTCTGTTTAGTCCAGCTCATGGAATCGGCACCCACCACGGGGCAGGCTGCTGTGCCGGTCATTAGCCTGTCTTCTCAGCTCGGATCCAGCCAGCGTAGACAGCGGGGAGCACAGCACTCTGTACCCACCTCAGGCCTTGGCATCCCATGTAAGAGACGCGGCCTCAGACCCTAACCCTTGCCCTGGAGAACGCGATACTGCGGTCGGGAAACTCAACACGTTGGCGAGACAGGACCCACGCATACATTTAAATCGGTTGCTTATGACAGTTTTTCTTTATAAATAAAAAAACAGTTTGACTTCATTTTTACAGGTGATTTTTTTTTTCCTACGTAGTTGTACATTTTTTACCTTAAAAGACGGTGAAATTAGCGTTCCTCTTCATTTTCTACTTGTAATTTTTCTTGCCTTGCACCGTATATGATCATGAACCACAAATATCCCACAAACACAGGAAGTAGACTATCAACTCCAGCGGCGGAAGTTCAAACTCTGGGCTCTATTAGACAGGAAAATGGATATTCCAATAAATAGAGTTGTTGAGGCTACAGCATGTTATCCGCACGAAGCTGCATGGTCAGTATTTTTTAGATAGTATCCTGAATGTGTAGTTAATTAAGTAGAGGCATCCAATCCCAGTGGAATTTTGGGGGAATGAGGTCTTTGCTTTCTTCTTCTTGAACGTCGGGGCAAATTGGCCTTTGATTCCGCTGTAGCTATCTCTTGGGTGCTTCTGCCCCTAGTCCTGCTTCTATTATTTTGAAAATCCTCTTTGTTGAAATGACCTGGGTGTCAGTGACACCCGTAGGCTAAGCTTAATTGCTTTTCTAAAAATACTGTCTTTCCCCACCCTGCCCCCAGTAGCTCCTCCAGTTCACAATTCATTACAGCATCGAATGTTGGAAACTTTTGTTTAAACTCTTCCTATTCTTCACCTTACTGATTATTTACCGCAAATGGCAAATAGCATTTCTCTCAGCTTCCAGCTTCTAGCTTTCTTTCCTGATACTGATTAAATTTTGAGATATTTAAAGCCAACGAAACTATGGAGACAGGTAAGAGTCTATGTGCGTGTGTGTGTGTGTGTGTGTGTGTGTGTGTGTGTGCGTGCGTGTGCATGCGTGCACAAGTGCATTTGTGTGTAGGAGAGTTGTTATCGCTTTTTAAAGGATGGTTGATAGGATAGGGGTAGGATCTTTTGAAAGTAAAGGCTCAATTGCATAGCGATCATTAGCATATGTAAGTTTTGTCAAGTTATTAAACATGTTTTGTTTACTTGTCTGTAGAACTAAGATCTGAACAGTCTCTAATGCTCCCATTGTGCATCGAAAGCCGGAAGGCATTTAAAATAGTGCCTAGTACGTGGTGAGCGCTCAATAATAAATGGCGTCCTTGTGGCCATTACCATTCTGGTCATTTTTAGCTTGATTATTTGTATTTTAAGGTTTTGTCAAATCAAAAGTTTCTTTTTAACTTGAGATACCTGAAGAGGCATATGAGATTTCTTTGAAAAATTTTTCCCTTACTGAGAATATCTCCAGTTTCCACTGACTTGATTTAAACCATGCAGTTGGGCACGGGGTCTCAAGGGCCTCTGGAGTGGGTGGGGGTATGTGCCTCATTCTTCTGTATTACTTGGTTGACCTTTCTGGAATCAGGATTTCTGAGGTCCTTAAGCCAGATAGGGAGACCTAAAGACCTGACTGAGATTTGAGTCTGGTGCTGCTGAGATCAGGCGTCAAGTATGAGAGGTTTCCTGATTAGACAGCCGACCAAGTCCATATTCTTTAAATATTTCTTCAACGCTCAATAGATGAATGGGGAAAATGATGTTCAGTAATCAGATACAATGTACTATCAGATTTACTTATTTATTTACTTTCTGTGGCCAAGGCAAGATCAGTCAGTGTTCTGGGGATAAAATAGTGAAAGTTTTTCTGTTTTTGTTTGTTTCTGATTTTCCTGTGGATTTCGTGTGTGTGCGTCTCTGTGTGTGTTTTCTATAGCAAGTAATTGGGAGGCATATTAAAAGATGTACGTCTTAGATAATAAATCATCTTGCTTCAGTCAAAGAGCACAAGCCACGCTTATTTGATTTTAGAATTTTGGTGGGCAGTAACTGCGGGTTACTGCAACAAGATAGACTAGTGATTTGGGGCAGATTTTCTTTGCGTGGGTGGGTGAATGCGTGGGGAATGGAACAAGCTTTTTCCTACTTGACAGTGCTGTTTTTATATTCTGCTAGTTATATAAAAGATTGCCTGATGAAATTTGAATTGATCGGCATAGATTACTTGAGTAACATTTTCACACTCGAAAGAACTTGGCCCCTAACGAATCGGCCTCTTGCTCTGGGGCTGATTTGCCTCTGGCTGTACCACTTTGTGGGAGTTATTTTAACCTCTCTGAGCTTTGGTACCATCATCCCTAGAGACTCCGCAAGACAGGAAGACGGGAGGAAAAGGGTCACACTAGCCAAGTCTCTCCTCTTCGGCAGTTAGATGCAAGACTTCCTAGAAATACTCCTTGCCTGCTTGCTTCTCATTGGCCAGACTGAATCACATGACCGCTGCTTGCTGAAGTGGGGACTGGAGAACAAGTATAGCACTTTTCTATTTCTTTTCTGGTCCATTTTCTTCTCTTTTAAGCAAAAAAGGGGGCTTGACTATCGATATTAGGCCATTTAACCTACAGAGACATCAGACTGCTTCTAGGGATTTTTCTGTATTAGAAGTACTATTATATTAAGCATCTAGCAGAACCTGGTAAACAGAAAAAAACGTTCAAAAATTGTGTATTTCCTCATGTCTAATACTCTCTCGATTGCTAGATGCAGTAATAGTGTTTTAGAATTTTAAAAAGACCATACACTTAATGTAAATATTATTTCGAGATTTATCTCATTTTCAAAAACATTAAAATGTGAAAAAAGCACATATCCTGAAATTAAGGAGCTATAGGAATAGATATGATTATGATGAACTGAAAATTTATTTGTTTTTTCTGATAACTATGACATTTTAAAGTAGGGAATAACATATTGCATAGTTTTAACTGTTCAAGAGATAAAAACAGATGCTCTTTTAGAGAGTATATACTCTGAATGTAATAATGTTGGGAGACTGTTCAAAGATGAATTTTGCAAGACTGCCAAAATATGCATTTATTATATAATAGTACCAAGAATAACAATAAAGATTTTCATTTATACAAACCAGCATTGAAAAGCTTCTAAATAATCTCTTACAACTGTGAAGGGCCTTTTTAAAAACATGAAAACAAAAGCCATGTTGGGTCAGACTCCTGACCTACCATTGGATGCTCCACGGGAGGGTACCGTCGGCCTCAAAGCCGAAAAGCTCGCTCCGAACTCACACTGTCCCAATCAGCGGTGTTTATTTTCCATTCAATTCGATTAATACATATAAACCACATCGGCTCTGGTGATCTAAGACCAGTGTCAGCGTGTCTTTAGTGTATCTTTATTCTCTTCAGAAAATATTGGGTTCTTAACAACTTGATATCATAATAGCCAGTTTGTTCTCATTAATTAATTTACGCTAATTTCTCAGGTTTTTTTTTTTGTCCAAGAGTTTGTATGTGTCCCATTTTTTTGTGGTTAATGTGTTAATGTGCATGCCAGTTCTGGGCTGTTTGTAGTTCCTAAAGATGTGTTAAAACTCCCAGAACAAAGGAAAACTAAAACTTAAAATCCAAATTTGTAGAGAGTTGTATTCTGAGCCGGAGGCCTCAATGAATCAGTTACATATTGCCGACCATGGGCAGTGGTCTTCAAATCCAACATTCAGCTATATTACATGTGAAATACAGAGCATCCTATATTTATTAGTTGTTATATCACGGCCCAGATTTACGTGAGCCTGCACACATGTAGTCACATATACACGCTCGCATTAATGCATATAAACACACAATATGTACATGCAGACACACACATAAACACATTTTCATATCTATAAAGTATATAAAATATTTTTTCATCTCAAAATATATTTTAACAGATTGTGAAACATTCTTAGAGAATAAAACACGTGACCATAAACAAATAAATAAAGGCCTCGCTGAGCTGCGCTGCTGGGAAGAACACGGGTCGAGCAAAGCAGCCCTTTGGTTCCGTTATCACTGGCTAGTGCTGCACAGATTCCAGTGCTCCGGTGTAGTTGGCAAAGACGTTTCTTAGGTCAGAAAGAAGTTCCCTAAATTACAGTCTTTGCTGAAGTACAGGGCACTTAAAGAAACTTTCTCTGAATTACGGGGTCAAATATTGCAGTTTTCTGCAAAGAACCTTAGACACTTAACGGTGAGAGTCTGACTTAATTCTGTCTCCCTGCGTGGGGTCC
>NW_011888935.1:2262506-2263829 GCF_000151845.1 Pteropus vampyrus | reverse complement strand
TTGGCCTCGCTGGGTGTATCTCCTAAGCTTTAGGTCTCTTCCTCGTGATCTGTGATCGCGCGCTTGTCTTTCCTCAGTGGCTGGTCCCCCTCCTTCCCTTGGCTCCTTTCGCTCTGACTTGCTAGTTGGGCCTCGGCCACCCGGGGTGTCGCTGTGCTTGTTACCGTGCCTCCGTTTCCAAGGGCTGTGGTGAAGGGAGCTGGGATGTTCCGAACGTCCATTTTGGAGGGTGATGATCCCCTCTGGAGTCAGTCGGAATAAGTAGGCACGTCACAGTAAGGAGGAAGAAGTAGGGCTGTCACGATATAGGATAATCGATGCTAAGAAAATGTTAGGAGCCTCGTAACGAAAATGCACGGGCTTGAGGAGTTTCCAGAGGTGGCCCTAGAGGCATAGGGGCGATTGCGGTGAGACCACCGAGGCCCTGGGAAGTTAAGTGATGATGCCCCAAGTTCAACGGCAGGTTACACTGGAGCCCAGGTCGGTGCCAGGTGGCCCGCCCGCCTTTCCAGAGTCATCATCCCGCGATTCCATGAAGTAATTGTTAACCACAGACGGCCAATGCAGAATTTCCCCTGCGAAAAGACTCTGTCTTTTGAAATCAGGTAGGATGTTATGCTACTACTCATGATAGCGGAGAGACCCGCTAATAGTGTTTGCCGCGTGTCACTAGGACTTACGTGACCCTGGGCACGATACCCAGTGCTCACGACCCGTTGTCAGCGTCGCCCATTTGATGTTAATCCTTCTTGATGTCTCTTAGTAACAGCAAGAGACATCACGTGCCCGGCTTCCCATATCTGGGGCAGCTCGAACGTGGTCCAGGTCAAACTCACGTCTCCTTCAGTCGTTTCGTCTCCATGCCACGAACGAGGCCCTGCGTTCCCAACTCCACTGGCCGAATGTGAGGCCGTGCCTGGGCCGCGCCACCCCAGAGGTCCAGCCAGAGGCAGTGCCCTGGTGCCTTCCCGCCGACGCATAAGTGTCCATTTATCCATTCGGGAGAGCGCCCAAGAGCCCCTGGCCTGCTTCCTGCATATCATCTTGGGTCCTGGGGCTCTCTGGTTTTCTTTTATCCAGAGTCAAGGTCAGAGTGATCATTATTCTTTGTCCCCTCTGACACACACATACGCACGCACGCGCGCGCACACACACACACACCCACACGCACGCTCCAAATGCAAGTTTGGTGCAACGCGTGGCCCCTCCTTTGCTGTCTTATCTCGTCATGAGTAGCTGACAAGACCCAGCCAAATCCTGATATGCATCCTGTTTTACCGATATCGGATCGTTTTAAGCAGTTTCTCACTTCTCACATGTGGA
>NW_011888935.1:2256312-2261436 GCF_000151845.1 Pteropus vampyrus | reverse complement strand
CCCAGAGGTCCAGCCAGAGGCAGTGCCCTGGTGCCTTCCCGCCGACGCATAAGTGTCCATTTATCCATTCGGGAGAGCGCCCAAGAGCCTGGCCTGCGTCCTGCATGTCGTCTTGGGTCCTGGGGCTCTCTGGTTTTCTTTTATCCGGAGTCAAGGTCAGAGTGATCATTATTCTTTGTCCCCTCTAACACACACATACGCACGCACGCGCGCGCACACACACACACACCCACACACACGCTCCAAATGCAAGTTTGGTGCAACGCGTGGCCCCTCCTTTGCTGTCTTATCTCGTTATGAGTAGCTGACAAGACCCAGCCAAATCCTGATATGCATCCTGTTTTACCGATATCGGATCGTTTTAAGCAGTTTCTCACTTCTCACATGTGGAAATGGCAGGAAGTATATGAACTGAACATGTATTTCTATATTTAAAGAGTGGACGATATCCTTTTGGCACACTTATCTCTGTCGACAGACCAAAAAAAAAAAAAATCACATATTTACTCTTTTCATATTATGTTTTTGTCCTAAGTTTCTCTATAGGAGACATCACTGGAAGCCAAGTTGTTAATTCAATTGCGACTTTGTTTTTCTACAATGGGCATTTGTTCCAACAAAGAAATGCTCATCAGTGGAAATGATAACTGTGATGAATGGCCTCAGCCTTCGTGCCGCCCTACCATTTCTGGTGGCACTCAATCCCCGAGTTAAGTCCGAGAGCAGTGAAGCCAAACGTCTTTTCTGGGGGCATTCCCATTTCCCGTTGATAATTTGCAGTTTTCCTCCTGCACTTTTTCTTGGGGGCCTCGCCTGTTTCATCGCCTCCCGGGTCCTAAGCCCCCGTTTATGCCCCGCCGCACACCTTTGTTCCGACTCAGACGTCAGCCCGTCTCCTTGACGCTTTCCTTCGTTCCTTTCTCTTTCTTTGCTCCTGGTCTTCGGAGCAGCTGCCATAGAAACGTCCCCCGTTCTCTGCACACGGTCACAATAAATGGGTGTTTGGGCCTCGGGAGAACCGCCGCCCTGGAGCGTCACCATTCGCTCGATTAGTAAGTGGCAGACATACCCACTGTGGCATAGGAAAGTGTCCTGTGGGTTGTGTTTGCCCACACACACCTTTTCTGTTAATGGCCTCGTTGGTCCATTCGTATGGTAATGTTATGCTTTGGACTTTTATTTACAAAAGAGCATGTTAATGGCGTCATGTGACTCATCTGCCCCAGATGCAGCCTCTTCCAACTTTCCACTTAAATACCAAGGGTGGCACGAAAAAAGAAAAAGCAAAACAATAATAACGTTGGTGGAAAACAACACTTGATAGCCTTTTGCAGGATTCCTGGAGGAATTTCTACTGATCGCAAGGCTGATGGAGCCGAATCGAGAGCAGAAATCATCGGCCCACATTTGGTTTCTGTGCCCGTCCGAAGGCCCGAGCAGCTGTCTCCTATGGGTTATATGCTTTTTCCCGTAGCGGATCTCCTCCTCGATACCAGATTCTTCTAACTCTCCGTAGACTGCAGCTCCCAGAAATGCACCGCCCTTGCGTAGTGGGGGGTGGCGGAGGGGCAGGACCGAACCCGCCCCAGGGGGTGACCCCTCCACGCCCACCCCACCACAGCGCACTCCGACTGTGTGACTACAGGCAGGAAGAGCTCGTGCGCCACGAAGGGGCCTGGATTATGGCCTTTCTTGCACTCTTCATCCGATGGGGTCGCGGTTGAGAAATAAACATGCAATGGCGGGGAGAAAAAAAATCTTCCCCAGTCACTTGAGGGGCTCCGGGATGAATGCCAGCCAACCACCAAAGCGTCCAGACCACCTTGCCACGTAGGGTAGAACGGAGGCGGGGCTTCAGACACCACCCCTCACGGGGCGTTGGCAGCCGGGACGCACAGGTATCTGTCCATGAACTCCGAGTATGCGCAGCTTCTCCCTAGTTCTAGAGCGAATAAACACAAAGACACCCAAAGCGGTAGTCCAGGTAAAGGTAGAGTTAAGAGTGGGTAGGTATTGCTTTAAAATTTTTTATTTGAAACATACAAGTTGTACATGAACACAAACTTGCAGTGGATCAGTAAAATAATATAGAAATACTGACAGGATTGATAAGAATTATCATCTTTCTTTTTACTCTCTAATCTCACTCACCTTCCCAGAAGTAAACGCAATTACCCTTTTAGTGTTCGTCCTTCTAAATTTTTAGGCGTCCACACACTCCCGACCTATCTACACACATGTGCACAAAAACAGATATTTTAAAATATAAATGGCATTACGTTGGCCGTATTGTTCTGAAACTCGTCTTTTTATTTAATATGTCTTAGAGATTTGTCCCATATTGCGTACAGATCTGCTTTATTCTTTTTAATAGCTGTGTAACATTGCGTTGTATGGATACCCCATAGTGTATCGTTAGCCCACAGGTGGGCTTCCATGTGGATTCCAGTATAGGATTATTGCAAACAATGGTACAGTGAGCCGTACATGCGTAAGAGTGTCTACAGGACACATCCCTAGGAGGGAATTGATTGTTAGATCAAATGGTACTCACATTTTGCATTTTGATAGATACTGACAAAATCCGTCTAAAATAGCTACCGATTTCCTTTCTCATCGATGGTCTAGGAAAATGCCCAATTCTCCATATTTATGCCATCAGATTATCAAACTTCAAAATTTTTATTTACTTGTGAAATGATAGATAACCTGCAGCGCAATCATTAGTAGTGAAATTGAATACCCTTTTATGTGTTTTACTGTTACAAACATCTTTAATAATCTTTAGTAATATAAGTTAAATCTTACCTTTAAAAATCTAAGATGATTTTTATTTCAAAACTCAAATTATTGATTCTAAAATTCATTTAGAAAAATAAATGGGTGAGCTAGTTAAAATTTTGAGGAAAAGAAAAAGTAAAAGGTAGTTAAAGAACACTTACTTGCCTTAAAAGATACTAAATTTCTGATACATCTCCAGTAAATGATCTGTGAATCAACAGATAACAAAATGGTGCAATCTGAAGGGCTATAAAAGATCTAGTCTATGAAATGGTTTGGAATATGATAAAATGGCATCAAAATCAATGAAGGCTCAAATAACTTCTAAAAAATGATATTTTATTGTTTAAAATCATAATAAAACTAAATCAAAATAATAAAATAGCAAAATTATAATAAAACTGGAAGAAAATATAGCACATATATGTATATGTTTTTGATTCAGGACTTGGGAAGTTGTATTAATTATAAAATAAAGAAACATGCTAAAAATACATATTTTAATAAACATGTACTAAATAATACATAATAAACATATGTACTAAATTTAAACAGAATGGTAAAAAAAATGCACCATATACAAAATTAAATGGCACTGAAAACTGACAAAAATATTTGCCACAAATATGACAGACATGGCGTTAATATCATCAATACTTAAAGGAATTTCTAAAAT
This sequence comes from Pteropus vampyrus, assembly GCF_000151845.1. Classification (NCBI taxonomy): domain Eukaryota; kingdom Metazoa; phylum Chordata; class Mammalia; order Chiroptera; family Pteropodidae; genus Pteropus; species Pteropus vampyrus. The sequence goes on along the minus strand of NW_011888935.1, from coordinate 2,257,979 downwards.
CCATGAGAGGACAAAAACCACTTGGCACTTCAATAAAAAAATGAACAAAGAGCATGAACAAAAAAATGTAAATCCTCTCCTGCTAAGGCTGCTCCAAGAAGAGCGAACGGCCGATGGAAATTCGGTGTTTCAAAGTAACTTGACAGATGAGTTGTTCTTTTGTGTAAAGATACTGTTGTCTGTCTTGACAGTAATGGGAAACATTCTTATTTTAAAGAATATAATATTAGAGGGTAGTATATGACCAGCCGCATTTTTATAATTAAGTAACTTACAAGATCTATGAAGGAAAAGAAAACAGATTCAAAAGTGACTTTTGACAGCAAACTATAATCAGATACAGCAGTATGACCACACAGTGTGATGAAACTATGCCGTTTCCAAGTTTTAGCCAAATAAAGAAAAAAAATAAGAAAACGTTACTTACCTGTAGATATTGTGTTCCTGATTTTTTTTTAAAGATGCTATTTTGTTATAGCATGGGAATTTTTTATTTGTCCTGAAATAAATGAGTAGGTAGGGCTTCCTCCAAAAAAAAAAAAAAAAAAAAAGTTTCACACCTTTCTGCTGACTCACGTTTTCATCTTGGTCCTTACACTTCCAGTGGTGAAAAGAGGCAGGGTACAACCCGGAGAAAAACACACGCACGCGCCTCGGTGTCTGGTGTCCCTGGTTCCCAGCAGCTCTTCTAAGGAGCAGAGGAGGCGCATATATCTCTGTGCTAGCTAGAGGAGCCTCAGCTCGCATGGCAGCCCTGACACACAGAGCGTATGGACTCTTAAGAGGACCCCAACAGCACGTTGCCGGAAGAATGCTGAATTTGCAATCTCTCTTCAGAGCTGTGGCCCGAGTGAACTTGGCTCTGACCCACAGCAGTATTTCCTGCTCTAGGAGGGAGCCTCGTGCTGCCGGTAGCTGCAATTCAGTAATCCAGTTCCTAACAGTATACCCTAAGAAAAAATAAATCAAAGATTTACGTAAAAGGATACGCATTGCAGCATTATTAAAAATGGCAAAAAAGTGTAGAAACTTATCCTCAGTTGGAAGAAAGTTTAAGTAAATGATGGCACCTTCATCAGGTAGACTTATTATAGCCATTAAAGACTCGTGTCTTTAAAGACCGTTTAACCAGATGGGAAAGCACATTATTAGGTTAAGTTAATAAAGCAGGGTTAAAAATGGCATTTATACTGTAAGCCCATTTTATAAAAAGAAGAAAAAAAAAAGAAGCGCATAGGAAGAAACTAGAGTGGATTATTCCAAAGAAAATTTAACAGTAGTTTATAGCTAGATGGTATTATGTAGATTTATATTTTTATGCCTTTCTTTTCACCCAAAATATTTGACTGTGAGCAAATATTTTGTAAGAAGTTTGTGTAAACACACACACACACACACACACACACATGCATATACACACATCCTCATACACTACACCGAGGTCCACAAGGAGTTAATTCTTTTACTTCTTGTGTATGTCTTTCTTTGTAGACAAAAGCAAGAGCTTTAGCTTTTGAATTAAAAACAAACAAACAAACAAAAAAACTGAAAAAAACCAAGAAACACCCATTTTGGGGGCTATACATTAATGACCATAAGCTTTATCTGCAGAAGGTGTTTTAATTGTATTCCTGTTTCAAAAGAGAGGGCTTCCACATACTATTGCT
>NW_011888935.1:2244411-2256262 GCF_000151845.1 Pteropus vampyrus | reverse complement strand
AGGTAGACTTATTATAGCCATTAAAGACTCGTGTCTTTAAAGACCGTTTAACCAGATGGGAAAGCACATTATTAGGTTAAGTTAATAAAGCAGGGTTAAAAATGGCATTTATACTGTAAGCCCATTTTATAAAAAGAAGAAAAAAAAAAGAAGCGCATAGGAAGAAACTAGAGTGGATTATTCCAAAGAAAATTTAACAGTAGTTTATAGCTAGATGGTATTATGTAGATTTATATTTTTATGCCTTTCTTTTCACCCAAAATATTTGACTGTGAGCAAATATTTTGTAAGAAGTTTGTGTAAACACACACACACACACACACACACACATGCATATACACACATCCTCATACACTACACCGAGGTCCACAAGGAGTTAATTCTTTTACTTCTTGTGTATGTCTTTCTTTGTAGACAAAAGCAAGAGCTTTAGCTTTTGAATTAAAAACAAACAAACAAACAAAAAACCCCCCCAAAAAAACAAAGAACACCCATTTTGGGGGCTATACATTAATGACCATAAGCTTTATCTGCAGAAGGTGTTTTAATTGTATTCCTGTTTCAAAAGAGAGGGCTTCCACATACTATTGCTTTCTTGTTCTTCTGGAATATTCCGGTTCACACTAGTGTTAAAAGTAGCATTTAAGGACTATGAGGCAAACATGTCTGGGAAATAAAGATGTTAGTATACTCAAACGTCAGAGCCAAACAAGTGAAAATGGGTACTCATCTAACAAAATTACTGTTGCTCATCCTTAATTTTCTCCCATGTCGGTAATGTCTGCCTCTGAAAAGAAACTATTTACAAACGGTGTCCACTAGAGGTTCCTCTGAAAGATGGGTGTTCCCGTGCACATACTCTCCCCAATGCTGATGAAAACAGACAAATACGAAGCATACCTGGGGGCAGGAGGGAATGAAGAGATGAGGGAATGCCACAAACGTCAAGGAAGTTTTGTCTGATGTAAAATAAAAGAAGACCCGTGAATTGGAATAAAATGCCCCTTTTCAAGACTCTGGATCGTGTTTGTTTCTGTAAGTGGAAGGAGGTTTAAAAAAGCACCGCTAATGGCTTTCAAATTCGATAAACATGGACTGGGCGAGAGGCAGGAGAAATTACTTCTGAATGGCAGTCATTATTTCTTTTCTCCCCTACAAGAAAGAATTTCCTATAAGAAATCTTAAGCTGACTCTAAAGTGGCAGGCATGGAACCCCCAGAACGTGAGAAAACTGGATGTGAGGGCAAAAATAGATGACAAGGAGCGACTTCTGCAGGGAAAACCAATAGTGTAAAGCAAGATCAATTCTCTGCGAGTGTACATTCGCCAATGTCTGTGGAAGGCGATTAAGTAATAGCTAATAATAATCTAATTAAAAACACTTTCCCTTCTGGATAATTGAAGTAGATGTGCTTTTTCCTATTCCTTTCACTAGATACAACTAAAAACCCTGGGCATTGTATATATAACAAATACAAGATTCTGAAAGATGAAGACGAGAAGGAGGCAGATCGGTTAGGGACATCGTGACTAGAGGGGTAACCTGGTGTGTCCCCTACATTTTATACGTGTCCCCTGTATTTTCTTTTTGTTTTATATATATCCAAGACTCAACACTGAAGAAGCCAGCAACCTGGAAATGCCAGTGGCTACAGAGAAAAAAAGTTCCAATGAAGTCTACTCTTTTTATCCAGAAAAGTAGGCAAGAGGTAGCTGAGCAAGGTAAACAGATTCAGAGAATAAGCTCTCCACTCCACCAAACACCATAGAAAAACCTGGCCTTCACCTCCCCGTGCCAGGAAAGGCTGCGTGGGGTGCCTAGACTTTCACCCTGCAGAAACTATGGCAGTACTCCCGCTGAGGCGGTGTCGAAACCAGGCAGGGAGCCACGACTTTTCGTTCCCACTGGCCCGGAATGCATCGCCCCTCTCCCCTTCCTCGCTGCAATACCAACAGAGAGCACTTGGGGCACCTGGACTTCCACCTCTGTCTGGCAAACATTAAGCACCCCCTCCTCCTTCCTGCTGGGATTGTGACAGAAGAGACCTCGTGGAGACTTGGGACTTTCACTGTTGCCCATTGGTAACGATGCCACTGTTAGCTCAGTGTCTTAGGTGACCGCTTGGGGAGCCAGAATCCCCAGCCCACCCAGCAGTAATGAGAAACTCTCACTTGGATGTCAGTGGAGACCAAGTGAGGAAGCTGGACTTCTATCTATAGTTGGCAACAACGTCAGATCAGTGTCAGAGGAAGCCAATTAAAAAGCACGGTTTAAATAAGTTCCGGAGTCTCAGAGCATAATACAAAAACGTCCAGGTTTCAGCTGAAAATCATTCTTCATACCAAGAACCAAGAAGATCTTTAATTATATGAAAAAAGATACATGCCAACACTGAGATGATTATCAGAATTTTCGTAAAAGGATTTTAAAGCAGTCGTGATACAAATGCTTCACCAAGTATCTACGAACACTCTTGAAAGAAATGGAAACTGGACACAGCCAAGAAATAGAAAGTCTCAGCAAGGAAATATAAATTAGTAAGAAAATCTACATGGAAATATTAGAACTGAAAGTATAAAATACACATATGAAATCAAAAGATCTCTGGATGATATCAGCAGCAGAATGGAGGCGACAGAGGAAAGAATCAGTAAGCTGGAAGACGGAATGATAGACACGGAATCCGAATAGCAGAGAGAAAATAGAATGAAAACAACAACAAAGATAACAAAAACGACCAAAAAAAAAAAAAAAATCGAGGAGAGCCTCAGGGACTTGTGGGTTTATAACAGAAGGTTTAATGTACGTAGCATCAGAGTACCAAACGGGAGAAAAGGCAGTGCTGAAAAAGATCTTGACATTATAAGGAAAATACATCCATGCACATGTACATATGGCTGAAAACTTCTTCAATTGAACAAGAAGCATACACCCGTAGAGTCAAGCAGCTGAGAAAGTCCCCAACAGAATAAATACGATGAAAGCCACACCAAGACATATTATAATCAAGCTTCTGAAAGTGATTTTCAAGGAAACTTCTTGAAAGCCGCAAGAAAAAAAAATAACACCTTACCTACAGGAGAAGAAACAATTAGAAGGACAGCAGATTTCTCATAGAAAACAAAGAAAGCCAGGCGGAAATGGTACAGTATTTTTAAAGGGCAGAAGGAAAGGAACCGTCAACCCATAATCCTAAACATAATGGAAATATCCGTCAGGAATGTGGGGGACATCAAGGTATCCTCCGAAGAAGGAAAAACTAAGAGAATTAGACACTAAGCACATCTGCCCTACAAAAGTGATTTGAGGAAGTTCTCTGAACAGATAGGAAACAATGAAAAAGGGGACTTTGGGAAATCGGGAAGGAGGAATGAGCGTGGTAAGCGAAAATATGGGCAAATACATTAGACTTTTATGTCTCTTGAGTTTTCTAAGTTATATTGGTTAAAGTATACATTATAACACTGTCTAAGGTAGCTAATAAATGAATTTAAAGGAAATATTTAGTACAATTATATTTTAAGTAAGGAAGGTAAAGCATGAAATAAGCGGATCAGTTTTCTGTATTTCATCTGATCTGGTAAAATGATGCCACCAGTAGACTGTGATCCATTATGCATGTACCTAGAGCGGCCACTAAAAATTACTCAGAGGTACAATGCAGACATTACAAAGAATGAGGTGACACGCATGTATTGATTTCTATGAAAATGCAGACTCTAGAACTGTGTGATGGTCTGCTAGTTTGAAGGCATGTTGACATGCTCTGCAGTGTATGCGCACATTTGTATATGCACAGAGTACTTTTGGGACGGGAGACCAGGGATTTCAAAGCCATGGTTGGGTTCGGGGACAGGAGCTGGGGGCCTGGGTGACAACCTTTCCGGCCGGCAGCCTGGCCCATCTGTGACCTCTTCTGGGAATTACTGCTGGGAGCTGACTGAGGCCAGCATCTCAGGTTCTTGGTGCCACAGTAAGGAGCCTCTCCGTGGTGTTTGTGACACTGCGCATGTTATGCTGTGAAGCTAACCGCTGTTGCCTGGGGGAGGGAGGTGGGCGGCACGGGGCTGGGGGGCGGCACAGAGCTGGGGAGCTCTGAAGAGGCTTCTTTCCAACAAGCACCGTTCCAGCAACGGCAGCGATCCGACTTCCTGTTATCAGGGTGAACTAGAGAAGCGTCAGGAGCCCTGTCGTTTCTGTTTTTGGTGTCTGCCTCCCTAGGAGAGCTGATCCTTGTTTTGTTAATCGTAGTAAAAAGCACGTGACATGATACGTACCTTCTTAGCAAGTCTGAGTGTTCAAGACATCATTGCTACCTGTCAACACACGTTATGCAGCAGAGCTGTAGCACGTATACCCACCTTACGAACGGATACCCCCGTACCCACTGAAACGCCTTACTTCCCCTCCCCCGCAGCCCCCGCCAACCGCCATTCCCCTGTGTGTCTTTGAGTTTGACCACGTTAGTGTACCTCATATAAGCGGAATCTTGCGGTGTTTGTTCTTCTGTGATTGGCTTATTTCACTTAGCCTTACATCCTCCAGGTTCACCCATGTTGTAGCATGTGACAGGATTTCCTTTTTCATGGCCGAATAATATTCCGTTGTGTGTGTTTGTGTGTGTTTGTGTGTGTGCACACTACATCTTTTTTATTCATTCGTCCGTTGATGAACTTTTAGGTTGGTTCTGCCTTTTGACTATGGTGAATAATGCTGCAGTGAACATGGGCGTGCAGATATTTCTTTGAGATCCTAAGTTCCGTTTTTTTGGCTAGATCTTCAGAAGCGGGATTACTTGGTCATATGGTAGTTCTATTTTTAATCTTTCGAGGAGCCTCCTTACTGTTTTCCTCAGCAGCCGCACCATTTATGTTCCCATCAGCAGGATACAAGGGTTCCAGTTTCTCCACACTTTGGCCAATACTCATTTTCTGTTTATTTTTTTTCCTTCTCATTTTAATAATGGCCATGCTAACAGCTGTGAGGTTACATACTTCATTGTGGTTTCGATTTACCTTTTCCGATGATTAGTAATGTCGAGTATCTTATATCTGTTGACGATTTGTATATCTTCTTTGGAGAAATGACTCTTTGAGTCCTTTACCCATTTTTTAATCAAACTATTTTTTGTTTTTTAAATTGACTCCTTATTAGATATGCGGGTTGCATATATTTTGTCACATTCAGTAGGTCACCTTGTCACTCCGTTGGTTGTTTCATTAGCTGTGCAGAAGCCTTTCCGTGTGATGTAGATCTACTTGTCTATTTCTGCTTTTAGTACCTATGCTTCTTGTGACATATCCAAAGAAATCATTGCCCAGACCAATGTTATAAAGTTTCTCCCTCTGTTTTCTTCTATGACTTTTACAGTTTCAGGTTTTGTGGTTAAGTCTTTAACCCATTTTGAGTCGATTTTTTTAATGGTGTAAGATATGGGTCCAATTTAATTCTTTTGCACGCAGACCTCCAATTCTCCTAGCACCATTTGTTGAGGAGAAAGAACAGTCTTTCCCTACTTCATAGTCTTGGCCCCTTGTCAGACATCGTTTGAGTGTGTATGAATGGATTTATTTCTGGGCTCTCTATTCTGCTCCATTGGTCCCTAAGTCTGTCTTTGTGCCAGTACCATACTGTTTTGATTATTGTGCTTCGTAATGTGTTTTGAAGTCAAGGATTGTGAGGCCTCCAACTCTATTTTTCTTTCTCAAGATTGTTTGGAGTCCTTTGGTATTACATATAAATTTTATAATTTTTTCCTCTTTCTGTAAAAACTGCCACTGGGTTTTGATAGGGATTGCATTGAATCTGTAGATTGCTTTGTACAGTATGGTCATTTTAACAATACTAATCCGTGATGTCTTATCCATTTATTTGTATCTTCTTTAATTTCGTTAATGTTTTGTGCTTTTCAACATAGAAGTCTTTCGCCTTCTTGGTTAAGTTTATGCCCAAGTATTTTATTCTTTGTGATGCTATTGCAAAATGGATTGTTTTCTCAATTTCCTTCTGTGTTGTGTGTTAGTGTATAGAAATACAACTGATTTTTGTATGGGGGATTTAGTCCAGCAACTTTGCTGAATTCATTTCTTAGTTCTAATAGTTTGCTTTTTTAATATGTAGAATCTTTCGGGTTTTTTACATATATGATCATGTCATCTGTTAAAAGAGATACTTACTTATTTTCTGATTTAGCTGCTTTTGGTTTTTTCCCAGCTGCTTGGGTTAGTATTTCCTGCTCTATGTTGAGTAGAAGTGGTATCCTAATCTTGTTCCTGATCTTAGAGAAAAAGTTTTCAGTTTTTCACAGTTGAGTATGATGTTATCTGGGGGCTTTTCATATATGACTTTTATTATGTTGTTATTTCCCTTCTTTTCCTGGCTTTTTGAGTGGTTCGTTTTATTGTTTTTTAACCACGAGATGGTGTTAAATTTTGTCAGATGCTTTGTTTGCATGTATTGGGACGATCATGTGATTTTCATTCCTCATTCTATTAATGGGGTGTATCACATTGACGATTTTCATATGTTAAACCATCCTTGCATCTCAGAGATAAATCCCACTTGGTCATGGTATATAGTCCTTTTAATACACTGTTGAATTCAGTTTTCTCGTTTTTTGTCGAGGATTTTACATCTCATTCATCAGAGATACTGGCCTTTTGTTTTCTTTTCTTGCAGTATCTTCGTCTGGCTTTGTTATCAGGGTGATGGTGGCCTCAGCAAGTGAGTTTGGAACTATTCCTCCCTCTTCATTTCCTGGAAAAGTTTAAGAAGGATTGACATTAATTCTACTTAAATGTTTGGTAGAATATACTGTTGAAGCCATCTGTCCTGGGCTTCTCTTCGTTTTCAGTTACTGATTTCATCTCCTTAACTCATTATAGGTATGTTCAGGTTTACTGTTCCTTCATGAATCAGTCTTATTGTGTGTTTCTTGGAATTTATATCTTTTAAGTTATCTGAATCGTTGGCATATAACTTTCACACAAATCTCTTGTGATCCTTTCTATTTACGTGGCACCAGTTGTAGTGTCCGCTCTTCCATTTCTCATTTGATGTACTTGACTCCCCTTTTTGTTCCTTAGTCTAGGAAAAGGTTCGTTAGTTTTGTTTGCTTTTTCAAAAAACCAGCTCTTAGTTTCATTGATTTACCAATTTTTAAAATAGCTTTAATGAAGTACAATTTGCAGACCATAAAGTTCACCCATTTAAAGTATATAATTCAGTGGTTTTTAACATATGCACAAAGTTGTGTAACCATTATCACGATCTAATTGTAAAACATTTTCATCATCCAAAAATAAGCTTTGTACCCATTATCAGGCTGAGCTATATTTAACTAGGTAAATATTATGGACTTCTGAGGATATATTTTTGACTAGAATGAATATGATGACCTTTAAGAACCGATTTTGACGGTAGTTAATTTAATATGATAAATTTTTGGATGTGGTTTAGCGAACAATAGAATTCCTTAAGATAAATATTTTTTGTTAATAACTAGTGTAAATTTTTATTAGCACTTGGAAATATTTTTAAGACTAGTTTTTATCACTCAGAAATATTTATTACCAAATGTAAGGCTTAATATCTCTTTGCAGTTGTACATTCAGTAAGCTTCATCGATGATATTGATGAAGTGAGTAAAAGAGTGATTGATGATGGGAAATGAAATTTATCGCATTATATTTATGGGCAAAATACTGGACTATAGTGGAAGGCATGGATCAAAATGCAACTGATTTATTTTTGGAATTATACAATGAAAGTCTTGATGAGAAAAATACTGAGGATAATTTATGATAATTAATTGGTTATCAGATTTTTTTTTTTTGATAACAGGTTCCCTTAGAGGGAAAAACATTAATTTTCAAATCTACTTTACGGGAAATTCTTGGGTAAAAAACTTTTTCAAAGTCATAAAGTCTGCTTTCTCTTTATTCTTTTGGAAAGTACCCATAATTCTATTCCTAAGCCTTTAGCAAAAAAGAAAAAAAAAATCTGTCTTTTGTAGATGATGACAGATGGGACACCAACAAAGATGTTATTACTATCCATTTAGAACTATTTGTTAGTAATAATCCAATTTCCACCCAGATCTTTCTCAATCATCAAAAAGAACCCCGTATTCAAATATGGCTCTCTCCACCTAGTGACTTACAAGGATATGAGTATAACCCATACAGAGTACATTTGTATTTTCACTTCTGACATTTCCTGCTGCTGTGAACTGTGCCAGTCACGGTGAGATCGACTTCGTTTGCCTTTCCTGGCTGTGATACACACCATCTTATCCAAAATGAGCCTGCCTGGGAGCTTCACAGAGGTCAGCTTCCAGAGTAGTCGAGATAGTTTCCCTTTGGCTCCCTTCCTACACTCACCCCTCATCAGCTCCCCCCACAAACAAATTACCAAGAATTCTTTCCTAATATAGTATTCACATTCATATATGAAGATGACTATTGTCAGTGATTGATTGGATATGAATAATTGAAAAAAACAAAAATAAAAATAACCCCTGCAGAATTGGCCAAAAGGAAAAGAAAGTTTCCACTCTGAGTGTGATATCAGAATCTTGGAGAGCATGTAGGGAATCTGTTTATGAGGCCAGTGCGTCAGCAGGCTGGAAAGCAATGTGGCATTGCTGGAGCTCCGAAGGCAGAGTAAGTTACCACGCCGGTGGCATGCCCAGGCCTCTGGGCAAAGCTCCCGACTGCCGAGAGGTTCACTTGTTTTGAAAACTGTACAAGTAATTGTTGTTAAGTCACTTTCTGCGGTTGCTAGCGTTATTGTGCAAAGTGGCTTTACAAAAGAAGCATTGCTAGAATGCACTGGAAACTATGGCTTGAGATCGAACTGGCTCTGTCTACATAACCGAAGTCACATGCTGCAATGTTTGTTTTTCCCAAGTGGCTAAAATCACTGACTTAACAGTTTTAAATGTCAGAAACATGTACGGTAGCTAACTCGTCCCTTCCATCCGTGATTTTGCTTTCTGCGGTTTCAGTTGCCCGTGGTCAATCGTGGTCTAAAAATACTAAATGGAAGATTTCTAGAAGTAAACAATTTATAAGTTTTCTATTGCGTGCTGTATTAAGTAACTTGAGGAAATCTCATACAGCCCAGCTCTGTCCCACCTGGAACGTGACTCATGTCTTTGTCCAGAGTCTCCACACTGTAGATACTACCTGCCCTGTAGTCACTTAGTAGCCATCTAGGTTATCAGATCTACTGTCACAGTATCACAGTACTTGTGTTCGTTCAAGTCACCCTTAATCTGCTTAACAATGGCCCCAAGTTGTAGGAGTAGTGATGCCGGCTATTTAGATATGCCAAAGAGAAACCGCGAAGTGTGTGCACGTATAGGAGAAAGTATAGTATGTACGGGGTTCACGGTTTTAGGCTTCCACCAGGGGTGTTAAAATATATCCCCCTGCGGACAAAGGGCGATGGCTGTATCCTTAGCGAGGTCGAAGAGTCCGCCATTTTTGGGGGAGTGTCACGGGTCTCCATCATCGTCTAAGCAGACCTTTGAGAACACATGGATTGTGACTCGATTTGTCTCACTGTAAATGGCTTCCAAATGACTGATGCATTCAGACATCCAGACAGGGCTGATCCGCTTGTGTGACTGAGTTACGTCTGCAAGTTCCTTGATTCAGTTCCTTCAGCGTAGCCCTTAACACCTAAACATTGAGCCTGAAGGATTAGGCTTCTCAGGATTGGAATTCTTGATGCCTAACTGAGGGACTCCTGGATGCATGTGGGCAGACATTGCTTGATCAAGGAATGGCAGCTTCTCAGGGCACTGCAAGCTAGTGGGACAACGTTGGTGTGAATGGGAGACATCCTAGGTTAGAATCACCTGAATTTGGCAATTCGGTCAGTTGAAATTTTTATACTGAGTCGTGTTTTAAATGGGTCTCTTTATTGGAAATGAGTGATTTATTTTTACTGTCTAAATTTATAAGTTGTTAGTGTTCTTCACAAGAATTTCCCTGGTTTGGAAAATCATAAAAGACAACTAAACTGAAAGAAATAAAAATGCCAAGGAAAAGTGAGAAATGTTTTGACAACATAAAACTAAACAAACAAAAGAATGTTGAGATTCATTTTGTAACTTTGTAACTACATCTGTGTGAATTACATCTGTCCTCATTGGTATCTAATACTGTCCAGTAATGACGGACCCAAAAAATTGTGAAATGAAAGAGGTTGAAATAAGTAAAAGCGATATGTTTCTTTAATGCATGAACTAACTCTGTTAATTAACCACAAAGATATACAAACTTTTCTTAATAGAAAATAAACTTTTTCCAACTCCACTTAAAACATGTTAGATAAATACTTCAAAAATACCAGTTTGGGTACTAAACCTTCAGCCATTCTGGGACACACACGACTCTGTCTCAGTTTGGCAGAGTGTGTGCGTGTGCGTGTGTAGGAGGGAGAGAGAGAGAGAGAGAGAGAGAGGCACAAGTGAGCAAGTACAAAAACGCACAGTTGTACACACAGCACGAGAACAGCACTCACGTGCATGTGATTAAGCGGGTCCCAGTTGAGGAAAGCAGAATCCATTTATCGCTTGCAAATTTTTGCAAAACCTTTACGTAAATGCCAAGAACATTTTTGACTTTATAATATCACACTGGAGAAATATCTGGACTCTTTCCCGATGGCCAGGGCAGACGGTTGACATCTCGAGCTCAGGACGGGCACGTGGCAGTTCCTAGCATTTGGAACTCCGCCACGTAAATTTGCAATGGGTCAAAGTGAAACACTGAGATTTTCATATACTTAGGAGAGGGTGCAACGTTTCAAACCTGGGGGAATCCTAGGAAGTGATTTTCTGAGAGAACAACACTATGAGTAAAGATAGGTTTTCTGGCTTTCGTCTGAATGAACAGGAGGTGGAAAAAATTCTTACAGAAATGAAGTCCTTAAGGTTGTAGTGCGATCGTGCTTTTCTTATGACGGTCATTTTTAATGTTTGTGTCGATCCACCTTACATTAATTTTTATGCCATAATAACGTAGTAGTTATCACTTTTCAACGTAATTATAACATGTGTGCTAGCTTTAACGAGAGCCTGTAAGGAGCTTAGAATAAAAAGGTTCCATGACACGGCTTTTGTTACAAATGGAGAACTGTTTTTTTCAATTGCAAGTGTGAAGTTCTATAGGGAGACAGAATCGGATGCCGCACGTGTCATACTTTATAATCGTTCGCGAACCATTGACTTTCGTCTCCTCTGTAGGTTTGTCACCTTTAGATGAGGGGAAGCAGCATTAGGATGTGCTGGAGTCTGGTTCTGGAAAGCTCGAATTGCTTATCCACGATCACATAACCCAGACCCAGAACTATTCATGATAACCAAAATGGAAACTATTTATAAAAATATAAACAGATCAAAAGTGACTCTTTTATTAAATAAGAACCACTGGGTGGAGAAAATTTATGAAAACAATAAGGAAGTTTTAAGTTACCAGACCATTCAGTCCCAAATGTGGTGATTCTCAGCTCCATGACTTGGATGCTGCCAGCCCTTAGCCTCATGCAGCACCCTGAGCTCAAGGTGGGACTGAACCCGGTAGAACTCAGGTGGGACGGTGGCCCTTCCATGCCTGTACCCGAGGCTTGGTGAGGACATCCTGGCCTATCACACAGCCCTGAAGAGACCACATTTTCTTCCAAGAGAATCAGTGTCAGGTAGTAGAAAGAACGGTAGACTCTTCAATCTGTGGTCTGCGATTTCAGTGACCAGATTCATCCCAAGCAGTGAGCTGTAACTTCCTTGAGCTTCGGTTTTCATTATTACGAAATGCATTTTATAATTTCTGCCCTGCAGAG
>NW_011888935.1:2237030-2243476 GCF_000151845.1 Pteropus vampyrus | reverse complement strand
TGGAAACTATTTATAAAAATATAAACAGATCAAAAGTGACTCTTTTATTAAATAAGAACCACTGGGTGGAGAAAATTTATGAAAACAATAAGGAACTTTTAAGTTACCAGATCATTCAGTCCCAAATGAGTTACTACAAACCTAAAGAGCGTCTTACGCAGGGCAAAAGGGAAAAAGAAACTTGTTTCACAGATGCGCACGCACAAAACGTGACAGCGCGCGCGATCTGTTGGTTCGCTGACCCCAGGGAGGAGCAGTATCTGTATGTGTCGGCCGAATCCTGCGAAGGAAGCAGAGGTGGGGAGAGGCCGATCCCAGACCGGCCCGCGGGGAGCGGGGAGCTAGGCGCTCGCCCTTCCTGGGGGCCTGGTCCTAGGCAGCGTCTGCTCAGCGTCGTGCATACATCATGCAATATGAGCAGAGCAGAGGGCGGTGCCCAGCGGCGTGATTGGCTCAGGTGGCATGTCGAGCGATGAAAGGGAGGTCAGAGCAAAGCCGGCTCGGAGACTCCGCGGGAGAAGGCTTCGGCCGCACCCGTGCCTCGGTGGTGACCGAAGGCGTTTCTGTGCTCCTTCCCAGCACAGTTGTCACCCAGGAGGTCTTTCGTTCATATGCGAGATGATAAGAATGGGCAAAGACCAGGAAGCAAAGCGACATCAGGGGTCAGTCTCTGTCCCTCTGTCTGCCCAGCCACCCATCTGTCCATCCATCCAGTTCAAGAAAGCAGACGGAAAGTTCTTGATCGGCTCCTGCGTCCTTAGCGCCTGTGTCACACTCACTTCCAGCTACCGCCGTGCCTGTTGTTGTGGCCACGTGAAACGTGTGGCTCTGAAACCGCCACGGAAGGGTCGCGTGATGGTCAGCAGACTCCCCTGCAAGGCGGTGGCTCGGGCAGCGTGTGTTGCAGGAAGGTTTCCTTCTCTCCATTGGATTGATGGTTCCTGGGGGAAGAAATCATCTCTTTCCCCTCCGGAGCCTTTGATGTCTAGCACAATGTTTTCTACGTAGTACATAAAGTATTTGTGACAGCGAACCGAATAGAAGTCATTTCAGTTTTTGAGGAAAAGAAATCGTGTCGTTCAGAATCCAGTATTTCTATGGTTAGGGGACTCGGCCAGGAACGACGCACTGCCCTGAGCTCCTGCTCCCTCAACCCTCAGAATAAGAGGATGTTTTTCTGGGTAGGATTAAGGATTCGGTTACCAAAGTGTCTTTAGCAATGAGGAGGATCCATTCCTGAGACGTTTGGGGGACATTTAACAGAGGAGGATATTGTAAGGCAGGCCAGACGAGCGGATTATGCTCTCCAGTTCTGCATTGTGTGGCCAGCCAGAGGCTCCCTGCCTCCTGCTTCTCCGGGGTGATTCTCAGCTCCATGACTTGGATGCTGCCAGCCCTTAGCCTCATGCAGCACCCTGAGCTCAAGGTGGGACTGAACCCGGTAGAACTCAGGTGGGACGGTGGCCCTTCCATGCCTGTACCCGAGGCTTGGTGAGGACATCCTGGCCTATCACACAGCCCTGAAGAGACCACATGTTCTTCCAAGAGAATCAGTGTCAGGTAGTAGAAAGAACGGTAGACTCTTCAATCTGTGGTCTGCGATTTCAGTGACCAGATTCATCCCAAGCAGTGAGCTGTAACTTCCTTGAGCTTCGGTTTTCATTATTACGAAATGCATTTTATAATTTCTGCCCTGCAGAGTGTCAGATCATACGAAATAACTTGTTCAATGTGCCGGGTGGGGGCTTGAAAGCACAGGACACACATTAGGCCAGCTTTCAGTAGCTTTGCTGACAAGTAATGTGTAGTTACCTTACTACCACTGATAATGGTTCAAAATAAGGAAAATTATAGGAAACTTTTTACTAATAAGCTATGCAGTTATAATCGTGTTATTTAGGCTATGTCGGTAACTCTAATGCAAGGGAAATTAGACAGTGTCGTTTCTGATGAACCTCTTTGCACAATAATTACAAACTAGGCACTCTTGACCCAATTAATCCAATACTCTGACTCTAGTTAATCTTCATCAGAGACTCTCCCACCTTCCCGACAGAATTATGGCTGCCTCCACAGTATTCAACAGGCTTACGAAAACTCCAGCATTTTCACTTAAATCTAGTAAGATCCTATGAACACTGCTGCGCGGGTCAGAGCGTTCTCAGATAGAAACGCCCTACTTGCCACACAGCTGTCCTTAGTGTAAGCACAGCATTTTGCCTCTCCAGGCCCTCGTCCGCTTGGTGTTTCTTCCAGAGCTTCTGTTAAACTGCAATTTGAATCCTAAAAAAGTGGCTTCCCATTCTAAATAGTATACTTTAAAGGAACTCAAATCTTGTCCTACAGTTTTATCGATAGCATGCCATATCACCTGTAGTTTAATATTTGTTTTTAACAAGTTACAATAAAAATAAAAACCAGCTGCGTCATGCTTTTTGCAATTTGCCATTTGCCTCGTTTCACTTGGAGGTATTGCCAGAGACTGGGGGTTGCTGGAAACCCCCGTGCCTTCTGCTCGTGACCCCTTTATGAACAGATGAGATGGGCTCAGGAGTGGCCAGGCTTTCTAAACCATAGAATGTGTGCACAGAAGCTCCGAAAATAGAGGTTTGGAGTTTTGGCTCTCTTTCAGTCTGCTTGAGTACAGGATATACAGTAAAATATTCATTCATTCAATAAATATTTCGCTCCTATAATGTGCCAAGTACTCTAGGTCTTGCAGAAAACGCACTGAGCAGAGTAGACAAAGGCTCTGCCTTTACAACGCATGCTTTCTTGCAGGGAGGAGCGGGCGGTATATTTTTGAGGGGAGAGCGCTATGCTACCCCCTCGGCTGTCAGTGGGGAAAAAAGTCCTAATCTTTAGCATCTGCCGACCGTGGCTGGTTTCAGGCACGACGTCACCGAGCGGGAGTTGGGAAGAGGGGTGCATCATTGGCGGCCTGGAGTTGGAGAGCTCCAGGAGAGGCAGCCAGGAAACGAAAGAAATCCGCAGAACACGTAACATGTCTGTGCTCTGTGCCACGGAGGATAACGAAGCAGGGCTGGGGGAGTAGGGAACATTACAGGAAGGTTGCAGTCGCAGAGATGGTGGTCAGGGAAGGCCTTGGCGAAATGGTGGCATTCGGAATAACACCAGAGGCAGCGAGAGAGCAAGCGTGCAGGTGTCTGGGAAGCGAGATCCAGGTGGAGGGAACAGCAGGTGCATGACGGTGACGTGAGCAGGTGCCGGGCACGTGTGAGGGAAAGTAGCGAAGCCAGTGAGAGGTGGGACAAGCAGGAGGCAGCGTCCGTGTGGCACCTGCAGGCCACCCGGAGGACTCGGCTCTTTCCCTGCGTGAGATGGGACTTCAGATGGTCTCGAGCAGAGGAGTGACATGGTCTAATTAAACATTTTAACCCACATGGCTTCTCTCACGAGAATACACTAAATGGAGAAAGGACCGAAAACTCAGAGACGGGTTGGGAATGACGTGATGAGCTAGGTGAGAGATGGTTTTGACCAGGGTGGTTAGAGCTGGCCTTATCCTGGGTTTATTTTGCGCTAGAGGCAACACGATCTGCTGACCGATTGCGTGTACCGTGTGCGGCGGGAGGAGGTGCATCAAAGATGACACTCGGGCGTCTGGTGTAGACGTCGGTCAGACCTGAGGTTGTGTTGGTTGGTTGGTTGGTTGGTTGGTTGGCTGGCTGGTTGGTTTTCTTTTGAGGTCAGACTTAGATTCTGTTCCTGCCTTTCACCCTCCCTTCGGGCAGACCTGTAGCCTTGACCATGGATGACCATGGATGATCAGTGCCATGCTTATATCACTGCATTCCCGGTGTCCAGCAGGTCACAGGCATTGCGTAATTATTTGTAGCCTGAATGCCGTTGTATCTTTCTCCTTGGTTTAGTTTCCGTAACTGTGAGATCTGAATAATAAAACTGACTTTACAGATGGTTTTGAAGACGAAGTGAAAAACGATGTGTCCACACTGCTCGGCACATCTGTCCGATCGACATTAAACACTGACACATGGAGGCCGTCATCATCATCATCCGTGTTCTTTGTCATTTCGCACGTCGAAGTGGGACGGACCACACCGTGAGCATCCAGAAGGGGCGCTTCTCCGTAGGGGAACTAATGGTGGCTAATTTTCACCACGTTCATTAAGACTTTTTCACTAAGAGCCCTCTTTTGAGTAGCTCAGAAATAGAGGACTCGCATATCTACAAGCCATACAGTTTGAACTACAGTCAGCCGCCTCTCTGCAGATGGAGGGGACGGGACGTGTCCCCTCCCTGACACGGAAGTAGAGCGGAAGCAGCGGAAACATCCCCCTGGCCCTCGCTTCCCGCACGTGAATATTACTCACCACGATGATGGGTGTTTTAAAATGGCTTTTGGAGTAAGAATGAAATGCCGTGGTGGCGGTGCCGGCAGACGGGCAGGGACCGAACCCTTCGAGGACAGCGCGCTTCTGTGGTCACAGCAGAGCCAGAGGCTGCCAGGTCGCCCCTCCCCACCCCGCCCCGATGTCTAACGTCTGCCATAACTCACCCTACATGGCGACAGAACCAGATGCGAATGTGTAGTGTCATTTATTTTTTCTTATTTTTATATTTTGTCCTTAACAGTTTAGAAAATCTTTTTAAAGCTCCAGAGGTCGGATTTAGCTGGGAGTGAGCAAGCGAGAATTTGGCAGAACATCTGTGTTCCCGAAGTTTGCATTTTTAAGCCGTGCATGAATACTCGACTGCCTTTCCAGATGAGCGTATTAATTCCACACATTCCGAAGAGGAATTCGCAGAACCAGTTAATAGGAGCGTGTCTGGTAACTGAGACTACAGATTTTAAAACTGTCTTTAGGAATCTTTTATTTTCTCGTGTTTCGGCTTGGATTCCAATTCAGGCTAATTAATGACTGGTAAAGAAAAGAACAGACAGCAACTTGCAGGTAGCTCCTAAAGTTGACTGTTTTATTCAAAGACCTTTGCGTACGGCTCTTTAGTAAGTGAAATTATATGTACGTGTTTTATAAGTGCATTTGATTTTCACGCGGGCTTTATTTTTTATTTTATATAAGAAAGCTAATGCTAGCCAGTATCTTCCTGCGAAAATACCTCTGGTGAAGGTAGAAAGTGTCACCTTCCCTTGCCTTTGACCCCACGACCCTGTGAAAAAATGCCGACCGAGGGCCGT
Organism: Pteropus vampyrus; assembly: GCF_000151845.1. Lineage (NCBI taxonomy): Eukaryota > Metazoa > Chordata > Mammalia > Chiroptera > Pteropodidae > Pteropus > Pteropus vampyrus. The sequence goes on along the minus strand of NW_011888935.1, from coordinate 2,238,294 downwards.
GCCACACGTTAAAAGAGCAGTTAATTCTTCTTGAGAAAGAAAAATTTTAGTGTTCAACTCATCCGTATGAAGAACAACGAACATAATCGTCTCAGAAAATAGACGACATGACAGAAAATATTTTTTGCAGTTATCTATGTTTTCTGGTGACTGGAAGGAGAAGGAAGATGAGAGAGAATAAGATTCTTTTTTGTGTGTGTGTGAGGAGGTCAGAGCCAGATTACCAAGGAGAAGAAAGAACATGGGAGGAACTGATGAAGGAAAAAAAGCAAATCCCTCCTTCCGGCTGCCGCGCCTGCAGGAAATTCTGTTCCTCCCAGACCTTCGCCTCCCTGGGGCCCAGTCCCCTCTCATCAGGAGCCATGTCCTGGTCTAGGCCTGCCACGCTCACCTTTCTGAGGCACCGTCTCCTTCCCTAGCCGGGCATCCAGCCCCAGAGGTGCGGCGGCTCTGAGCCACCTGAGGTCCAGGCCCCCGGCCTGCCCGTGCTCCACCCCCCTGTCTCATGAACCGAGCCCTTCGCCTCTGACAACCTTCCTGGGGTCTGCCGCGTCCTCCGGGACAGCCATCTCTCGGGGACTGCCTCAGGGGTCACTTCCCTTCTGGATGAGGTCACCTCCCTTCTGGTTCCAGGCAGAGCTCGGCCTGGCGAGACCGTTTAAATAGAACTTGTCCTCATAGGGCGACACAGTTTACCAGAACTTTCTGTAGTGGCAGGAATGTTCTGTGTCTGTGCTACCCAGCGCGGTCGCCAGCAGCCACGTGGGGCTACTGAGATGTCACACGCCAGGTGCTCAGTGGCCACACGTGGCTGGTGGCTTCTGGATTGGACAGCACAGTGTTAGAGGGATCCCAACTCTGAGGGGAATGGGCTGGTTCAGGACCCACCATGCTCAGCATGAGCTGAGTGACACCCTGGGCAGTCGTGGTCTCGGAAGGAAGGTGTGGTGGATGCCGAGGTGCAGCACCGGCCCCCAGCCGTGCCCCCCACAGTGCGTCGCCTTGGCAGGGGGCAGGAGCAGCCCCACGTACAGGAGGCTGAGTCTGGCCGGGCTGAACGGTGGCTCGGCTAATACTTAACTGTGGGACCCTGGGCACGTATGTGAATTCTCTCAACCTCTGTTTCTTGATTTCTGAACTGGAGATAATGATACCCATTTCCCGAGGTTGTCACGAAAATTCAACGGGGTCATAACTGGAAGATCATAATGGTTCCTGGCGTGTCCTAACCACCCACTCAGTCAGCCAGCGACCAGAAGCTGTG
>NW_011888935.1:2226619-2236155 GCF_000151845.1 Pteropus vampyrus | reverse complement strand
TGGGGCAGCGGCAGCAGTAGAATCACAGATCCAGATGGGTCCCCGAGGGTCAGGCCGCCTCCCACCCTCTCTGATTCCTGCCCAGGGAGGAGCACTCTCTGCTTCCAGGGGAGCGTTGACGGGCTGTTTTGTGTTGTTTTAGTCTAAAGGCTTCACCACAGGCAAGGGGACCAGGGAACAAAGATGGGGCGTGAGCAGCTGTCAGGGACCTGGAGGGTCCTCGCTTCCATCTCCCCGACTCTGCCCCTCCGCTCACCCCCAGCAATAAAACCATCCCCCAGCAATGTTCTTTCTGATTCCATGGAATTGTTTCTTCCCTTCAGCCCTTCTCTCCAGAATTATGTAGACCTGAAGGTGCGTTTTGGACAAAACAGTAGAATCCCCTTGTTGCTAGCAGAACAGTCGAAAAATCAACAGGAAGGTAGACGGATGAGGAAGCCCCTCCAGGAAGGACGCAGTCTTATCAGATCCTGGACTGTGGTTCTCTCAAATAGGTTTTAGCAAAAATGTTAATCCCTCCCTCCCTCCCTCTCTCCTTCCTTCTTTCTTTCCTTCCTTCTATAATATACTTTAAGTTTGCATTTTCAGCATAGAAAAATCTTTACCAACAGGTTTTGCATACTGACGTAAAAATGAAAATTCAACCAAACTAATTTTGAGTAATTAACTTAAGTCACTAATAGATATTGATGTTCTTTTATAATAGGAATAAATCCATTGTAAATCAAATGGCCTAATTCTCGATGTTAATTTCCTGGGATTTCTTTTCTATTCTGTGTGTATGTTTTTATTAAAACAGTGATAGTATTTTAAAATATCTATGAATAAAACCATATGAATGTTCCCATAAGTTACTTAGTCACACATTTTTCTCTGTCCTGGGTGCTCACGAATTTAAATTACTGCATATATACTAAGTTATGTTTATATAACTTATTATATAATTTATACATAAATTATATGTAAAATTTACATAATTTATATATAATTATATATCAGTTGACAGTTGACACACCGGGCTAATAAAAGTAACAAGAGTCTTAAATCCGGATCAGTTGATCAGTTGACATACAGTAACAAAAGTCTTAAATCCGGAAGTCACTTACATTTAAATGGATATCTAATTCCGAGAAGTTGTACTGGTACACTTTCATGGGTTCCTTTCATATTTCATATCTGGTCAGAAAGATGTTGAAATGGCTTTTTCCCACTAACATAAATGATTTAAAACGTGCCAGCCACACACCGTGAAAAAAATACATACAGAGCGTTGTGATAATTGGAGTAATTAGCTGTCTGGAAGAGGCTCCAGGAAGCCTTTTGAAGCGGTCTGCAGGCTGCCCCTCTGGTCACCTCCGCTGTGGAGCTGCCTGGTGGCGGGGGCTGCCACAGGAGGTGACACCTGGCAGATGTTCGTGTTATGGGGAGAGCTTCAAAGCCAAAGCTGGTTTTTGTCTACAAAGTTTCCATGGGAGGAGCTACCTCAAGCTTTTATTAGCCCGGATCATGAATATCACATAATCCTTCGGCAAGATCCATGGGTGGGACCTCTAGGATGTGCCTTTAAATCTGAGAAAAGACTCAGGTTGGAGGGAGCCAAAGACACACCTGACCATGTCCTCGGTTCTGCCCAGGGTTTGCTGCTCACCCCGTTCCCCAGTGTTCTTTTTAGAATTTTAATGAAATACTTCGCACATACAATGGAAAAGGCGTAACATGTATTTACATGATGAGGCGTGGTAAGAAAGCATCTGCGTGTGCTGTTAAGAATGGAACGTGAGACAGAACACCTCCCGCATCCTCTTCCTCAGCCCAGTTCCTCTCCCTTGCTCCCACCTAACCACTTTCCGTGATGAGAATGTTCTGTCTTATGGTTTTACTGTACACGTGTGCAGCTGTAGATGATCTGTTGTTTTATATGTTTTTGAAGTTTATATAGAGTCATACTCTGTTCTGCATTTTAAAAACTCATTATTTTTTGAGCTCTATCCATGTAGATTAGTGTAGCTAGGCTTTATTAATTCTCACTGTGAAATATTCTACTCTGTGGCTCTTCTAAAAGTTTGTAATGATCTGTGGAGGGACACTATTGGAGTTGTTCATAGTTGGATTTTTTTTATTTTTTATTTCTTGTTGTTATAACAATGCTGCTAAGACCTTTGACCTTTCTCGAGTCTCTGATACGTGTGTGTGTGTGTGTGTGTGTGTGTGTGTGTTTGTGTTTCTCTGGGGGATATATTTAATCCTTGATAGAATTGGTCAATGGATGTGTGGATCTTCAAATATAATGCTAAGTGATTTTCTAAGGTGGTCGTAAAAATTTAAATTTCCACCGGTTCTCAATGTTCTGAGTTCTTATCAACATGGAAGCTATTAGAGTTTCTAATCCTCTCCTCCGATTCTGAGTATCAAATGGTATCTCATAGTTTAAATTTCTCTGGTTTTATCTGAGCATCTTGTCATAAGTTTATTGGCCATTTGTGTTTCCTCTTCTTTGAAATATCTGCTTCTCATATGTGCCAGTTTCTCTGGTGAATTGTTTTTATCTGTTGATATATAGGCATTCTCTATATGTTCTATGTAAAATCTTTTATGGGTATTACTTTCACCACATTCGTGGATTAACTCTTCACTTTTTTCTTTATCATAATGTGTTTTGATAAAGAAAATTTTACTTGTAATTCATTTCTTGTCATTTTCTATTGTTTATGTCTGCTAATCTCTCACATTTTCCATTTTCTGTTTCATTTTATGCTATAATCTGGCTAATCCTTCAAGTTTGTCTTCTAGTTCACTGAGTTTTTTCTCAAGTTATGTTCTGATTTGTGGTATAACCTATCATTTAGATTTTAATATCAAAGATTCTTTTTTTATTTCTAAAAGCATCTGTTTTATCTTTTAAGTCTGAATATTTTTTGATAGTCTTATTGTTTTGCTCATTAAAATGTTTTTTACTTCTTTGTCTATTTGGAACATAACCATTTTATATTCTGCATCAGATAATGTTAGTATTTGAGGTTATCGAGGCTTTAAATTTTTGCTCTGCTGGTAATTCTGACTCTCACCCATGGCTGTTGGGTCCCTCATCTTTATTTTGTAATGTTTGATTATGAGCTCATGTTTGGCTAAATTCAGTCTGTGAGAATTATGAGGAACCTGTGTTAAGCACTATTGCTGAATTGTGTCCTCCCCCAGATGCATATGTTAAAGTCTAACTCCCACCATGACTGTATCTGGAGATAGGATCTCTTGGAGGTAATTAAGATTGAGTTGGGTCATAAGGGTGGGGCCCTAATCCAATAGGACTGTGGCCTCATAAAGAGAAGAAGGAAAGATCTCTGTCTCTCTCTCCATTACGTGAGGATGAGAAGTTGGCTCTCTCTAATCAGAAAGAGAGCTCTCACCAGACCCTGACTGCCCCCGCTGATGCCCTGATCTCAGGTTTCTGGCTTCTAGACCTATAAAAACATAAATTCCTGTTGCTCGAGCCGCCTTTTCTGTGGTGTTTCGTTAGGGCAGCCTGAGAGGACTGTGTTTTCCAGGTTAGAGTTGCCTGGACTTCAGCTTGGCATCAGGAAGTATCGTCAACTTAGGTCGGCTTCCCTGTAATTATTTGGTCTGGGGTTTTCCTGACAGTCCAGGTGATGTAGGTTTGAGCTCCGGACCCGTGTGAGAACTGGTGTCCTGTTGAGGAGTCTGAGGGAAGACACTTATATTATTACCTTCATTATTTACTTGTTTATTTTCATCCCGGGAGTAGCAGGGATAGGTGGGCTTCCTGTCTGTTTCCTCTGCAGAGGGCATCAGCTTCTGGCATTTTCAACAAGAGAAGGTTCCTCCGCGCACAGGTGGAATTTAGGAGTCGCAGGCTTAACGTCCCTCGTTTGCTCTCATTTATATCCAAAGCGTGGGGGCTGGTTTTAGCCGTTTGTTCTCAGGGTGGCCTCGGCTCCAGGATTTTCTTACTAGTCTGTTTTTAGTCTGTGGGTTCCGTCTTTTATTAACTTACTTCATTTTCTGGAAAGCTCAGCAATGTATTTATATGTAAGTTAGTTATAATTCAGCCAGTGCGTAGGTGTTTATGACAGGAGAGTTTTCCTGAGCATTTCGTCCACTCTGGTTGGAAATCCAAGTCTGGCCCAGTGATCTTCGCCTTTAAAATACCACATCCTTCCTCTCTCACCAGGCAAGTGCGCTATCGTTAGGAGAAACAGACTTCAGTATTGGAAAACAACACGTATTTCAATCTCATCCGTTGGTTTTAAATGTTTGCTCTGGGGCTGGGATGGAACGGAGGGTCAGAGGGAGCCAGACATCTGCATCACCAGAGTGGCCCTGTTTTTACTGTTTCTTTACTGAGACGCTGCGTAGAATTCCCACTGCGAGACTGAATCTCGAAACTGGTGCGGTGAGTCTCATGCGTTAGTGAGGAAACGCCACATTCTCGGAGCTGGGGGATGGGGGGCTCAGGTAAGACTGTCAGCTCCGAGTTTCAGCCCCGCTTCCCCTGCGTCAGTGCTCGGCCCTGCTCCACAGATCACCCTGGTCTGCGTCACAGGTTTGTACCCTGATCTTACTCGTATCTGTCATTCGTCAGTATGGATTGTTCGGCCACACTCACAGCAGAGGAGAGACCAGGTGTAAGCATTTGTGTGATTACTGCTCGGCATTGATTGAAAGCAAAGAAGATCTAGAGCCATGGGTGATGGGACTGTCTCGGTTTTACGGAGCGTGAGCTAAGACTGTGATCCAGACGGTTCCACTCCAAATCCACTCATTTATACATCCGGTTTTAATGAGATACTATAAAACCAATCTTTAAAGTATGTCAAAACATTCTTTTCGATGTATACGCTTCAACTTTTTTAGGTCAATATGAGAAAGTGCAATGAACCTAATTTACTAAAATGATAGAAACATACTTACTACGGATTGAGATTTTGTTTTCCAGGAGCCAATGAAATGTGGACTTTTCATTTATCCTGTCTCATTTCACTTCGAAACATAATTTGGGCCATCGTTTTCCATTGCTTTACCAGAAAGGCAGAGTAACTTAAAAAACATTCTCTGTTCTCTATTTTTTTCTCATTGTAGATTTAAAAGAAAAAAAATACACAGAGGTTAGACTCAGAGGATAACCCTTAAGCTATTTCCACTTGGCCTTTCTAAATCATAATTTCCGGTGTTTATAGCTTCTAAAATGAAACTGAATCAACTGATGGTTAAAAAATTAGGTAATTTTTTTTTTTACTTTGAATCAAATTGTTATATATGTTATATATATGTTAATATATAACGTGTAAAAATGAAGAAAACTAGAGAGATTTGCGAGGCTCTGATTGGAATCAAATGGTTTCAGTTATAGGTAGAACATCAAGTCGAAATGAACTATACTGCCTTCATCACACAGGTCTTTGCAAACATGTGAGGTTTTTATTATAAAAAAAAAACAACAAACTAATAGATCGTTGTAGCCGTCATAAGGAATGGAATTGACATTAGTATTCTACAGGTAAAAAGCCACTGTCACTGTCATTTGGATATGAGTCAGCAATATGGGGCTGTCATCGAAAGGCAAACATGACCTGGGCTTGTGTTCACCAGAACGTTACATTCAGGGATCACGAAGTAATACACACACTGTGGCAACATAGATAAAGCCCGCGTGAGCGTCTGATTTTCATCTCCATGTTTTAAACACGGTGTTTAAAGGAAATTGGAGATGGGCCAGAGAAAAGGAATGAGAACGATTTGAAAGTGCAAGAATTCCTCCATGCTGAAAACTGAAAGAAAGTGGAATTCTTCACAGCCAAGTAGGGAAAGCGAGAAGGCGCCGGAGAGTAGTTTTGAGTGGGTCTCCATCTGTGGAAGAAGCGGGACCGGCAAGTGCCTCTTGTCCTAAATCTGTCTTTTAAGATAAAGTTCTTAAGACTCAAGTAAGTGGCCCTGATGCCGGAGCTGGCGTTTCTCGTACCAGCTCTCGAATCCAGCATCTGCTCAGCGTACATAATGAGGGGTATGAGGCGTGGCGTCTCATGGGGTTCATTCTCAGGGTGATCCCACCACCGGGAGAAAGATGGGGCAGCCGGCTCGGTGCTGACGGATGGGTAGGAGTTTGCCAGTGAGACGGCCAGTGAGTGGGAGATCATCAGACAGAGGGAAGATGTGACCAGAATGCCGGGTGGGGCCCCGCGTTCGGGCAGAGGGCAGCGATCCACATCGGACGGTGAGTCAGGGAGGTGTCAAAATGTGAAGGCCTTTCCATCGGGTGAAGAAACTTAATTGCCATTCTGTTGTTAATAGTGAGCCATTTGGCCTGAGACTTGGATCAGATGGGTGCCTCGTAAAGATCTTCTGGGGACACCTTGAAGACCGAAGTTGCCCAGGTTGGGGTTGGGGGTAGACAGTGGGCCAAGCAGAGGCAGAGAAGCTGGTGAGGACTCGTCGGAGGCAGATCCGTCTCAGGGGGCACCGTGGAGATGAGAACAGACGGGGTGGGAGGGAACGTGGGGAATTCAGGGGTCGGAAGTCATGGATTTCGGCGAGTCAAGCGGCAGGGGCATCAAGAGTGACCAGGGGGTCTGAGGCTGCTCCAAGGTGGCGCCGTAGGCCGAGAAGACAGTCGGTGATGTCAGCATCCCGTTGCTCTTGTGCCGAAATAACACCAAATTGTTGGCTTACGGTTCTGGAGATCAGGAGTCAGCAGTCTGAAATGGGGTTTATTGGCTAGACTCCCTGCGCGCATGCGAGGGGAGAATCCCCCCCTTGCCTCTAACAGCTTCTAGAGGCCGTTTCCATGTTTCGCTTCATGGTCCCCTTCTGTCTTCAGAACCAGCAATGGCCAGTCAAGTCTTTGCCACGTCGAGTCACCCTAACACTGATTCGTCAGCCGCCCTCACGTAAGTACGTCGTGTGTGACTACATCGAGCCCGCCTGGATAACCTCAAGATCTGTGACCACATCACGTCTGCGTGATCCCTTTTGCCAGATAAGGTCACATAATCAAAGGTTTTGGGGATTCGGATGTGGACATCCTTGGAGGACCATCGTTCAGCCTCTTTCAGTTGGGATGGAGAAATGTGAGTTCAGTTTATACCGGTGAAGTTGATCACAGACTGGGGGTAGTTGGGTATATGATTCTTAAACGATTTTGGTGACGTAAGACCTCGATTTTAATTTGGTGTCAAAGCTGTCAATAGTAGTGAGATCTGGGATGAGATGAGATGAGGTAGAGGCCTGAGGAATATGGAGACGTAGGGGTAGATGGCAAAGAGAGGTCAGCAGAGCTGAGGGAGCATCAGAGAAGTTGGAAGGAAACTGAGTGGAAATGTCAAATCCGAGAAAGGCGCGTTCTCACGGAGGGCTGGACCAGCGCGGGAGAGGAAGCGCCTAATGCCCTAGCAGGCAAGCGCTGGGTGTATTGACGTCTTTACTTTACATAGTCTTAAAATAAACTGTAACTCATGTTCGGAACGAACCAGAAATGTGTCATTTTATTGGATTCCATTGCTTTTGAAATTGTACCCGGGATAACAGGTATATGTCGAAAGTCTAGCTCTCAAAAAAGTGTGTCAGCGATGGTCAGAGTGTGGCCTTTTTGTACCATCTTAACCTAATGTCGCTTTCTCACGTGAAACCCCACAGTCTCTCTGTTCCGTTTAATATTCCGTTCTTGGCAGACCTTCTGGTTCAGTCCCGATGGGACCATTGACCCTGCCGTGCATGCAAATTACACGTGAGTTTCGAAACACGACGTTCTGACTGTCCCATGAGCTTATTATACATGTTCAGTGAAATTTCGGAACACAGGTTACCTTTGGAGCTTTGTGAAAATGAAAACATGAAGAGGATGTGCAGTGGGAGTGTGTGTGTGTGTGTGTGTGTGTGTATGTGTGTGTGTGTGTGTGTGTGTGTCCATGTGTCCGTGTGAAGTACTTGCTTCCAAACCAACAATCTAAAGAAACCAACAATTCCATCCTGCCTTCTTGACTCATTCCTACCTCCGCGCCTTACCCTGATGCTTTCAGCGGCTTCGGGCCTTCTGCGGTATCTGTTGCTGCCAGCTTACTAGTCAGCTGCAGGTAATTAGAGTTTCTGAGCCTTGCTGGAACGCATTTCATGCTGCCATGATTCTGGCTGCAGGGTGACGTGGGCTGGCATGGCCACTGCACTGCTGATTTTCAGATTCCGACTTTTCATTCTAGGCGCAAGCAATAATGATTTAAGGAAAACCGCTACTCACAAGTCTTCAGCTCGCTTTGCTCTTATGTTCTGGATCTGTGTGCGTTCGCACACCCAAACATGCAAGCGTGTAAGGATTTGTATGCGGGCGTGATCGGGATACAAAGATACATAAGACACGGACCTTACTCTCAAGGAAGGAGAGGCGGTACCTTCGCACAGATACCTGTGACACAGGGTCGACTGTGCTGAGTGCTGTGGGAGGCACAGAGAACGTTTTTTGAGTTGTTCGGCAGACGGAGAGACGTTTCTGATTGTGGGGAGAATCGAGGAGGTTTTTCTTATGAGTTAACATTGAAATTCGGTTTCGATGGGTGGATAGGATATTTAGAACTCGGAGGAAGTTTGGGCCTGTGACGTTTCAAACACAGATGGAAAATTAGCAGAGGTCCAGAGACAGGAAATGACGCAGAATTTCGCAGAATTTCGCAGAATTACGCAGAAGACCGAGTGACATAGTATGACTGTCATCGAGTGGTGGGATTAATGGGAGGGGAACTGTCATACTCTAGCAGGTAGCGAAGGTGAGGGATCTGGTGTTGACGGATTTTTTCTTAAGTTTTGATCTTTTTTTTTTTTTTTTCATTATTCTTTACCTCCCTGAAATAAATTGTTCGGCTGTGCCTGTGATTATTTAAATGGGATTCTATTTGTTAATATGTAGTTTAGAATTTTTGCGTTGATCTTCCTAAGTGAGTTTGCGCTCTATGTAATTTCCTTTTTGGTGCAGTTTGTCAGGTTTTGATATCAGTGTTCATATAGCATCGTGAGAAGAACTTGGAAACTGTCTTACTCTTTTCTCCCTGTGGTCTTAAGGTATACTGGAATTATCTGTTATTTTAAAGTTTTGGCCAGTTGTACTGTGAAACCATCTAGGCCATGTGTCTGTGTCCAGTTTTGGTGGTAATTATTTAAGAACTTAATAACTGGTAATTGGTCTGATCAGATCTTTTCTCTCTTCTAGAGACAGTTTAGCATACCAGTAATGTTTTATAAAATTTATCTCTTTCATCCAAGTTTTAAAATTTATTGGTACAGAGTTGAGCAAAGATATTTGTTAACGATTTTTTAAAAAATGTCCTCCGTATTTGCCATTTGCCTCTTATTGTTTCTTACTTTATATAATCACATCAGCCTCTCTCCCCATCCCTTTTCACTTGGTTAGCTAGCAGTTTAAGTACTAGCATTTTGATTTATTTATTCTCAGCTCCTCTTCCAGTTAATTTATTCTTATGTATGTTAATTATTTTTTTCTGTTTTCTATAGTTTTTCTATAGTTTCTATAGTTTTTTTTT
>NW_011888935.1:2219833-2225824 GCF_000151845.1 Pteropus vampyrus | reverse complement strand
GAACCAACTAACATTGGTTCAGTTAAGTCTCTGTTTGAACACCTCTGGACGCAGATAACTCACTTCCAAAACCATCTGAGGATAATCAGCCAACCAACTAACATTGCTTGGCTCAGACCCAGCCCTGTCCAATATTTTGCTCTGTGTTTGGGTACAAATGACTACAAGAGTCTACCAAAATAAACTCTCTTCCAATAGCCTTAAAATAAATCTACATATCATCTTTTAAGAGTTCTTACTTTTATTGTTACCTGCTGCAATTAGCCTCGTAAAGGGCAAGCTACATTAAACTGACAAATTCTTGAATGCAAATGTGGCACACTGAGTAACACACATACGCGAAATGTAAAGCTTCTCAAGATTCTAGAATAAATTCCTAAGGACTCCAGCGCTTTTCTGTCTCTATAGCACACACACACACACGTGAACCTCGGAGTTTCATTGCGAGAGGGTGGAACCTTACCTATAAAAATAAACTCTGAAGTTCTTTGAACTCAAGATGAGCTTACTAAAGATTTGTGTGCAAACGGTGTGGAAGGATTATAACAGATTCAAAGCAACTTTTGGCCGGCTCATCAGAATTTGAAAGAATCCCCGCAAATGTGTGTGCAGGATTTGAAACAGCTTAGCTGAGGCTAACACACGTTGACATCGAAGTCTTTTGTAGGGCGGTTGAAAATGACTTTCACTGCTACAGAAAGGAGAATAAGTGTGTATTTTTAGGTATTCACCTGAGCATACTGGCACCGTTCTTAGTGGAGCTATTCTGGTCAGCACTTAAAAATACCTCACAGAGAAGCTGGTCCGAATCTACCACTGGTGAGAATTAAGTTATACTGTGCCTGCAGATGCTCATAGCTTTACTCGTGGGTGCTCAAAGGGTTCTTTATCGTTTACAAAAACAAAAAGAAAAAGCGACGTTGTCAGCTGACCGAGCACATACAGACTGCTAATTTGTAGAGAATTAGAATATGGTGAAAATCCACTTAACGTAAAAATTAATGCCGAATGCATTTAATTGGTCTTTTCTGGTGGAGCAGGGGCTTTAGGAGTTTGTATATCTCAGGACGTGAGCATCCTGGGTCATGTCCTGAAGCCACAGGTGCAGAAGCAGCTCGCTGATCCTTCCTTCCACTCAGAACCTGGATTTAGGGTTCTAGGTCTCCCGTCCTTTAAAAAGCCCAGTTGCCAGCTACTTGCACCTGGGTGTCCCCCCCTGCACACGTAGCCTCACTGCCTACTCCTGCTCTGGGTTCTAGTTGTGTTGGTGGCCATCTCAAAGAACCTTGAAGCTACTTGTCCCCACTCTCGGACTTCTTTGGGGGAGGTTGGCTTGTTCCCAGTTTCTTATCCCTCTGTCTGTGGTAAGATATAGGCTTCTTTGAATTTGGATACGTTTAAATTCTTTCTTTCCAATTAAGTTCTATAATGGTGTGCGTGTGTGTGTGTCTATGTGTGTGTGTGTTTTTTTTTTTTTTTTTGGCTCATTTGCAGATCTCAAAGTCTAGTCCGTATCTCCCCTGTAGGCTTACTTTTAGTTTTCTTTATCACGAGCTCTCTAAGGAAGCCTAACTCTTGTGTCTCTGAGAACATCTGCGCTCCAGTTCCCATGTTTATCCATCCCTAATTTTTTGTAGTCCCACAAGATCAAGAACCTAGACACCAATGGTCAGAGGTCAGTTGAAAGTCCCCCGGGTACAGAAAAGACATCGACACTCCTGTGGAAGTAAGTAGTCCAAGTGCATCTGCCGGATACTGGAGGCCGATATGCAGTTTGTTTTCATGTCAGGGAACTGTGCTATGTGCTTCTTGGCTTTGGTTTACAGTGGTAGTCATGACCATAGAGTCTTAGGGTTTGAAGAGTAGGAAGGGCGATGTTAAGTTATCTAATGCAATGGCTTTCTAACGCATAAGTCTGTCTCTAAAATCTCCATCCAGTGGACAATTAAGTCTCTGTTTGAACACCTCTGGACGCAGATAACTCACTTCCAAAACCATCTGAGGATAGAAAACCCTACATTTTATTAAACTACCATTCTTTTCTCTGTGACTTTATCCCATTACGAAATTTATATTTAGCGAATGCTTAACTGGGTCCCAGACACTATTCTATGTGTGCACTTTTAGTCTTCAAAAAACCCTACGACATAGCTAGTATTAATAATTTGATTTTATGGACAAGGAAACCAAGCCATGGAAAATTTAAATAGTTTATCCAAGGCTGTAAAACTCGAAAACCAAATTGAAGGAACTAGAATTCCTATCTAGGTCCTAGCATTTCTGGTCCTATGCTCTTAATTGACTCTACAATACTCAATAAATCTAGTATGACCTCTAGAATAGATGTAAAATTAATAAATCTTCAAGTTATAAAGTTTTATAAATCATTGTGGGGGAACAGATGGGATGTGGAATTATGTCAGGTGATTATATTTGGATTTCTTGTTCGTTCATTCGTTCAGCAAAGGTACCTGCTATAGAACTCTGACAGGTGCTGCAGATGAGGACAGGACGCAGCATCCGCCCTCAGATGGAGCTTATGTTCCAGAGCAGGGAGGCAAATGCAAACAGATGGTGAACAAGAAAGTACCAGATACCGACCTCAGGGAACTAAAGCAAGGGACTGGGTTGTAACTGCTGAGTGTTTCTGCTTCTGGTAGGGAGGCCTTTCTGAGGAGGTAACGTTGGAACTGAAAACAAATCTTTGATATTTTACTCATTAAGAATTAGAAATAAGAGTTTTCAAATATCGAAAATTTTAGAAACAAAATCGAATCCTCCTAGAGCATAAATATAATACATTTTCCCCCAATTTACCTCTTGCCCTTTATCCAGAATACAGTTGAATATAAGTTAGCTCTTCATTGAGATAATTTCGTTGATACTCCCAGGTTGCACTTAAATCTTTCCCAACCACAAGAGAAGCCAAATGGTCTCATCTACCTTTTTGAAACCTATCCTGTGATTTTGATGGCCTCTCAGAGATCTTCCCAAATTGTGTTTAGGTCTGTGCATCTTGCCTGTGTCAGAAGCCAGCTGGTTTCAATGACTGTCCTCCGCAGTCAGATAAACTCTAAGCAAAAGCGATGTTTCGTTTTTTTCCTCCTTCCTCTGTCTAATTATATGTTACATGCACATTTGATTGGATTGCTCACAGAATCAATCAAGTCTCCAGTTCCATTTGCCCTTCTCTGTAGTTCCCCATTTTAAACAGCTCTTTGCTGTGGTAATTATAGTAGCTGTGACTTTAAGGATTAAGGTTTCCTTCTGCAAGGACTATCAATTAGGGTAAGGGCATTGAAGCAGACAGTTGTCAATTGACAGAGAATGCCAAGAGTTTGAAAAGTCATTTAGGAATGTTACAAATGTTGGAGCTTCCTGTCTGGAATAGTCCTGCTTACATAGTTTGTGTGGTTTAAAAATAACAATCCTACTTATCTTTGAAGATTTACCTAGAACAGGCATCGTTTCCTCTTTTCAAGCTGTTCCTCACATCCACCTCTTTAAACCCGTGCTCATCCTCCACCTTGCCCTTGGCCTCCGTCCTCAGCAGCCGTGTCCTGGATATAGCTGCCTGGTAGAAGGCCTCTCGTACTTTGTGGCACGTATGTACTTATGTACGTGCAGCTCTGGGCTACATTAGAATCCTAGAGGTCAGGGAACAGGAATCATGCCATTGTTTTTGTTTATTTTATGATTATGATTTTTTTTTTTAATGGAGTGGCAATTGGCATACCAAAAAATTAACCATTTTAAAGTGAACGACGCGGTGGCATTTAATACATTCACAATGTTTTACAACCTCCACTGCTATCCAGTCCCAAAACATGCCGTCGTCCCAGAAGGAAGCCAGCCCCACACCGTGGAGCCCTCGCTGCCTGTCCTGCCTCTGCCCAGCCCCCGGCAGCTGCTCTTGAGTTTTTTCCTTTGCATCTTCGGGGCCCTGCACAGTACCTGGCTCAGAGAAAGGGCTTGGTAAGTGTTTATCAGGATAATGAATGGATCGCAGATTTCTGAAAGGACAGGAACTGTCTTTATTTAAATTGCTTCATTCATTCCCACCATTGGGGACTGACCAGCATGAACCAGGAGCGTGCTGGGAGCAGGGCATGGAGAAGGAGCGGCCCAGTGGCGTCCCTGCCTTCGAGGACTTAGCCGAGCCCCGTGCTGTCCGCTAGGAATATCGTGGCATCTGTGTATGGAAACCTTCCGGTAGCCGCACGGGGGAGTTTTCTGTTACTACTGTAACAATTACCATGAGCTTAGGGGCTGAAAACAACCTCAATTTGTTCTCCTATAGTATTGAAGGTCAGAAGATGAATGTAGTTCTCACTGGGCTAAAATCCAAGCGTTGGCTGGACTACGTTCCTTCTGGAGAAATCCATACTAAGCCTTCCAGATTCGACGTGTGTTTTCACACAAAAGCACGTCTCGGTGTGACCCAACCACATTTCACGTTCTTGGTAGCCACACGTGGCTGGTGTCTACCATGTTGAACAGCACAGATCCGGGGCGACAGGCAGACACTAGAAAATGATTACAAGCATGGCACGTGTCAAGGAAAAGTCCTGAGTCCTATGATCGCAACTGTAGAGAGCCTAGGCTCATTCTGAGGTGTTGGGGACGTTTCCTGCAGAAAGCAAAAACCTGAATGACAAGGGGCTTGGGTCTTAAAAGCAGGAGAGATTATATGTTCCCCGCCTCTTCCCAGTTTAAACCTTAAACAGCTTCTTTTGTCCTATGGCAGAAGTTCATATTAAGGATTTGGGGCCAATCTAAGAAATGATGGGACTAGGTATGAATTTCTTAGACAAACAATTACCCTGCTTGCTTTTAGAATCCCAGTGTCTTCATTCTTAACATTTCTCCCTCAGTGGTCTTTTTAAATGGAAGAAAATATTTTTTTGTTACATTATCTTCTCTCACAAGTTTCCCATCGGACTACATGGTTAATATTATTTCAACGGAAAGTAAATCATTCCATTTTTTTCTTTTTAGTCTTTAGGAACTTCCATATTACAATGTATTTCTAGGGTGTGCTTTGTTAAGTTCCCCCGTGCCCAGATGGTTACCCCCAAATACAACCAAGGTGTACGTTCCCATCTCCTGTAACTGTGGTGGGCTGTCATGCCACCTGCGTCGGTCGATTTTACAGAAGTGGAACCTGGCAAAAAAAAAAAATGGCCAGACGGGCATTTTATTGGGTGAAGAGAACCATAGCTGGCACTGGGCTGAGTCACTGAGGAATCTGTCTTATTCTTCTGGTGACAATCCTAGTCCCGCTGTTCTGAGCCACTGGGGTAAACGGTAACTTGTTACTAACCCAGATATAGAAAGCATCCTATAAAATGAGCCTCTCAAGAAGAGTTTAAGACTTTGACGAGTTGGCAGGAAGGTTGGGGCGCTTCTTCAGAGCAGTTTAATAAAACTGATTTTGGATGGTCGGAAGGTACGGACCGAATGCTGCCTGCTGAGATCTTTCGTGTCGCCCTGTCCAGGGAGTGGCTGAGATATGTCCCACATGTCAGGGGCAGGACGTGGGCAGTAAAGAAATCAGTGGCAGCGTCGCTTCCTGATTTACCTTGTTCGTTTTATGAAAACGGCCTACGTTTGGGTAAACTCTCCTCTCAACTCTCAGGTCGTACGCAAGGAGCGCTTGCTTCTTTTTCAAGGAGGGAGGCCTCAGAGGTTTAAGGCATCAGATGGGGTCACGCTTCCTGTTAGTTCTCTTTAGACCATCGGTGGAGAAGGCCTGTGCAGACCTCCGCCTCCATTCAGAAAGTCCTCAGGGCGATTTGTTTTCTGTCAACTGTTGAAAGTCCAGGTAATTCACTCCACACTTCCTCTTTTCTTTCAAAAGCTAAAATGTTCTTTTATTATAGGTGCGTAGAACAGATTTTAAATTCAGTTCTAGGTGACCTTTATTCAGCCCAGACCTTTTAAAGCAATAAACTGCGAAACATCTGAGCCGGTCTTGCTCCCGTCTCGGGA
>NW_011888935.1:2198822-2218043 GCF_000151845.1 Pteropus vampyrus | reverse complement strand
TAGTGCTTGCAGTGCGAGGTCGCCAGCTCGCATCTGGGATGCTTCGTCACTGCCGGGCAGATGCTGGTGCGAAACAGGTCACCGTGGCAGCAGAGCGTGAGAACCCACCAGTTTCTTTTCTTCTGGTGGTGGCAGCCCTTGCGTTCTATTCGTGCTAATTGTGAAAAGGCCACGCCCTCTCCGAGACGCCGGTCTGCGGGTGGCAGCGAGCCTTGGCTGCACCTAGAGGTAGAAACCCCAGCAGCTGCAGAGGGTTCAGACAGCACCGATCCCATGGTACAGACACATCGCTCTCTCAGCATTAACCAGTGGAATCGTGGACGGGAGAGGCATACGAGCGCGTCGGATTTTCATAGAGACTTTTCTAAGTGCCTTCTCGGTTGCAGACACCCGGAAGGATGCTCATGCCTAGGGTTACAGCAGTCTCGTGAAAGGAAAAGTCACCGAGATAAGAAAAATGAGCAGCATGAGGACAAGAAGCAGTGACATTCAATGAGTCCTTGTCACCGGCAGACATTAGCATGCAGGCCTGCTACTTCTTTTCCATGTTTATGCGATTTCCTTGGCCAAGCAGAGAGGCTTTGGAGCACTCGTAGCAGTTAATATCATGCAAGTTTCTGTATCTTTCTGGAACGCCTTATATTTTTTTAGTACCAACGAGACTCTTCTCTGTCCCCATGTGCCTCTAAAATTTTTAAGAGAATCAAAGAATGCATAATTTATATCTGTCCCAGAGGTGATGGAATGACTCAGCGATGTCAATGAAGGGGCGATTTTAAATTTCATGTCTTACACAAGAGGTGATTTTTATGTGAGGGCTGTAAAAACCGGCCTCAGGGATAACCAGATAATGATCCCTCTCAGGACCAGGCTAGAGTCCAGGAGGACTGCAGCGGAAACCTGGGGGATCAGCTTTGTCCTCGTGAGTCGTGGTTGCCACAATGGAACACCTGGCAACCGATTCCACTGCACGGAACGTGCCTCATTCCCGCGCCCAGAGAGTGCCCGCTGGGGAGCCGCGTCTCAAAAGGCAGGTGAGCAGGGATTTCATGTGCAAGAATTCAGGACAAGGCTGAGTGAGCTTCCTGTCTACAGCAGCAGCAAAAATAGTGCTTTCTGCACTCCGGTCCCAGAGGCGCTGCCTGAGGAGTCAGATGCGATCCCTTGGTCCTAAGCCACGAGCACGATGACCCCGCGGGGATCACACTGTCTTCACTGAGCTCAGAGCCCGGACACCCTCCCCCGAGCCCCCGGGGTATGGCTTGTTGGAAACGGACAGGCCTCGAAGCCGCAAGAGAGCAAAATCATGTCCTCTGTTCCTCAGCTTGGCTCGTTCTTTGAGCCGAACAGTTCTGAACATTTGCTTTTAAGCATTTGGTGGCTCCTTGCTATTTCTCTGGGAAAATTTAGGTGCAAAGGTACAAAGTCGTATAATCTAGTTGGGGAAAAAGCTTATGTAAACCTAGAATTTCAGCTGGTAGAACTGGAAGGAATTTCGTTCCAGATCGATTCTCTGCTTTGCCTTTGACGCTCGTCTGTGTTTTTGTCTACACGTCTGTAAGTGTCCGTATTCATTTTTGCTTGCATATAGCAATCTCCATTCTGTCGATCCCTTCCTCTCTCAGAGAATGCTCTCGATAAAGCGCCCTAATGATTTCCTCATTCGTCTTCATCCTAGGAGACTTTTCTGCCGTATTACACTGTCGACCACCGGCTTCGTCTTGAAATCCTCACTTCCTTTTGCTTCTGAGCTGTCTCTAAGTCCTGGCTCCTGCTTATCTGGTAGGCACACGTACAGGCATATCTCGTTTTATCGTACTCCACTTTGTGGTGCTGACAGATACCGTGTTTTATAGAAATCGAAGGTTTATATAGAGCAAGTCCATTGGCACCCTTTTTCCAAAAATATTTGCTCACTTTCTGCGTCCGTGTCATATTTTGGTAATTCTCACACTAGTTCAAGCTTTTTCATCATTATTATATCCATTATGGCGATCTGAGGTCGGTGATCTTTGGTGTTGCTATTGTAATCGTTTGGAGGCCCCACAAGATGCACCCACATGACACAGGGAACCTAATCGATAAGTGCTGTGTGTCCTGACTGAGCCGCCAGCTAGCTGTTCCCCCATCTCGCTCCCTCTTCTCGGGCCTCCCTATTTCCTGAGACACAACGATATTGAAATCAGGCCAGTTAATAACCCTACAGTGGCCTCTAAGTGAAAGGAAGAATCACACACCTCTCACTTTCAATCAAAAAGCTGGGAATGATTAAGCCGAGTGGGGAAGGTATGTGGAAAGCCGGATTAGGCCTAACGCTTGGCCTCTTGTGCCACTAAGCCAAGCTGTGAATGAAAAGGAAAAGTTCTTGAAGAAAATTAAAAGTGATACTTCAGCGAACGCATGGATGCTAAGAACGGGAAGCAGCTTTGCTGATAAGGAGAAAGTTTTAGTGGTCTGGATAGAAGATCAGACCAGCCACAACGTTGCCTTAAGCCAAAGTCTAATTCAGAGCAAGGCCCTAATTCTTTTCGACCCTGTGAAGGCTGAGAGGTGAGGAAGCCGCAGAAGAGAAGTTTGACGCTGGCGGAGGTCGATTCATTGGGGTTAAGGAAAGAAAGGATTTCCATAATATGAAATGCAAGGTGAGCAGCCGGTGCTGATCTAGAAGCAGCAGCAAGTCGTCCTGATCCTGCTAAGATCATTAATGCAGGTGGCTGCACGAAACAGACTTTCAGTGTAGGTGAAACAGCTTTATATTGAAAGAAGATGCCCTCTAGGACTTTGAAATGATAGAGAAGTCAATGTCTGGCTTCAAAGCTTCAAGGAACAGGTTGACTCTCTCGTTAGGGGCTAATGCAGCTGGTGACTGTAAGTTGAAGCCATGCTTCTATATGATTCTGAAAATCCTAGGGTCCTTAAGAATTATGCTAATTCTACATGGCCTGTGCTCTGTAAATGGAACAATGAAGCCTGCGTGACAGTAATTCTGTGTATAATGTGGCTTAGTGAATATTTTAAGCCCACTATTGAGACCTCCCGCTCAGACTAAAGAGCTTCCTTTCAGAATATTGCCGTCCAGTGGTCACGCACCTGGTCACCCAAGAGCTCTGATGGAGATGCGCAATGTGCCTCTGCCAATGCAGCATCCGTTCTGTAGTACATGGACCAAGGAATAATTTCGACTTTCAAATCTTATCATTTAAGAAATATGTTTTGTAAGGCCATAGCTGCCATAGAGAGTGATTCCTCTGATGGAGGGAGACAGTTTGTGCACCGCTAAGACACTTGTTCTGTTTACTCCAAGCAAAAGATTTTAATGAAGGAACAGGCATTGTCTCAATATGCCTCTCCGTGCAGTGATGTCAGGGGATTCTTTCTCTGCCGAGGGTCTCACTGGGAACGTCTTTTACACAAGCCTATGTGTTACAATGAAGGCAAAGCTTTCAAGAAGGTTTCTGAGCTAAAGCAAAGGTGACTGAGGTGAGCAGAAACCAGAGAATAACTAGTAAATTGATTAACGACGTGTCCCAGATGAATATCTAGAGTTCTCTTATCTGTCTGCCTGCCTGTCTGTCTGCCTATCTATTATGTATCATCTGTCCGTCCGTCCATCCGTCCATCCATCCATCCATCCATCCATCCATCCATCCATCCATTTATCTATCCATCCATCCGTCCATCCATCCGTCCGTCCGTCTGTCTCATCTATTTACCTGTCTGCCATGGCTGGTTTTTATATGTTTTGTGGCATGCTTATTCTCAGTGAGAATAAAGAACTAGGGGTGAGATGGTTCTATTCTTACTGTTATAATAATACTATTATAGAAAAGGTGATTTTAAAATGAAATTTATTGGGGCGACATTGGTTAATAAAATTATATAGGTTTCACAGTGTACAATTCAATAATACATCATCTGTATGTTGCATTGTGTGTTCTCCACCCAGAGTCACATTTCCTTCTGTCGCCATATGTTTGACCCCCTTTACCCTCACCCACCTCCCCCTCCCCCCTTTCCTTCTGCTAACCACTAAACTGTTGTCTGTGCCTATGAGTTTTTGTTTGTTCTGTTCATTTGTTGCTTTCGGTTTTAGAAAAGGTCATTTTAATAGTAACGTGACTTAGAAGGGTATGAGGGTGTCATCAGGAAGACACCTTAAGGAATTACTGAAGTCTTTCAGATGAAAGGTCGAGTGGATGAATAAATGAAGAAATACATTTCTAAGGATATACAGCTATTTACTGTCTGTTACCTAATTTTTTAAAGCTTCTCTTAACCAAGAGACCTCAGTCATGCTGCATAAAATCATCGTTTCAATAAATATTTATTGATGACCTACCTGAGCTGTCGGCCCTGGGGATCCGACAGACCTGCATCCATAACGGACAGCAGGAAATCATTAGGTCGCATTTTCCTGCCATCCTCAGCCCCAGAATTCTCCTCAGTTCAGACCGCTAGCAGCCACTGCTAATGATCGAAATTGGCTTTTGAAATGAAGTCTCTTTGCCTGTCTCCCGTCTGGTCTCGTCAATAGAATGAGTTTTTAAAACTTAATGATTGTGGTGATGGAAATAATAATTGCACTAATGGACACTAATCAACAAATGAATGCAGGAGCCCGAGGGTTGGCAGACCTAGAACGGCACAGGCCCGAGCTTCGGGGCCAGCCCCAGCCCCAGCGAGAGCCTGCGGCCCTCCTCACCTGCGGCCCTCCTCACCTGCGGCCCTCCTCACCTGCGCTGCTCGCTGCCCTCCCAGCCTGTGGCCTGCCTGTGCTCTCAGGTGGGCTGCGCAGACCTAACAAAATGTTTCCGAGAGGAGGTACACTGTGCCGCTGTTGGTTTGTTTAAGGTGTGATTTTTCTCTCTTAGTGACAAATGGCTAGAGGAGTCTCTGACTTCTTCCCAAAAGCATCTCGACGTGCGTGCTGAGGACAGCTCTTCACGGTCAAAAGCTGGAAATGTAATTCAGACAGATCGCGAGTGTTCCCCACATATGTCATTCTTCGTGGTCAGCGTGCTGTAGGCCAGCTGTCCCAGGAGGTCTCGTGCGTGCATATCAGGGAAGGGGGAAAATGGTTTCTGGATGAGCCTTACGAGGCAAAGCCGTGATCTCTCCCCCTTCATCAAAATGCCATGGCCGTGGTAGTCTGTGCTCTCCAATGTGCGTCTGTAAATGGTAGCGCCAGTGGTCGGAGAATCGAGACGAGTGTTGCAGGCGTTTGAACTTCACTTGCGCGTCACAGATTTTCAGATTTTTTTTTTCTTACACATTGGATTTTTGTGGCAACGCTGCGTCAAGCAGGTCCCTCGGCTCCATTTCTCCAACAGCATCTGCTCACGTCCTGTCCCTGTGTCACATATTGGGAATCCTCTCCATGATAACGAGCTTCGTTCATCGTCATTGTATTTGTTATGACGATCTCTGATCGGTGACCTCTGAGACATCGTCTGTGAAATGAAGGGTCAGTCGATGTGGCAGACTTCATCGTCGTCTTATTTTTAAGAAGTTGCCAGCGGCCACCCCAGCCTTCTCCAGCCGCCAGCTGGCCGTGATCGGTCAGCGGCCACCAACATCGAGGCGGGACTGTCCACCAGCAAAAAGATTATGGCTCGCTGAAAGCTCAGGTGATGGCTTTTTAGCAAAAAGCATTTCGTTTTTTTTAGCAATAAAGTACTTTTTAATTAAAGTATACACTTTTTTTTAGACGTGATGCTAATACACACTTAATACACTACAGTGTAGTGTAAATATAGCTCCTATATGCACTAGGAGACCCAAAAATTCGTGGAATGCGCTCTGTTGAGAGAGTCGCTGTGTTGTCATTGTCTGGGACAGAATCTGCACCACCTCTGAGGCCTGTCGCATTCTGTCACAAGAAAAGACTCAGATTCGTCACCTAAGGACTTTTCCTATTGTTCTTTGAAAGTGCAACAGATCGGCATTTTTATAGAAGGGGAGCTTTTTTCCCTGTGATTTTTAGAGACCCAAAGTAAACATTTTTAAATGTCAGAAAGCTTTAAACCCAGTCTGGAGTGTCATTAGAGAGCAGACTGCCTAGAATTCACAAATTGAAACATCCTGCCATAAAATGTATTGGGAACGAGAAACCAAGAAAAGGCGGGCATGCAGTTCAATAAATATCAGGCTCCGGGTTTTTTGCTTGTTAAACTCAAAGATGCCTGAATCATACCCTGACTCATGATTTGCAGATCTGCCTTGTAAATTCTTCTTCCTTGCAGCTATGGTGGTGGGAAGGGAGGGGAGTAGACATGTCGCTATAACACTGCTCTGCGAGCTGCTCATCTCTCTGCATTTCGGTTTCTCTCCTCTAAATTTAGGGACATTTTCTGTTCTCATTTTCCTACTCCCCGTAAATACGCAAAGATTAATTCATTAATTTCTGGGCCACATCCAGGCCGGAGCAAAATTAACTTCGGGAGTTATGTTTATCATTTCAGGCAATTACAATTTTTTTTTTTTTAATAAAGTGCATCTTGGCAAGCGGTTTATTTTTTTTAATATAACTTTGTCCATTTTAAAGCACATTAAACATTAAAAAACGATTATAGAAAGGTTAAAGTGATAGGACTCATTAGACTGAAGATGACATGAATTTTAAAACAATAATAGAGATAAAATGACTTGCAACTAGACGCCGACGTGGAGAAAAAGCAGTTGACGCAGATGCTGAATTGAAATATGTTACTTTGATAACTCCACAGAGTTAGGTGCACGGAATATGACCGTGCTGGTGACCCTCTTGTTAAGGGTTTGGTCATTACATGTTGTTTATTCCAAGCCTCCAAACCACTAATTACACCATTGGATTTTAGTTGTATTTTTTTTCCTCCGTCTGTCCCGGTGAGTTTAAAAAAATTATTGGAGAGACCAGTCGGGAATTGACATGGAGGTGCTTCGTTCAGATTAACAAATTGGTTTGTTGAATGAGTAGCATTTTCCATTTTCCTATTCCTGGGAAGGAAGGTCGTTCCACTCATTCTTAATTTAGATGGTCACTGAAAAAATAATAGACAGGATTTTAGTCGGAATTACAGGCATAATGAAACTGCCCCCAAATCAAAGCATTTTCACACACACGAACATTTAAACTCGAGTAATGTAAAGCATAAGGATAGTTCAGTAAGTTAGTAAACATTTCAAAGACCTATACCTCCTCTTGAGAGCGGGAACAGTATCTTATAATTCTTCTCCTCTCAAATGATTCCAGTACAGATAATACTACGTTCTGAGAGTTCTGAGCTTCCAGTCTTAGCTCTTTGTCTTTCCGAAATAATGCTTTATTCCCCCAAATAACCAGTGTTTTTTTCCTGTGTTGCTGCACATAGAAGGATTTTAACAAAAAATCGCATTCTAATGGCAGATAGATGTGCCACTGAGCATAGCAATCTGTGTGTTCCAAACCCAGAAATACAATGTAGTTATTTCTAAGGAAGATGAGTGTTCATCTTCCTTAGAAATACTGGTAGAATAGAATTTATGTGGTATATTAAGTATAACATTATTGATCTAAGTGCTGATGGTTTGCCCTAAAACGACTATCTCTGAAATGTTCAAAATAACCTTGAATTTGTGGTCAAGTTTATTGAGTTCACCCTCTATGAGTGTGGAATAATCATCCTTTTTGAAGGAAGCAGTATGACCGCACGGAAACATTTGGTCTTATTATTTTAAGAGTAAAGAAATCCGATGTCAGACATAAACTGGCTTATTAATCCATGCTACTAAATGACAAATGAGAAAAAAATGTAAACTTTCGTATCTCCAGAGCAACTTACTTATTATCTTCAACATTCGTATAGGAGGGCAAAATTTTAATAGCAGAAACATTTTGTTGAAACGTGGCTTATAAAAACAGAGATTTCTTAAACTGCCTCTTTTTAATTATCATCACTCACAATTTATTTTGATACTGTAATATGCATGGTGACTTTAAAGATTAACCATTTAAAAATGAGCCCCCCCCCCAAATGCAATGGTAAAATCTCTTTTAAAATCGTCATAATAGCTGAGATTAATTTTCCACCCATCAGTGGTTTTGTTTTGCTTCTCGGAATGACCCCGTGGGACATTTCCTGGGATGGCGTGCTTCGTTGTTGTGGTGGTTTGTTTTTTACATAAATCTTAAGAAGTTGGTTCTGCACCAGCAGCTGTCATAGCTCACCCTTGGATTTTCTGTTATTCCCAAGTCGATTTTGCCCAAAGTGCTAATTTGGAAGCTCACAGACAAGCTAACAACAGGCAGGGATCTTTCCCTTAATTGAGCTAAATTAATACTAAAATTCTGCTGAAGACGGATTGAAATCCCCCAGCCCCGCTCCCCAGATGTGTCTCCGTGGGTCCTGGAGCTGGGACCCCGTGGTTACCCTTCACCCACTGTTCTTCCTTCAGTCTCTTTGGATCCCCAAGGCCCCATCCTGGATCTGTGAGTAAGAGCCGCAGGCCCCGGCTGCTTCTGGGGTCCCTACCCACCCCCAAGCATTTTGCGTCAACAGCTGAGGAGCTGCTCAGCCTCTGGCAGGCTCTGCCAACAAAAAAACCGCAGCCGGCAGAAGGACGGGGGAGACGTGTGTTTGATGTCCAAAGCGGGAATTCAAAATCACTTTTCGTTCAGGAAGCACCACCCCGGGCACTTTCCGCCCGCTCCGCCCCGGCCTCTCTGACCCTCTGTCTCTCTGCCTTGCCTTTGCCGGCCGTGTCATCCTCGTTCCCACTGTCCTCTCTGCCGTCGATCTGCCGCCTCGTCACTGCCGTGCCGTCCAGGAGTTCCTTCCTCAGAGCGGCCTTCTACCCCGTGGTGACGCTCGCTTTCTTCACCGCACTTTTCACTGTCCGGAGGAACGTCACTCAGCTCTCTGTTTATTTTTGCGCTCCGTGTCCCTCGTTGGTCTCCACCCCTGCACGGACCTAGGAGCCTCCTGATGAGAGGACAGACCTTGCTTCTCTCTGCTCACCACTGTTGTTTCTGTCTTAAGAGAGCCAGGCGCTACTGGTAGGTGTCCATCAAATGTCGAATGAATGAATGAATGCACGCGTGAATGAATGGATGACATAGACGATAGCATTACCGCTCTGCCTCAGCAGGGTTCACGGGGGCTGCAGACAGCAGCCTGGAACATTCACGGTTCCGCAGAGCAAGACAGGTGTTTCTCTTTCCAAATATTTGCCTTGGAGATAAACTTTTAGAGTCCTATTTTCTTAAGTTAGGGATTAGCTTAGACTCCTGTGATAACGGCCCATTCAGTTGATTAATGGAGAGCAAAGAATAAGTAAACATTTCCTTATTTAAATAAACAGAGTTGAGATGTTGGAGAGGTCGACTCCTTGGCAGTATCCGGCTCTAAAGTTATTTCCCCCTCCTGACCAAACACGGCCTTTTGCGAACTCCCACTAGTTGAGTCATCGTCCCCGAGGTAACGGGCTGGCTTCCTCTAGGGCCCCTCCCCGCCTTTGGAATGCACACAACATTCTCTCCATTTATTGGTCTTAGTCTCCTCCTCCAGGCCCGCCTGGCCCTCCTTCCTTTCTCCACTGTTCCTGACCGCTCCTTCTGGGCTCCCGGTTCTGCGTGGACATGGCGCACGAGTACGGCTCACTGGGCTTTGTCATTCTCTGACTCACACTGCTCTCTATACGAGGCAACGCTTTTTAAGCTTGTCGTGCACCAGGCACTGCTCTCTGCGACAACCCCTTTTAGCCGACAGCGAGTCCTCTGATGTAGCTGCCGTTCATTAATTTGGACACGCTGTGCCTGTTTGTGCCCTACGGGGAAGGAAGGAATCCGAACCCCGAGAAGTCGGCTGGCTCTTGGTAAGACAGTGACAAAACAGGGTGGGAGCAGGATTTTCGCTTTGCAGCCGGCTCCGGTGCCCATGCTCTGCCTCCCTTTTCGGTCAAGGGCAGTCGAGCACGCCGTGGGCCGGGTTCGTGCCCTGTCATTCTCTGCATACCAGCGACAGGTCCGGGCAGTGCCCCGCGCAGAGTGTGTACCCTCAGTATCGTGTGTAAGTGATAATAAGGGATAGGCTGCAAATCGCCAAAATACAAGCTCTCAGGCAATTGCTGTGAAGATGCAAAAGGAAACCTAGGAAGCCCCCGAATTCTTTCGTCAGTGAAATAATAACTTTCGAGACCTGCGTTGTGGTCTCATTCATACTTTGCTCTCTCTCTCTCTCCTCCTCCCAGAATTTTTTTTTTTTTGAGGCGCTTTAGTTCTGTTTATACAAGATATGCAACTCTCACTCAAGGAAAGTATATTGCATCTTTTTTTGTAATAGTGAAAACTTGGAAGTAACCTAAAAGTACGCCAGTAGGAATATGGGTTTCACAGCGACCTGTCCAATAGGATGCAGGGTAGCTGTTAAAAAGAGCATGTCAGTCTCCGCCAAGGATGTGGACCAGTGCTGCAGGAATTTCATATACAGTTGAACCCGTTTGAATAAAATGGCAAACACTGCCACGTAGTTTTAAGCACGTGCCAGCAGATACGCGTGCATCAACGGGAAGACGCATATGCTCATATGGGCACGGGCTGTACTCGAAACCCTCCATGGTTATTCTCTCTAGAAAGTAGGAGGGAAGGCTCAGGCTTTTGAATCAGTTGAAACTTTTACTTTCATCACGTATTAGTTTTAAAGTAAAACCCTCGTTAGAGCACTTAAAGTAAAACCCTACTTAAAGCACTTAACTAAAGGGAGAATATGTTTCCGCATTTTAAGAAAGTTACATCACCCTCCAAATGACATATTTTTCCTTATGATCCATGCTCCTGGCATGTCGTAATTCCCGTTTGAAATGAAGGTTTTCCTTGTCGTAAATTATAAACACCACGTACCTGGCTCGCCTTCTCCGTGTTTCTCGCCACTATTCTGGATGGTTCCTTTCCTGCTGTGTGACCTTTGGCAGCTGACTTGGGAGAGGGACTTCCACATGGTCTCCACAGTTATGATTCTTGTTCTGTTCATAGTTTCGGACGTTTAGGATTGGGACAGTTTATGTATACGCCTCCAGAACGACGAAGGAAGCACATTTAAATAACTGCTCCCTTTCCGAAGTTGTCCGAACTGCCTGAGCGACTCTGTGCTGGGTTTGGGGTCCACGGATTTAGTTTTAAGTCCCCCCGAATCTCGTGTTCTCTGCAGATAGTAAGGCCGTGCATGGAATACTGGACCCCGGTACAGTTTATGAAGAGCCGAAACACAAAAGTGGTTTTAATCAAACTATACATACATACATACATACATACATACAGGCATACATACATATATACATAAATTCAATAGCTTTCTTCAAAAAAAAAAAATCTGCCTCTATTCTTTGCATCTTTCGTTGGTTTCCCCTTTATAATTTGCTGTAATGATCCCGGCAGAGCAAACTAGAAAAAGAAAAAGAGTGACTTGTCTGATCGACTTGGCGTTGAAAGGGGGAAGTGTGTCCTTGTCACCGAGGCAGAAATAAATAAACGAAAGTGAGCGGGAGCCAGGCAGAGGTGACGAATTCACGTGACCGGTGAACACGCCGGGCTTGTCCCCACGCGGACACAGACCCGGGCCCCCGGCCTTGCCGTGCCTCGAAGGAGCCAGTGACCAGCCAACTGGTTTCAAATTAACTGCTGCGGGGACGAGGACACCCAGTCGCCAGCCACACCGGAGGCCGCCGTGGGGACGAGGTCAGTCAAGCCCGGTCATCAGCACACGGCCCGTGGGCTTTGGGCTGAAAACCCAAAGAAGTCGGCAAGGTGCTCGTGGCCAGCGGAGGGGGCAGCCACCTTCCACGTGGCCCTGGCTCGCGTGCAGTCCCCCTCCCACCCGGTGGGATGCCGGCCGAGGCTTCTGGAACCTTCTAAGGCAGGGGATGCCGCGAGTCCGGGAGAGAGCAGCAGTTCTGGGAAGCAGGGTAGACCCCGTCAGCCGCGACCTCCTAACCCACGAGACTCCTTCTCCCTCGTTTCTCCCCAGTCCTGTTCGCTCTGCTGTCAGCCATAGAGTGAATCTGCTGTTAGCCCAACTCCCGAAGCCGTTGGAACCCAGCGGGTCGAACTGTGCAGCGTCTTAGGAGTGTTCCCGGGCCGGGGCTGGGGCCGGGGCCGGGCAGGGCGGAGGAGGCTTCTCCGAGCACCGAGCAAACCTCCTGGTCCCGGGGGCCGCTGGACGCCACATCAGTCAAAGCCACCGAGCTGCCCCTCCCATCCCATCCCTGCCGCCTCTGCCCCTCTCACGGGGAGGTCCCCCCTACGCACACTCCTTTCTGTTCCTGTCATGGGGTGCTGCGTGCGTTTAGCTACTTGTCTTCGCTTTTCCTGCTGATTGAAATGTTTGTCATTCATTTTTTTCACCTACTCGAAGCCTGTTCAGCTCAGGTCTTCTACGCTTCCCTTGAAAACCCCCGCTGCTAACAGAGATTTCTTCTTTAACTTTGACTATAGCCTTTCCGTGGCATGTACATATATACAGCGCTATGACAATCAACTTTTATCGTGGATTACAATTTAAATGGTGCGATGCCATTTAACTTTTTACGTGTTTTGTGCCTTATATACTTAACTAGATTGTCCAGCCCGTCAAAGGTAGAACCTTCTTTGATATAATTATCATTAAACTTATCTCTAAGATTGAAGTGTCTGATAAATGTTTGTCCAATGGAAGAAAGAATCAATTATGGATAAATATTGTGAGATGTTATAGGGAGCCTTGCTTTCTCTTGTTGCTGATTTGCTAGCCCTGGCTTTTCAAAACAAATTTTCTGGTGTGACCGCTTAGTTCTCAGCTTTCACTGGCTTTGAGAGTTGAGAGAGCTGCAGTAAAGTAATTTGAACTGGTAAGAAAAAATATTTTTTTTTAAATTAAACATTATAAGTACAAAATAAAAGTTGTAGAAGGGTTAAAATAGTGTCTATACTCACTGTCATCTCTATCAATAAGGAAATACAGTGTCCTTAAGGGAAAGCCTGATGTTCTCTGTATGGATGACCGAAAAATGTTTCTTTGGTCTTTTGTTACTTATTAGAAAAGAAAAAAAATTTGTTCTGTAGTTAAAACGATTGGACAACTAAGCCTGGTAACTTTTTCTTAATTGCTCGCTTGTTCTCCTGGAAGCATCGAAGAGACTGTGAGAGCTTAAGGGTTTAGAAATAAATAACTATTATTTACAGTTAGAGCTCACCATGGGACACTTTTTGCTATGCTTCGGATGTCCATGTGGCATCAAAGTAGTTTTAGGAATCCACCCCCTAAGGAGAGAAGATTAAGGAAGGGGAATTTGGGGAAGATTGAAAACTGTGGACCGGGGAAGGAGGTCGTTTGTAACCCCCGAGCCTCCCTCCCCTCTGGTCTCTCTGCTCTGTACTGTCTCTTTAAAGCAGTACGTCATCCCTGGCTGCAGCCAAGCAGATTCATGCATATTTACCAGCTGCAAATTATAAATGTGCAGCCCAGAGAGGAGCAGTGTTCTTTGTCTTTCTGCTTCTCTTCCTGCACTAATGATTCAAAAACTAGTAACGCATCCATAATTTGGAGCCTTGTAACTTGTCATTTCCTTTGTGCACCAATTAAGTCTTTGTAATGCAAATAGGATTTTATTTTCCACTTGGGACTCTTCCATGTAGGTAGACTGAGGCTTTCTTTGTCCTGCGTCTAGGCTCTGATGTCATGATTGATTAAGGTATTAGAAGAAATATCGATCCTGTTAATGGCTTCTGCCTTGCCACGTAACGTTTTACATCTCCCTCCGCCGAAAGACCACGTCCCCTTTTCGTCATCGGATCGACCATAAATGCCCTGGCCTTTCCTCTGCAATTATCTCGCTTGCCAAAGAGCAGTTGGTAAAAGTCAAGTATTTATAGACTAATCAGTGAAGTCGACATGTCTAAATAAAGTGCTTTCTGTAATACAAAAAGTATTGTACAGTACTACGAACTGAGCGAGCGAAGCGAGGGGCCAGCGGGCGGAAACGAGGGTCGCGGACACCTGCGGTCGGGGGCAGTGCGCTACCGATGGCAGCTGCTTCTGTGCGATTGTTAGGACGCAGCAGAGGTGACGTCGCAGTAACCGCACTTTTCCTCCATAGCTGCTCTTCCTGATCCTAACTTTTTTTTTTTTTTCACTTCTGAGAGCTTTGGGATATTAGTGGGTTCCGAGTTTATCTCAGAGTCATCTTTGAGAGTTTAGTATCCGAAGGGACCTACGGACAGGACCGTATCATATAACACGCGAGCTCTTGGGTAGAAAGGCATGATGAAAATACAAGTATCACTTTGTGGTAATAAAGCTGCTACTTTATAACTTTAATTCTTAATTATTATCTAAGGTATAATTAGCCAAAAGTTTTTAAATAAAAAAAACATTGCTGATGTAACAAAGCGTGGTGGGCTGGGAGTCAGTAGCCAGCCACTGTGTGGCCTTGTAGTGGTCACGTCATTACTCTGGCCACCAATTTCATCATTTTGGAACAGAAGATACCAAAAAAAGTATAAAAATCAAAGGAGATAATGAATGTCCAATTACTTTACAGCCTTTGACCAACATCTCCTGGTTGTCACCATCCTCCAGCCTCTGGCGGCCACCATTCCACTCTCTATTTCTACGAGTTTAACTTTTTTAGATTCCACTTTTAAGTGAGAACATAAAGTATTTGTCTTTCTCTGTCTAACTTATTGCACTTATCAGAATGCCCTAAAGGTCTATCCATGTTGTCACAAAAGGCAGAGTTCCCCCCCACCGCCTTTTTTTTATGGTGAATAATGCTTTATTTTATATAAATAACATTTTCACATTTTCTTTTTGTCGGTTGATGGACACTTCCGTTGCTTCCGTGTCTCGGCTGTTATAAATAATACTGCAGTGAACACGGGGCTGCAGCTATCTCTTCAAAATAGTTTTCCCATTTCCTTCAGTTATAGAACCGGAAGTGGCATTGCTGGGTAATCTGGTGGTTCTATTTTTAAATTCTTCAGGGATCCTACCTACTGTGTTCCTTAGTAGCCGTACCAGTTTACGTTTCTGACAGTTCAGAAATACAACGGATTTTTGTATACTGATTTTGTATCCTGTAACTTTGCTGAATTCCTTTATTAGTTCTAATGGGTTTTTTTTTTTGGCATAACTCTTTTAAAAAAATAATTTACGATTACATAATGGCAGTGAAGAGTTTCTCTCGAGATAAATGTAGACAGAAATACTGTTGCATCCCGGACTGGTGTTAAGTTAGTAATGTTTCCTCTGATGAGATGCGCGGCTGGATCCTCAGGTATCCCCGCCTTTGTCATCCCAGATGTACTTTGGAGGGGATGGAAAATCTCGTTGGACTCTCCAGAGGATTATGGGATCCCTTTGGAAATAACAAGGAATGCGTCATCATCCAGCACCCACGTGTAATCGTTTATGTTTTCTCCTATCATTAATGCACTTGGAAAGATATTTCGTGCTTTTTTACAAACTTCTAGACCTAGAATAGAAACGACAAACCACACTTCAACATATCCGCCTTAAGGAAACATCACTGTGTGCCTGATTTATGTCATGCTTTTCGTTTGTTTATTATCCTGCATTTCCTTTAGTTCCTCTACTTGTCACTATCTGCAGGAGCGAACAGTTTGTAAAAGCAGAAACCAAAGCAAAATTGAATCATACAAATGACATCAGAAAAGAGAAGGAGGCAGCTGTATTTAAGTGAACTAGCAAAGTATGAACTTTCTCTTCAGATCTCGTCATCGGGGCAGCCGGCTGTCAAGCCCGGTCTGTCTCATGGAGTAGCATTTTTTTCTTCCGGTTTATTTGCTTCATTTTGGAAAATTAAAACAGTCGTGGGACAGCAGTTGGCCTCCATTCGCCGGGACATATTGCCATGACTTCTTCAGCTGGTACGCAGTGCCCGTTTCTCTGGTTTAGGATGTAGAGGTCGTAACTGTAGCTATATAATCCTAAGCCGAGTGATAACATTTATATTCAGCTTTGTTGCCATTCTCAGTTTTATATATTTTTTCTCACCTCCTGTGCCCGCTCTCCCCTGTCCATAGGCACCTGTGGTGTCCTTAGGTCGCCTCTGGCTGATCGAAGTCCCCACCCCCACTCCTCCACCTGTCCATGTGCAAATATCCCAGGCTCTAAACTCACCTGCACCTCTTCAGCACCATTAAGGACTCTTTTCTCTTATTTCGTCTGGCTAAATCGGGAAAAAGTCATGTGATTAAACTAATTCGCAGCAGGTGTCCGTGACCGGCGAAGCCCCTCCTTTAATTCTCCTGTGGGTGTGCTTCCATTATAAAGGAGATAGTCTTTTTGTTCATTCATTAGTTCAGTAGATAACTGAGGCTCTAGTCTTGCCATCACGTGTGAAGACAGATGAGATCTTTTTTGAGTGGATCGGTCCTGGATTTTAAGCGACGACGCTGGCTAAACCCTTGTGGGTTAGGCTTGTCTCGGTTCTGCTGTTCACACGAAGGAGTGGGCATGACCCGACCTCCCCAAGGGCGGCGGCAGCTTCAGAGCAGGCGGGAGGAGGGAGGCGAGTTCCAGAAAGAGAGAGAAAGCAGACCGCGGACACCAGACTGGGACGCGCAGAGAGAGCAGAGTCATCGGAGGGGCTGAATTATTTAACCTGCAAGATGTCCTCTGACCCTAAAACTCTATGCACGTAGGAAAGGAAAAGGGAGGAAATAACATGAAATGGAAGGGAGAAGGAGAGACTTCTGGGTATACAGTAAAAAGCTGCATGTTTTATCTAAATACCTCCAGGTTAACAAGTATATGATGACGTGCTGTTTACCTCCTACAGCAAAGGTGAGCCCTTATCTGTAGCTTCTAGGAATTTAAAACCCAGCAGGTGAGCCGGCCTGCCCCGCCGGCCCCTTTCCTGACAACAGAAAAGGTCTCCCACCATGAGGCTGAGGCAGAGGCTGAGGCCAAGGCCAAGGCTGTCCATCACTTCTTCAGCATTGTCTTTTTAAACATTTTCCTTCCTAAGCCGGAACCTGCAAAGGAGTTTCGGAGGAGATCAGAAATCTCGGTGAGTGGGGTGGGTGGGGCGGGCAGTAGAGGCCTAGAGGCGGGGTGCCAGCGGGACGTGCACAAAGAGAGGCCAAGAACAAAACCCAGCTCCTTACAAAATGAATGTTTTCTGCACTGAAGGAGCAAGAAGAGGCAGGGGAAGATTTAAGTGTTTGTGAAGAGAAGTCGAACCCCCTAAGCTTACCGTTCACACGTGAAGTCACAACAGCCCGATCTTGTGTGAGTCGGGGCACAGTTGTGTTGGGCCCACCCTGTCCCACCCTGGCCGAGAATCGCCGTGGAGGAGAGGAAGGGGAGGCTGTCACAGAGCCCCTGGACGCCAGGACAGCTCTGTGGGCCGCGGTGGCACCATGATGTGCGGTTTACACGGTGTTAACATACCAGACGTTCGTTCGCTGGCATCAGGTGTGATGAGCTTTACTGTTGCAGCGTGTTATACCTACGACTATCAAATTTGACTAACTCATAATATAACTTTTGAGATGAAAAAGTGTTTTCGCTGTATAAAAATGCTTTGTCGCTTCAAAAGGTCAGCGGCTTCCTGGAGCAGAAATGTGCCATGTAAATTTTTAGAAAATAAATAATCCCCTGAACTTGATTGATTTCATTGCTCAGTCTGAGGCCTCACCGTGGACATAGGTCAGTCCTCGTTCTGGGTCAGGTGTGGTAGCATCTGCGGTTTCGATTTTATTTTAAAAAGCCAGGTGAAATGAAATTTAGGACTGTGTGTCTTTTTTCAGAGTTATCTGAACTTTCTGGAAAAAAAAAAAGTCTTTTGTTGCAGTTTTCGAAGGATGTTGCTGGTGCGAAACAAAATTACACTAGAGATTTACTCTCTAAATATGTTTTGTTTAGGATCTAAACTTTTAAACCAGTAAGAGGCATATTTTATGATATGAAATCCTTGCCTTAATAGCATAAAATGGGGATTTAAATTACTGTGATTATATCACCAAAGGTTCATCAGACCAAGATGACTCTTTTTAACGCAATACAAAGTATGGCTCTTTTGCTTTGCACGAGTTTCCTGAAGATAGCTCCCAGAGTCTCCAGGAGGAGAAGCGCTGTACTTTTTAAAGCTTTGTTGTGGGAGACCTGCCTAACCTCGCTGAGGCTCTATCTTCTCCTGTGTAAACCGGCCTGTACTAGTTTAACTCCCGGAGTTTTCGCGGCCGCTGACTGAGGCTCTGAGCAGCGGCGTCACATCTGATTTCCAGCAGGGGTTAGACGGACCGGATCTGCAGTCAGGTGCACGATGAGAAACGTGTGTAGGCAAAACTTCTCTTCACACGCCGTGGGTGGACCTTGAAGGTATCATGCTAAGTGAAATGAGTCAGACGAAAAAGGACAAAAATCGTAACATTTCACTCGCGTGTGGCATTCAGTGAACAAACAAGCAAACAAAACGGACGTAGCAAACCAAACGAAAACAGATTTGTAGATGTGGACGACGCATCGGTAGTACCAGAAGGGGCGGGGCCTGGGGGGAGGGCGTGGTTAAAGGGGGTCAAGTGTATGGCGAGGGTCGGGAGCGAGACTCTTGGTGGTGAGCACGCTACAGTGTATGCAGATGTCCGATGATAACGTTGCATGCCTGAAGCTTATGTAATGGTAGCAATCACTGTTACCTCGGTTAAAAAAAAAAAAAAAAAAGCAAACGTGGTTCTCTCCGTCTACTTGGTACCATCTCTTGGGAAGTCCTACACAGCAGCCCGCTGCCCCTCCAGGGGGACAATGTCCGGGACTAGACTGTGTGTGACGTTCCCCAAGAGCTCACTCAAGGTGGCCGTCCTAGTGAACGAGGAAGCCAGCACCACGCCCAGCATAGTTAATAGCACGCCGTCCCCTCGACCCTCGTGCCTCGGGATCAGGCTTCCCTGGACCAGCAGAACCTGACCGTGGGGTTCGGTGCGGCTTTAAGGCCCGGGTCAAGGGAATTCAACCTGAAGCGGGTGGTTCTGGAACCCGAGCTGTCGCAATGGGGTTATTGTGAGACAGCCCTCTTTTTTCAGCGGACTCTAGGAACGAGACAATGGGAATCAGGCTCAGTGTTTTACATGTATTCACTTCTCTCTCTCTCTCTCTCTCTCTCACTTACACACACACACACACACACACACACACACACACACACCTGCAAGACGCAGAGGTGTATCCTCAATAATCTATTAAATAATGATCAATTTAAGCAATGTCA